>NC_133469.1:12394166-12697333 GCF_048565385.1 Saimiri boliviensis
ATGACTCCCTCTTCAGTTCCCAGCATCTCTGTTATCTGTTAACCTTGAAAGAGCTGCAAATGAATGCTATCTCTGCCAGCTGGAGCCCAGCACTGGTTCATGCCCCCACGTCTCCATGGGCCAGGCTCCCTCCTGGAAACACCTCTGCCAACAAACAGCTTGTTGCTTTTGTCTCATCTCTGTAAGCCCGCCCTGCTCACATTGCATATGAATTAGCAAATCAATGAAGCCAAGAGATTGTAAGGTCAGACATCCAACAAATGGAGAAAGACATCGTTCCACCTCAGTTTCCCCTTTAGCGTTGTAAGCCTATAAAAGGGGAGAGAAGCTGCAGCTCAGGGAGCTGGGTGAAAGAGGCTGTTGCCCTCTGCACCTGGCAGCCAAATAAAAAGCCATTTCCTTCCTCAGTCCTGTGTTCGAGAGGTTTGTTCCCCACGGCTCCTGCTACAATAGCACTCAGCAAACACAGGCTGACGGCCTTAGTGTCCTCCCAAAGGTAGAAACAGCAGAGCTTAGGGACAGGGGGAGGAAGGGCTGGGAGGTCCAAGGGTGCCTGCAAGAGTCCAGCCCTGAAGACTGGGGGTGTCCAGCTGGAGAAGCCGAATTGGGATCCTGAGTGACCAACACTGAGAACCAAAACCCAGTCAGAGGGGGGACAGGGACAGGTCAGAGGCTCAGGGAGAGGAGGTGCCTTCCTGCCAGGAGGAAGACACTCACCATCAAGCAGCCCCTGGAGAAAGGGGTCAGAGTAGAGACGCGACCATAGTGGCAGCTGCGTCAGGAAGCTGTGCACGGCCTCAGCCTGGCCTCTGTGTTTCTTCTCGAGTTCTGTTTCTCTTGTCTTTACCATGTGTGACCTTACCTGGCATGGGGCTCTTAGGGGTCTCTGTCGATGGAGCGTCCATCCAGAGAGCAGAACTGGGGAAGACGGCCCTACCTTTCCCTGACTCCAAGACACATGAGGTGCAGATCTAGGTTCCACCCAGAAGCCATGAAAGCTGATCTGATGCTAACCTTAGTTTCCTGGACCCGGACAGACTCACCTACATCCCTGCAGCCTTGGGCAGGTAAGCCAGGTGACGCCACTCTAAGTGATAAAGACAAAACTCAAAAAGCAAGGGCAGGCTGGGTGCAGTGGCTCACACCTGTAATCCCAGCACTTTGGGAGGCCAGGGCAGGTAGATCACTTGAGATCAGGAGTTTGAGACCAGCCTGGCCAACAAGGTGAAACCCCATCTCTACCAAAAATACAAAAAATTAGCTGGATGTGATGGTATGCACCTGTAATCCCAGCTACTCGGCGGCCGAGGCAGGAGAATCACTTGAACCCAGGAGGCAAAGGTTGCAGTGAGCTAAGATCATACCACTGCACTCCAGTTTGAGAAACAACAGAGTCCATAAAAAAACAAAAACAAAAAACAAGCAAGGGCAGGGGCAGGCCAGCCCCATCCCCATGTTTCCTAGCACCTAGCCCAGGCTTTGCAGGGCACAGACTCCTGGGTGTCCAAGCGGAACTGCAGGGTCTCCTCCAGTGTGGCCTGGGGGTCATGCGACCTGGCTCTCACCCCACCCTGCCCAGGAAAGGGCCGAAGGTTTGTGCGGCACATCTCTGCTGCACGCTCGCCCTCTAGAGGGTGTGACCTGAACAGCACACTTGAGAAGTCGAATTTTTCTCACCTTTCAGTTGAGGAGGGGGACTGTCAAGGCAAAGCAGCATGGGTGGTGACAGCAGGCTTTGGTAAAAAGATTCCGTCTACCCTGGAGCCTGGGGCCAGGCTCTATGCTGGTGTTACCGAGGGTCCCAGCGAGCTTGCCATGAAACTCCCTGCCTTATCCCGCCTGTGTGACTCTGATGACCTACTTCAATATGGAGGGGTGTGCCCTACCTTGAGCTTGGCCCCAGGGTCCCCCTATATGGAGCCTCCACCTGTTCTCCCTTTCCCAGGCCCCCAGGCCTGGTCATAGTCATCCCCTGCCTGCTCATAGTCCCTGCTCCCAGAAGAAACAGGTCCTGTGGAAGCCCCTGGTTGGATGTGCTCATTTGAACATGTTCACCTGAGACCTGATTCTTCTGATCCTCCCTTGCTTGGGCAACTCTAACAAATATCAACTTTTTTTTTTTTTGGCAGGGTCTCACTATGTCACCCAAGCTGGAGTGCAGTGACAGAATCACCGGTCACTGCAACCTCAGTCTCTGGGGCTCAAGGCATCTTCTCACCTCAGCTTCCCGCCTAGCTGGGACTGCAGGTTCACGCCACCACAACTGGCTAGTTTTTTGTATTTTTATGCAGAGGTAGGGTCTCGCCTTGTTGTCCAGGCTGGTCTCAAACTCCTGGGATCAAGCCATCTGCCTACCTCAGCCTCCCACAGTGCTGGATTACAGGTGTGAGCCACTGTGCCTGGCCGAAGGTGAACTTTTCATCATCTTTCTCTAAGGGCTTGGGCTGGTGGCAGTGGCGGGGGTGGGTGCGGGGGTGCAGTGTAAACCTCACGCTTCCTCCCGTCTCTATTTTTACACCCTTGCCCTAAGATTTGACATCCTTCTCATCGAGGGATGTAGTCTATTTTTTGCACCCTTGCATCTGGGCTGGACTGCGACTTGTATTGGCCAAGAAAATGCAGTGGGAAATGAAGTCATGTGATTTCTTTGGCTGGGCTTTGAGTAGCCTTGTAGGTTTCATTTTTGCATTCCTGGGACTTGCTCACCTCCATGGAATGAAACAGACTTGTAGCCCTAAATGCTGTGAGACCAGGTGGAGAGAGAGAGGAAACACCCCAGCTGACAGCCTGCCCAAGCCTCCAGGCATGTGATGAAGGCCTCTTGGAAATTCAGCCCTGTCCAGCTATTTCTTTTTTCTTTTTCTTTTTTTTTTAGATGGAGTTTCTCTCTTGTTGCCCAGGCTGAAGTGCAGTGGCACTATCTCGGCTTACTGCAACCTCCGCCTCCTGGGTTCAAGCGATTCTCCTGCCTCAGCTTCCCAAGTAGCTGGGATTACAGATGTGCACCACCACGCCCAGCTAATTTTTTGTATTTTTAGCAGAGGCAGGGTTTCACCATGTTGGCCAGGCTGGTCTCGAACTCCTGACCTCAGGTGATCCACCTGCCTCAGCCTCTCAAAGTACTGGGATTATAGGCATGAGCCACTGTGCCTGGCCTCTTTTCTTTAATTTTAAAATTCAAGTTATATACATGAAAATGGCAATGAAGAATCCCACAACAGTCCTGTGTATTCCCAGACAAGCAACATCCATGCTTCTCCAGCCAGGTAGGCTGCTTCGGGACTCTTGGGCTGGAAACACCCACTGGGCCTTGCAGGCCTCTCCCTGTGCAGCATACATAACCCTAATGAACCTGGCCTCAGTGCTGGCTATGGGTTTGCATGAATCCAGGTGTGAATCTGGACTCTACCACTTACTCTCTGTGTGTTCACAGGAAAAGGAAAGAAATGCTTTTCCTCATAGCACAATGGTGTCAGCAGCAATCCCCTGTTCCTGATATTAGGTAAGATAGGGTGGGATTGTGCATGAAAAGAGCTGAGCCCAGGTAGGAGACAGGGTGCATTTGCCAGAAATGGTGGGTGCTAATCCAAAGGCGAGTGAGGAGAATCTTCTCTCCAACCATCTTGGCTCCCTGGGCACAGTGCTGTTACCTGGGATTTGCTGCCCTCCTCCCCCCGCCCCACACACCTGCCCCAGGAAGGGGAGGAGGCTCAATGGAGAGCATCAGACTAGAGACCAGGGCTGGGACCAGAGCTGGGAGCCTAGAGCAGAAGCCAGGTCCAGAGAGAGTCAAGAGGAGGGGACAGTCTGCAAGGGAACCAAAAGAAGCCCCTGGAGGACAGGAGGCAAGTGACCATCAAGGAACCTGAGGAGGAGGCTCGAGAGCAGAGGCTCCGAAAGGCTGCAGGACCTGGACCTGGATTTCAGCACCAGACTGGCCCTCATGTCCTAGTGTGTTCATGGTTCAGGGTCCTCCTCCTTCTGTGATGGTCACAGCATGTGCTCCTGTGGTCCTTTCCTGGTTGACCTTAGGACACAGGGGCTTACATAGCTTCAGAGTGACCTACAAGCTGCTGGGTCGGGGATGCCCTGCCCCGTCCCTTCCTGAACTCAGGCCGCCCATGCTACCCACATCAGTGTCACAGAATAAGGAAGTTCTCTGCTGTGTCTTCCCGCAAGCTTTGGTTTTGATTCCCTGCTCTGACAACAGCCCTACGTGGATGCTGTGGAGTGACAATGGGGAAAGCCTGCCTTGGCCACACTTCAGCCACTTTGGGGAGCAGGGACCAGGAAGGCAGAAGCACAGGGGACAGGTGGGAGGACAGGTGTCCACACCCTGGAGAAAGGCCTTGAATGAGACTCTGCACCCCCCAGAAAGTAGGCTCCAGGGCAGCCACCCCTCCGTCCCCCACTGCGGCCAGCACAGGGCATGCCTGCTGCATCCAGGGCTGTGCAGGGCATGCAGTGCAGAGGGCAGAGTGTGTCCTACGCCTTGATCCCAGGCCCTGGGAAAGGAAGGAGACAAACATGCCAAGCTCTTGTTTGTGTCAGTCCATCTAATTATGGCAAACTGGAGCAAGGAGTGCTTTCATCCCCGTGCCCCCTCTTGAGCAGATGCTAAAGGCTCTGAAATTTACCTAGACCTGCCCAGGCCTTCCCAGTGAACAGAGTGATTCAGGGACACAAATCCCATCAGAAGGGTCACCCTGTGCCCTTTCTCTCACCTCCAGGCCCTGCAGAAATGTGGGGAAGCTGTGCTCCTGCCCCAAGTGAGCCCCCGAGTCCCGGCAGCAGGCCTGGCTTCCTCCTTTCCCAGGTCCACCTGCTGCACCCAGCACAGCTGCCCCTGGAGGAACATTCATAAGTGCCACAACCTGGCACAGCAGGGTGAGTTCCCCTGGGACTGCCATGCCCCCTGCCAGTGCCCCACCCTGCACACCCACATTCCTCTGTGTGCTGAAGCCTGTCTCTCTCAGGACAGCAAAAAACCAGTGACAGCTGGCCCCTTCCTGGTCCTCTTGAGGTCAGGTCAGGACAGAGTGTATAAGGCATCCATAGAACCTGGGAGAGACTCTAGGCTCATGTCAGTGCTGCAGTCCTCAGAGTGATGGAGATAAGTGTGCACCATCCCTCGGCCAACTGCAGGGAAGAAGAAAGCAGACTGTGCCCCTTCCTGCGGACCAGCAGCTCCTCCCCCATTTCGGCCTCTGTAACACTGAGTGAAAATGACAGACCCCACACCCCACTGGAGTTTCCGCTGGAGCCCAGGAAAGGTCCCCAGGGACAGGAAGAAGCTGGTTCCCCATGTGGGTGGCAGGGATGGGTGCAGGGAGAATGGCCTCCTTCACAGGTGCAGGCGTTGCCTGAGATTCACCCTGGTCCCCCGTAAGGGGGGATGAGGCAGGTGCCCAGCAGGGGTTCAGACTATTGAGGGACAGACCAGGGCAGAGGGACCCTGGGCAGGTGCTGGGATGCACAGCCTGGGTCACCCTGGGACCAGAATGGAGGCCCCTCTGGGGTCTGGAGTCCATGCTGCCCTGTACCGAGGTCCCTGCTCTGCCACCACTGTGGGGCCCCACCCCCTCTACAGCCCGGAGGACCACAGGCTGCCAGTTCCCAGCCCAGCTCCCAGCAGTGTCATGGGGCTGTGTCCAGTCCCCTCCCCAGGACCCACAGGGCTGCCAGGTCATGGGGAAAGCTGTGAGTTGAGGCCCAGGGAACAGGGGCCTGTGCCCTGGGGAGGTGGGGTTCTGGGGGACAGAGAAGGTCTCCCTGGGACCTGCCCTGTGACATGACTAACTGTGGGGTTCTCTCACCAGGGTCAGGCCCTCTGGCCACCCCTACACTGGCCCCTTTGCCCAGAATGACCGCACATTTTTTATCACTTGCTTCCAATGAGTGGAGTCAGGGCTGCTATCAAACCCAGACACACAAGCAAAGGGCAGCTTTGCCAACCCGGTCCCTCCTGTGCCCGCCCCTGTGTGGGAAACACTAAAGCCCTCTGCTCAGGGCGGGCTGGGGTACGCCCTGGAGTGCTCTGGAGCAGCTGGAGGAGGTTTCTTTCTGTCAAGACTCTGTTACTGTGTGTGCGTATGTGTGTATATATGTTGTGTATGTTGTGTGTGTGCGTGTGTATGTGTGAGCATGTGTTGTCTATGTTGTATGTATGTGTGTTGCGTGTGTCATGTGTGGTATGTGTAGTGCAAATGTTGTGTGTGTATGTGTTGTGTGTGTGTGCATGTGGTGTGTTGTGCATGTGTGTGGTGTGTGTGTGTCTAGGCCACAGAAGCAGTGAGTCATTTCTGCCCAGGAGCAGCCGCCTGTGAGACCTGTTCTTGGTCATGTATGTGGCTTCTGAGGACTTTCCAGAAATTGTGAGGTGGGAGCCGCCTGCTGTAATCAGGCACATAAGTCACACATCCCAGAGTTGGGAACCAGCACAGAAGGCCTGGAACAGACCCCGAAGTGAAGTCACAACCCTGACACCTGCCGCCCTGACCCTGGGCTCCCTCACTGCCTCTGAAGCCTCCTGGCTCCAGGGCTCAGCTCCCCTCCCCTCCATAGCTGGGCTCTGCCTCCGGGGCTGCTCCCCGGACCCCAGCCTGGACACCTGCACCCTCCCTGAGCTCCTTCCCCTGCCTGGCCCTGTCCCACACTCAGCCATGGGCTCCCCTGGGCTCCCTCTCTAGGGGGGTGGAATCAGGAAAGGGTGGGCACAGGGCTGCTCCCAGTGGCCCCTGACTGCACATGTGGGTTCCTTTTCTGCAGGGAGACAGGCTGCTGTGCTCTTCCCGTGGGGCCTGTCCCTTCTAATCAACGCACGGGTGGTGAGTGAGCGTGGGGTCTGCATTTAGGTTCCTCTCCTGTGAGGTTTAGCTGAGTTTTCTGGCCCTAGAGGGAAGTAGTGTGACCTTTGCCCCACTGCAGATCCACTACAAAAGGAAAGGCAGCTACGCATTTGCTGGTGTTGATGTAAACACTTGCAATTCATGATACAATTACTGAGCCAAAGCAGTTATGGAAGATTCTTAATGTTTTATTAGTCTAGATTCGAAGCCAATTAAAATAATCATTTCATTGATAAACTGAATTAATTAATTAATTGAAAACTATTCTGAGAACATTGAGCATAATCTTACTATTGTATATTTGGAACATAACAGACATTTTCAATTTTTTTTTTTTGAGACAGAGTCTAGATCTGCTGCCAGCTGAAGTGAGCGGTCTCGGCTCACTGCAACCTCCGCCTCCCGGGTTCAAGCAATTCTGCTGCGCCAGCCTTCTGAATAGCTGGGATTACAGGCAGGCGCCACCAGGCCCAGTTAATTTTTGTCTTTTTCACCATGTTGGCCAGGATGGTCTCCATCTCCTGACCTTGTGATCCGCCCATCTCGGCCTCCCAAAGTGCTGGGATTACAGGTGTGGGCCACAGAGCCCACCTCAATTAAAACTAATTCACTCTGATTTTTTAAAGAATCTACTTGTGAGGAGCTCATTGCTTTGCTGGCATTTGTGATCAGCTGGAGATGGTGGTGAACAGCCTGCTTGCATTTCTTGGAAGAAGATCTTTTATTCTGCTGCTCAGCCCAGGTCTCTGCCTTCCTTAGAGACTAAGGATCATCCATCGGTTTCCCTGATTCAGGAAGAGCAGGGAGTTGAATGGAGCAGGGACTGAGAGAGTAGAAAGAGGGCACAGGGAGGAGGCCTGGGGACAGGGACAATGACAGGAGAGGTGGGGGGACACGGGAGGTGGGAGAGAGAGGGAGGCTGTGAGAAGGACAGGGAGAGACAGAGCTGGGCACCCGGGGGGAGCAGGGAACCCAGAGGAGGCTCTGAGCAGAGGGGAAGGCAAGGCCCAGAGGGAGAGGGAAGGAGGGGAGGCCGATGGGGCTCTGGGCAGAGGGAGGAAGCCCTCACCTGGAGAATGGCCTGCAGCCTCCCACTCAGGGCTTGGCTGTGCTCATCTAGTCCCTCCCAGGGCTGGAAGGGGTGTCCCTGGTGATCCACAAAGGTGTCCCAGCAGTACCTAAACTCTGAAAAAGGGACAGGGGAGATAAGTCACGTTCCCTGTGGGGAGGGGGAGGCACTGAGGGCCCTGACTCTCAGGACAGACTTCCACATGCTGGTTTCGGTCCCTCCTTTCCCTCTGCCTCCCCTAGGGACTTCCCTCCTTCATCAGGCACTTCCTTCCCATTGGAATCTGGGACACCCCAGTTATTCTTTCTGGAAGCCCCAAGTCCTTCTTCCACTTGCAGCCACCCTCCCCGCCCTTCCCAGGCCCCCATCTCCTGGCCTGGCCTCTCTCTTCCCATAGACCCCAAAGTCAGGCAGAGTGCAGCCCTCGCCTCTGCAGGCAGCAGACCAAGGCCTTTCTCCTATTCTTCTCATGGACCTCTCCTGCCCTTACCCTCCCCACCCACCCCACTGGAACCTTCCCTTCTCACCCTCAGAGGTCATGATGGAGACTTGGGCCCCAGCATTCTGCAGCATTTGCAACCCCTCCTCATATCCTGGGCGACAATCATAGATGCGGGCAGCGAAGATGTGCAGGTTCACGTGTGGGTTCTTTTGAAGAAATTCAGCCACCTCCCGGGCACAGTTGAAGCAGGGGCTCCAGGAGATGAAGCAGGTGACCCTGTAGGTCTGGGTCAGGTCCAGCTGCCAAGAAGGAACCCGGTCCAGGAAGCACCTCTCTGCATGGCGGCCATCAGAACCACTGAGATTCTTAGCCTAGAAAAGGAAACCAAGTGTGAGGTCATACGTTGTGAACAGGGAGGGAGGGCCTGGACCAAGTGCAGCTGGGGAGGCGGGGGCCTCCAGGACAAAATTAGAGGGGTCACCAAAACCCATTATTAGGATGAATGATTTTCTGTGCAATATTTAAAGTATCAAATGTTATGCAAAGGTCCCAAGATAAGCAAAATATTGTCTATTTAAATACAAACAAATCAAGCCAGGCGTGGTAGCTCACATCCAGCACTTTGGGAGGCTTCGACAGGTGACTCACCTGAGGTTAGGAGTTCAAGACCAGCCTGGCCTACATAGTGAAACCTCGTCTTTACTAAAAATACAAAAATTAGCCGGGCATCGTGGCGCATGCTTGTAATCCCAGCTACTAGGGAGGCTGAGGCAGGATAATCACTTGAACCTGGGAGGTGGAGGTTGCACTGAGCCAAGATCTCACCCTTGCACTTCAGCCTGGGCAACAAGAGCAAAACTCCATCTCAATAAATAAATAAGTAAATAACCCAGATCAGGAGCAATGATGTTTTATTTTGTCCCAGCTCCGATATACACAGGACAGCACTCTCCTGTCAGTCTCTATTTAAAATCTTAGTTTTTATTCACCATAGTATCCCAGGACCCAGGTACCTTCCCACTTTGGAGAAGTGCATTAAATTTGCTTTTAAAAATACTGCATTAATTATTAAATTAAAATGTGTTTTCTCTAATTACTGAGCATTTGAAGCCCCCTTCAATGTTGTACCCAAAGTCAGAGCTTTCAACAACCTCACTCCAGGCCCAGTGCTGCAGGGAGTGGCTACAGAAATGGGGGTGGGGAAGAGGGGCCGGCTGAGCCCCAGGATCCTTGGCCTGTTGCCCCTGAGTGAGTGTGGTTCCTTCAAAGGGAGATGGACCAGCTCTACTCATCAACTCCCCTACCTCCATCCCATCTGTGGCCCATAATTCTAGAAGCTTCTATTCTGTGCCACAACCTGTGCTGAGCCCAAATGTGATATAGACTTAGGCCAAAGGGGATTCCACAAAAGTCGTGGGGAAGAGAAGACCAGCAGGACTTACTCCAAAGTGGGAAGGTCCCTGAGTCATGGGATAATTGTCATTGTCGTGACTTATAGAAATATGGTATTTGCTCCAAACTTCAGAGAAAAGGACTTTCCACTAAGACTAGAAACTTATCAAGCTGGGGACAGCAGGGCAGCAAGGACTGTGATTGTGATGGGGACAAGGACAGGGAAGGACTCCAGAGAGGACACAGGTGGAGTGGATGACATGGTTTGTGCTGAGAAGGGGCTGTGGCTCATTCCTGGAGGAGTCCCATTGGTTAGGCAGTTATGGGGACTGGAGCCCTCGAAAGGACATTCCAAGCTGGGCATGGTGGCTCATGCCTGTAATCCCAGCACTTTGGGAGACCAAGTCAGGTGGATCATAAGGTCAGGAGTTCAAGACCAGCCTGGCCAACATGGTGAAACTCTGTCTCTACTAAAAATACAAAAATTAGCTGTGTGTGGTGGTATGTGCCTATAGTCCCAGCTACTTGGGAGGCTGACGCAGGAGTATCACTTGAACCCAGGAGGTGGAGGTGGCAGTGAGCTGAGATCATGCCACTGCATCCAGCCTGGGCGATAGAGCGAGACTCCCCCTCAAAACAACAACAACACAGACATTTCAAGAAGTGTGTGTGAGTCCAGCAAGGCCCACATTTTGCTCACAGACCCCAGAGGAGTCCACAGTTTCCAGCACCAGAATCAAGCAGAACTTGTCCTCTCTAACCAGGGCTGTGCTGGGCAGGGGCCAGGGAAGATCGTCCCTCTAGCTCAGGGCCCCTTGGCCCATCCTGTCCCGGCTCCTCCCCAAATGCTGGCCATCCCTGCATCCTGATGTGGGCCTGTTCTGGCCTTGCTGTGGGCTCTACCCTGGTCAGGACAGAATCCGTGGTCGGCCTCTCCTGCCTCAGTCTCTCTCCCCGCAGGATTAAAGCCCAGAAGCAGGTACTGAGGAATCCTGGCCTTATGAGGTCAGGTAGGCCCTGAGTCCTCAAATCCCACAGTTCTGAATCATTCCTGGGGAGAGCTGCGTCTGTGAGGAGGGGATCCCGGGAGGGTCTTCAGGAAGCACTTTGCCATCGGGCAGACTTGACCCCACCTGGCCGTGGAGGGTGACTGAAGCTGAAGTCTTCTCCAACCGTGGGGTCAGCAGTAGCAGCTGCTGCAGAAAGCACAGGTGGCAGACACTCTGCGGGACACCACATGTACCACCGAGAACCTTCTACCTGTGAGAGTCCTTGGACTGGGAGGGCGCTGGCTGGATGCAGGTGGCTGGGTTGCTCACCTGATTGCGTAGACAGTCCCTCTGCTCAGTCATCAGGTCCCTGGTGCCATCGGGACCCTGGCGCTTCACCTCATAGCACAAGTAGGTCTGGTGCCGTCCAAAGACCCCAGGGTTATTGGTAAAGTTTTCAGTGAACGTATGTGGACCCATCAGGAGTCTGTGGACAAAGAAACTCAGCTGCTCGCTCCTCCCCTGCACCCCCCATTCCTTCCTGTGCTCCCCATATGCTGAGGCACTTGTCAGAGGAGGGGCTTCCACTCACTTTGTGGGGGCCACTGATCCTCTCTCTGACCTCTTCTGGGGGATTATCAGGAAGTCAGCACAGCCCTGGGCCTGTCTAGACCTTGTCAGAGTCTCCCAGGGTCAGCTCAGTGTCCTCAGGCCCTCTCCCCGGGGTCTCCTTCCCTGGCCTCACCATGCACCCCTCGCTGCTGGCATTGCTTGTCCTCAGCCTCTGCTGGAAGTGGACCCACTGGGGCTTCCCTCCTGCCTGCTGGATTAACACTACCACACCCAGCATCAGGGCAGAGACATTCCTGAGTGGGATCACTGGGGAGAAGAGCCTGCTAGGGACTTCTTTTAGGATAATTCATAGGATTTTTCGCATCCCTTAGGATGCCCTGAGGTCTCCCAAATGTGCCTCTCAGGTAAGTTGGGGTAGCTCAGGACTCCTGGGCTGGAAACACCAGCCCCACCTGAAGGCCTCTCCCAGACCCTCTCAATGCATCCTGACATAATCAGAATTAGAGAAATCTCTGTTTGGAGACAGCAGCAAAAGAAAGAAAGAGAGAGAGGGGGGAAGAAAGGAAGGAAGGAAGGAGAGAGAGAGGGAAGGAGGGAGGGAGGGAGGGAATGAAAAGAAGGAAGGAAGGAAGGAAGGAAAAGAAGGAGGGAAGAGGGAAGGGAGAGAGGGAAGAGGTAGAGAGGGAGTGAGAAGGGAGGGTAGAAGGGAAAAGAGAGAGAGAAGAAAAGGGAGAGAAAGGAAGAAAGGAAAGAAAGAGAAAAAAAGGAAGGAAGGAAGAAGGAAAGAAAGAAAAAGAAAGGAACAGAATCTGTTCTCTACTGTTTTGAGTAGACCTGGGGATGCATCTGGGCTCTATCCCTCACTCGCTTTGTGTTCTCAAGGAAAGGAAACAAGACTTCCTCATAGCAAAGTGGTCCTACAACCAACCCCCTTTTCTTAATATCAGGGAGAACGAGATGACACTGAACATGGAAAGGGCTTAGGTCCAGGGACAGGATACATTTGCAAGAAATAGTAGACCCTCATGTAGTCAAGCAAGGAGAATCCCCACTCCGACCATCTTCACCGGCTGGGGCACAGCACCATTATCTACCGGGATTTTCAGGCTCCCTGTGCACCTGCCCCGGGAGGTGGAAGGATACCTGGAATTGGTACCATTGGTGGAGAGACCATTGCTGGGACCAAAACTGGAAACCCAGACCAAAAGGCCAGGCCCAGAGAGAGGGTCAGGAGGAAAACAGAGGCCCCAGGGGTTTGAGGGTGAGGTGAGCACTCATCAGAAAAGCTCAAAGAGGAGGCTGAGGCACAGAGGTGCTCAGAGGGGCCTCCCATACCTGGGCCTGGATGCTGGGCTGGCCTCCATGTCCTCGTTCCTTCTTGGTTCCTGGTCCGTGTCCTCTCGCTCCTGAGACTTGCTCAAGCTGTGGTGTTGAGAACTTCACCAACATTCTCTTAGGACTTGGGAGCCTTAATATATCATCATAGTAACCTGGAAGCTGCTGAGTCAGTGATACTCTGCCCCACCCCTTCTCCAACTCAGGCCATACATGCCACCCATGTCAGCATCAGAACAAGGAAGTTCTCTGCCACACCTTCGGGCAAGCTTTGGTTTTGATGTCCCCACTCTAACAACAGACCCACCGGACACTGTGGAGTGACAATAGGATGTAGACCCAGCCACACTTTGCTCCCTTTGGGCTGCAGGAATCTGGAAGGCAGGAGGGCAGGGGACAGGTGAGAGGACAGGCAAGGTCCTCAATAAGACTCAGCATCCCCAGAGAGCAGCCTCCAGGGCAGCCAGCCCTGTGTCCCCTGCTGCGGCCAGTGCAGGACGTGCCTGGTCCAGGCTCCCTGGCACCTGCTGCATCCTGGGCTCTCTGTTAGGTTCCTGTGTCCTCTTCCCTGGCTGCGGATGAGAGACCAGGAAGTCCTGCATGCTCCTATGCATCAGTGTATCTAATAATTGCAAACTAGAGCGAGGGGTGTTTTCACCCCCATTACCCAGAGGAGATAATAAAGGCTCTGAAAGGTACCAAGACTTGCCCAGGCCCTCCCAGCGAACAGAGTCTCCAGCAGGGACACACCCCTACTCAGAAAAGCCACCCTGTGCCCTTCCTCCCACCTCTGAGCCCTGCGGAAATGTGAGGGACACTGTGCCCCAAGTAAGCCCCTGAGTCCCAGAGGCAGATCTGGCCCTGTTCTCTCCCAGGTCCCCCTGCTGCACCCGGCACAGCTTGAGTGAGGACCAGTTTCACATTGGCCCAGCACACTTGAGCAGGGACCAGTTTCACATGAGTGGGGACCAGTTTCACTCCAGCCCCTGGATGCCAGAACTTCCATAAGGGCCACAACCTGGAACCTCTGGGTGAGCTCCCCAGGGACTTATGTGCCCCCTACCACCACCACTGCCCACACTGTCCACATCAACAACCTTTTGTGCACTAGGGCCTGACTTTCTCTGGGCAGCAATGTCCCAGACAAAACTGGCCCCTTCCTGGTCCTCCTGCAGCCAGGATAGGGCAGCGTCTGTAAGCCATCAGGGGAGGCCAGAGGTGGTTGAGAGCATGCACCGTCCCTAGCCCAACTGTGAGGAAGACGGAAGGAGAGTCCACCCTTTCCTGGGGAAGGACAGCCCCTCCCCCATTTCTGTCCCTGGAATGTTGGCTGAACAATCACTCTTAGGTGGAAAATGTGATAAAATCCCAGGTCTTGCTGGAGTTTCCCCAGGAGCCTGGGGAAGGTCTGAGGAGAGAGGAAGAAACTGGGTCCCCAAGGGGGAGGCAGGAGAATGGCCTCCTTAACAGATGCAGGCTTCCCTGGGATTTGCCCAGGTCCCTGTAAGGAAAATTGGGAACAGGGCAAGTGCCCCACAGGGGTCCAGACTGAGTGAGAGAGACAGACCAGGGTGGAGGGATCCTGAGGCGGTCCCTGATTGCTGGGCCACTCAGCCTGCGTCACCCTGGGACCAGAATGGAGGTGCCATTCAGGTCTGGAGTCCACCATGCTGCTGTGTATGAGGTCCCGGCTCTGCCACACTGTGGGACCCCACCCTGCTACATCCCAGACGGACCACAGGCTGCCAGTTCCCAGCCCAGGTCTCACCAGTGTCATGGGGCTGCATCCAGTCCCCTCCTCAGGACCCACAGGGCTCCCAGGTCATGGGCAAAGCTCTGAGGTGAGGTCCAGGGAAGCTAGGAGTCTGAGGAGCTCAGGACAGAAAGGGATCCCTGCTCCTGTGCCCCCCCTGCCCCCTACAGGGTGACACGACAAAAGGGACCCTTCCTTGGGATACCCCAGACACACCCAGATGCCCACTTCAACCCTGCCCATGGAGCAGGCGAGGGGAGCACGTCCACGTCCACCTGCTTCTCTGGCTTTGATTCTGGGCTCTGACAACAGACCCGCCCTCCTCATCCTAGAAGCAAGTGACCTCAAAAGCCAAAAGATTGCTCCAGGCAAAGGGGCCAAGTTGGTGGGGGTACAAAGGGTAGGGGGGTAGGAGGGTGGAGAGGGTGGCTGCACCTGCCCTTGGACAGGAGACAGTGCTGTCCTCCTAGGGTGAGGCCCTCTGTCTCCCATGCCCCCTGTGCCTCACTGTACAAGCCAAGCACCCATGCAGGGCTCCAGAGAGGAGAGAAGAGAGGGTGTTGGGGGATCCCACCAGCAGAGAGGGAGGCCAGGACCTTCCCTGGCTGAGGGTGGGCAGGGGCAGCCACTGTTTGAGCATCTGCAGTGGCCTCTTTGACATGAGTGCAGTGGCCTCTTTGCCCAGAGTGACTACATTTTGGTCATTTTTCAGTTACTTGCTTCAAGGGGTGGTGCTGGGGCTGCTGTCAGAACCCAGAAATGAAAACTAAAGGATCAGGTTGGTGACGTGGTTTCCCCGGTGCTCTCTCCCGTAAGAATTGCTGAAATCCTCTGACTTGGGGCAGAGCTGAAGTAGGCATCTGGGTGTGTCTGGGAACTCCCCGGATGGTTCCTTTCTGTCCTGTCACTGTCTGTGTGTGCTTGTGTGTCTGTGTGTTTCTGTGCCTTGGCCACGAGAAGGGGTTGGGCCTGTTTGCTCATGAGCAGTTGTTGGGGAGGCCCACTGTGTGCCACATATGCAGTTTCTGAGGTCCTGAGGCGGAAGCCCCCACTGTATCCACCACCCCTCGTGGCAGAGAAGGAACCCAGAGAAGGAGGAGAGACATCCCACCTCGTGGAAGCCCAGGAATCGGAGAGACCAGTGTCCCTTGTGCTTAGGTGGCACAGTGGGGTCCCTCTCTCCCTCCCCACCCCCATGCTCCTGGTCAGCCTCCTCCTGCTCCAGCCCTGGTTGCCAGGGCCTGCCCCCCACCTTCCCTATGGGGTGGGACACTGGTGAGCCACATATTCACAGGGGACCCTCAGCGCAGAATGAGCACTGAATGTTAATGCATGTAATTGACATTCACATCGTTCACTTGACCAGCCCATCCACTCCCTCCCGGATGCAGGGAGAACCTTCTGGAAGAGCCTACTTGACATGTCTGGTATCCTTGGCCTCCCGACAAGTCTGGACCACTGATCCCACATGGTAAAAAGGGACCCTCTCACAGAATACTCCCAGACACGGACAGATGCCCCATAGAGAAGGCAGTGGGTAGGTCCTGGCAGTCCTGACCCCACCCAGTCCTCCAAGGGAAGCATCCCTAGCTGTTTCTGCTCCTCGGCCTCCGACACCCTCATCCTAGAAGCAAGTGACTCGGAGGGCCTGGGCTGCCCCTGCATGGTGAGCTCTGGGCCAGTGAGAGCCGGGGGCCCTGCTCTCAGCACCACCCTCCTCCAGGGGTGGAGACTGGGGCCTTGGCTCTGTGAGCTCCTGGGTCTGTTCCTGGATGCAGCTCAGCTCCCTCTGCTGTGCACACAGTTGGTGCCCAGTGTGTGCACGATGGCTCAAGTGGAGGGTGTAGGAGTCTGGGCTGGGAAGAGGGCCTGGCTTCCACCTCTGGCTCTGGATGGAGAGGGCACCAAGCTCACAGCGTCACCCATGTTGCTCAGCCGTTCGCTTGTGCTGGGCAGAGGTTCTCTTGCCGCTCCTGTGTTGACTGTATGGTGTCTTCTGCTGCACAGAAATTTCAATTACAATCCAGTCAAATATATCACACTCTCTTCCCTTGGACTCATGCCTAAGGTCATGGTTGTGACCTTTCTACGTGTAGAAATTCTTACCTGTCTCTCTACGGTATGTTGCTTCTCTAGGGAAGACTGCATGCCAGCCTCATGGAAACACTTAGTGCAGAAAAGGTGGCATCCCTGTGGCAGGGAGGCCTGGGGGCCATAGTGTTTGGCATTGTGTGTCTTGCTCATGCCAGTTTTCTCAAGCGCAGGATGGCAAAAGCGTTTTCCTGTATTTCCTCCAATCCTCTTGTGTATATCAACAAATACACGTGTGAGACCCACATGCACAAACACACATACACACACACACACACACACACACACACTCCACCAAACCTTTGTTGAGCCAAGTGGGTGATGCTCCCTCAAGTGCACAAGCTGGTGTCCTCCTCAGGGCTTTTGTGCCTGCGCATGGGTCACTTACCACTGGCTGTTGGAGCCCAGCTTCTCCCATGACAGCCCATGCGTCTGCCTCCCTCCCCGGCACACAGCAGGAACACCAGCCCTGCCCTCTTCACTGGGAAAGCGTGCCATGCACAGGTGGGTGTTCAGTATTGGATGAATAATTCACACTAATGTACCCTGTTCAATGCACCAACTGTAAAACTGCTGGGGTCTCCCAACATTCCTTGGGACACACGTTAGAGTTCACGGCCAGGCAGGGTGGCTGACAGTTTGCTTTTCAGTGCTCTTCTTTTTGTCCTCTTCAGCCACGGTCCTTGCCAATGCCCGCTCTTCCAATACCAGCATGAAAGCGCCAGTGTTTTGTTTTGTTTTGAGACGGAGTCTCGCACTGTCACCCGGGGTTGGGTTTCAATGGCACAATCTCAGCTCACTGCAACCACCGTCTCCCAGGTTCAAGTGATTCTCCTGCCTCAGCTTCCTGAACAGCTGGGACTACAGGCATGAGCCACAACACCAGGCTAATTTTTGCATTTTTAGTAGAGATGGGTTTTCACCATGTTGACCAGGCTTGTCTTGAATGCCTGACCTCAGGTGATCCACCTGCCTCAGCCTCCCAAAGTGCTGGAATTATAGGCATGAGCCACCACACCTGGTCATGTATTGACCTTTGGACCTCAACTCTCCTTATCTTTCATAGTTTTTGAAATCAAATGAGTGAATCCAAGTCCTATCAATGCAATGACCAGCTTGTCAAGTTCCAGTAAAGCCTTATCAACATTTTTAATATTATTTCATTCATTTATACATCAGTTGGTTATGATTGATACTACCAACATCAAGGCTGCATTTATAATTAAATTGGGACTTCCATCAAGGGCTGGGCACACCATGGGAGCTTAAGGAAGGAGAGTGTGCTTCCTCTCTGGGCACCTCATGGCAGCCAGGCTTGGAGCATCCCCAGAGCAGCCTTCACCACCCCCACATGATGCCAAATCCATCTTGGGCTGCTAGGTATCCAGCCCCAGTCATGAGCACGGCCTGGGGCTGGGAGTCCTGAGGGCTGCTGGGGTGGTCCAGGCTGGAGCGGTCCAGGCTGGAGCATCCACTCCTTGACAGGGGAACCTGGCCCAGAGCTACAGGGTCATCTGCTTCATCTCCTGGAGCCCCTGCTTCAACTGTGCAGAGGAAGGCGCTGTGTTCCTTCAGGAGAGCAGACATGAGCCTTCGCACCTTTGCTGCCCGCATCTATGATTACCGCTGAAGATACTGAGACGCTGCACACACTGCAGGGAGCTGGGGCCCAAATCTCCATCGTGACTGCCACAGAGGAGAATGGAAGCCTGGAGTGGGGTGGGGTCAGCTGGGGCAGGAGAGGGCCCTGGGGAGTTACTAGTGGGGAGGGCGGGCATCCCTGGGGGAGAGGCCTTGGTCTGCTGCCTGACTTTGGCAGCACTACACTCTGGGCTACACTCTGGGCCTGACTTTGGGGTCTATGGGAAGAGAGAGGACAGGTCAGGAGACGGGGGCCTGGGGAGGGCGGGGAGGGTGGCTGGAAGTGGAAGAAGGACTTGGGGCTTCCAGAAAGAATGAGGACTGGGCTGGCCCAGATTTCAATGGGAAGGAAGGCGGTTTTGAATTCCTGACCTCATGTGATCCACATGCCTCCGCCTCCCAAAGTGCTGGGATTACAGGCATGAGCCGCCACTCCCGGCCAAAATATAAGATAAATTTTTAATTAAAATTAATTCACTCTAATTTTTAAAAGCATCTACTTGTCAGGAGCACATTGCTTTGCTGGCGTCTGTGATCAGTTGGAGGTGGTGGTGAACAGCTTTTTTGCATTTCTTGGAAGAAGAGCTTTTATTTGGCTGCTCAGTCCAGGTCTCTGCCTTCCTTAGAGGCCGAAGCCCATCCATCAGTTTCCCTGATTCTGGAAGAGAAGGGGAAATGAATGGAGCAGAGGGTAAGACAGTGGAAAAAAAAACTCATGGAGGAGGGCTGGGGACAGGGACAATGACGGGAGAGGAGGGAGGATGCAGGAGGTGGGAGAGAGAGGGAGGCTGTGAGAAACTGGGGGCAAACCCTGGGACCTTGCGACAGAATGTTGCTTAATCTTCCCCCCATCCTCCTAGGTGAGCAACTCTCATTACCCCCCACTTCCAGACGAGGATGTTGAGGTTCAGGCAGGGGATGTCCCCTGGCCAAGGACACACAGGAGGAAGTGGCAAAGGGCATGGTGAGCCCCTCACCCACCTCTGGGGACATCCATGTGATTGCTGCACTCTCAGCCCCTTCTGTGTAGCTTCCTGGATAGATGCCTCCCTGGGTAGCCCCAGTACCTCCCTGCCAGCCTCTGTCCTCCCTGACTGCATCGCCAGGTGATGCTTTTGCGCTAGTGTCGGAAATAGATGCTCGGCGCCTCAAAGAAAAATTAGCACTGAGATAAAGGATCTTTCAGCAATGAAATTTTTACCTCCTGGACTGCAGGAAGGGTACTCTCGATAGCTATCTTGCCACAAAAGTATCCTCATGGGTACTCCTTTTCCTTTGTGGCACCAAGCATCTATTTCCAACACCCGGCAAGATCTTTCCGACAATTGATCATAAGAAACTTTCTAGTCTCATACTTTGCCTTGGAAGTAGGGCCACTGTGGCATTTTTCATGAGGACCAGGACACTTTTGAGAGTGACAGGGGTCCTGTCACCCATGGCAGGGACAGCAGGCTTAGAAAAGCCCCATCCAGGGCAAAAGGGACACAGGTTCACCCTGTTCAAAGGGAGCCTATCAATTACTATTACATGGACCAGGAGCTTGAGGCTCTGAGATGTTCCGAGTATAGATCCGGGCACGCTACCTAACCTTAACTCTCTCCCCCGCACCAGAAGAACCCCTCACTCACATGGGGGTTGTGAGGCTTAAGCGAGAAGATGCTACTCATGTGCAGCAGCAGAAGCGCCTCCATTATTTCTCTTACCCCCACCCCCATTTCTCACCTCCACTTCTGTGAAGCCTCATCACAAGTAAGCAATGAATTCAAGTGCTGACACTGACTTCACGGGTATCAGGGTACCTGACTCCACTGGTATCAGGGTACCTGACTCATTTGGCACCTTTGTGACAGTCAGAGAAAAGCACCCCTGCTCTGTACAGACACATTTCTCAGGCTGGGTGTGGTGGCTCATGCCTGTAATCCCAGCACTTTGGGAGGCTGAGGCGGGTGGATCACCTGAGGTCAGGAGTTCGAGACCAGCCTGGCCAACATGGTGAAACTCTGTCTCTACTAAAAAAAAAAACAAACCTACAAAAATTAGCCAGGCGTGGTGGTGGGTGCCTGTAATCCCAGCTACCTGGGAGACTGAGGCAGGAGAATCACTGGAACCTGGGCGGCAGAGGTTGCAGTGAGACGAGATTGCACCACTGCACTTCAGCCTGGGCGACAGAGTGAGATTCCATCTCAAAAAAAACAAAAACAAAAACAGACACATTTCTCCAGGTGCCAGCCTCTACTCATCCTCCTTGTGCAGTGCCAAGCTGAGCAACTGCACATGGCAGCCCCGACTGGCTGACAGTGATCCTGGCAGTTAACATCAGCACTTCAGTCCCTAGCAGCCCCAAGACCAACGTCTCCCCTCCACCTATGACACATCCCTGCTTTCACCTGCCTCTGACCTCTCTGGCCAACAGCCCTCTCCCTGGAACTGTCCCCTTCACCTGCTCAGCTCGGAACATCTCCCTCAACTCTCTAGGAAACATCAGCTCAGGAAGCCCCTGGGGGAATGTGAGTAGAGAGAGAGGGCATGGCTGTTGGACTTTCCCCCTGTTCTCCCCACTGAGCTGTGGCTTCTGTAAGATCCTGGCAGTGTCATCTCTGCATCATGAGCGCCAGGTACTCACTCGGCTTATGAGCATTGCGTGAATGAGGACTGAATGACTCAGTGAGGGAGACTTTCAAAAAGCGGTGGCACTTCCTAGTCCCTCTGTTCAGCCACACGAGAAGTTCAGAGCTCAGGCTATCTGGTAGGCTGGGTGCTGGTGAGGTAAGAGGCGCTACGTAGGGAACAAATAAACCCCCAAACTGCAGCGGTTTCATGCATGTCTATTACAAGATGTCTATTTCCGGCCGGGCGTGGTGGCTCACCCCTGTAATCCTAGCACTTTAGGAGGCTTAAGCAGGTGGATCACCTGAGGTCAGAAGTTCGAGACCAGCCTGGCCAACATGGTGAAACCCTGTCTCTACTAAAAATACAAAAATTAGCTTGGCATGGTGGTGCATGACTGTAGTCCCAGCTACTTGGGAGGATGAGGCAAGAGAATAGCTTGAACCCTATAAGCAGAGGTTGCAGTGAGCCAAGATAGTGCCACTGCACTCCAACCTGGGTGACAGTGCGAGACCCCCCCTCCCAAAAAAAAAGGAAATAAAAGAAAAAGAGGGGAATCATAGCCAGACTTGATGAGATGCACGTTCCTCTAAGTACAATGATGTAAACGACCAAACACTGGGTTTTCAACATTTAGATTCAATCTACAGACAGGACATGGGAGGCTGAGATATGTTCACAGAATTAACATAAACATTCTGAGCCTTAGTAATGTGAAGGCAAAAGTGAGAGAGTTCAGGAGACAGAATGAGGAGGAAGCCTGGAAGAGGAGGCAGGGAAGTGTCAGCAGCTGATTCACAAGGCTGAGTCAAGTGATTCTGCCTCTAGTTGAGTTTCAGTGAGCAGAAGCAGCTGCGTTGGAACTGGGGGAGTTTCCTGTGGGGGACCCGAGGGCAGTGATACAGCTTCATGGGGAGGGGAGGGAGGAGAGGGGAAGTTCTGGAGAGTTATAAATGCTAAACTCTCATATTCGTGGCAGGAAGGCAGCAGATACCATCAAGAGCTAGTAAATCAAGAAATAGTGGTTCCCAGAGGAAACCACCAAAGGAAATAAAACCAGAGGGTCAGTATGATTGCCTCCGAAAACCAGAAGCAGCCTCGAGGGCAAAATCCTCCGCGCCGTGTTCCCTTCTCCACGATGTCGTCCTAACAGTGTGTGTTCTATTAGCAACTTTTAACCTCATCCACAATGTGAAATAAAATGATACGATAAAGAGGAATTAGTGAGAAAAACAGACTTTCATCAGAGAGCCCCATTAAGGGAGTAAAAGGGCCTATCAGAGACTGGGAAAGATGTCTACCGCATCTACCTATCAAAGGGTTTATCTTCCAAATATGTAAGGAGATCCAGAAAATCAGTAAGAAAAAGAAAGAGTCCATTATAAAAGAGGCAAAAATCTCAAAGGAGCAGCTCACAACAGTGAATATCAAATGGCCTGTGAACCCATGAAAAGGTGGTCAATATCGTTAATCATCAGAGAAATGTAAAATCACAGCGAGATACCACTACCCTCTCCCCATCAGGGTGGCTAAAATCCAAAAGACTGACAACACCAAATATTGTCAAGGATGGAACTCTCTTACATTGCTGATGGCAGCAGAAAATGGGACACACACCTTGGAAAAATGTTTAGTTGCAGCTACTAAAGTAAAACAAACATGTACTCCGTGACTGAGCAATGCCACTCCTAGGTATTATAATATCCAACTGAAATGGATGCTATGTCCACCAAAAGGCATGTATAAGAATGTCCACAGGCCCGGCGCAGTGGTTTATGCCTGTAATCCCATCACTTTGGGAGGATGAGGCAGGCGGATCACCTGAGGTCAGGAGTTTGAGACCAGCCTGGCCAACATGGCGAAACTTCGTCTCTACTAAAACAATACAAAAATTAGCCAGGCATGGTGGCATGCACCTGTAATTCCAGCTACTCAGGAGGCTGAGGCAGGAGAATCACTTGAATCTGGAAGGTGGAGGTTGCAAGGAGCAGAGATCACACCACTGCACTCAAGCCTAGGCAACAGAATGAGACTCTGTCTTAAAAAAAAAAAAAAAAAAGAATGCTCACAGAGCTTTATTCATGATAGCCAAAAACTCAAAATAATTCAGTCTGTCCAGCAACAATGGTATATATTAAAATTATATTATAGTATATTATCTTAAATTATTTTAATACATAAATTACCTATGATGTAATTTTAATATATTATATTTTTTAATGTATATTAAAACATACTGTGAATATGTTACACATGGTAAATATATTGTACTCTCTCCATCGCTAGAATTCTACACAGCAATAAAAATGAATGAACTCCTCGCATATAAAACATGAGTGAACCCCACAAATGTAATAATGAACAAAAGAAGTAACACATAAAATAAATCATACTGTATAATTTATGTGAACTTTATATGAAGTTCAAAAACAGGCAAAATCAATCTATGATAAAGAAGTCAGAACACCAATTTCCCATGGAGGGGGAACAAGTTGGGTGACAGGCAGTAGCCACCTGGGATTCTGGAGCAAGCCTCCACCCCACCTGGCTGGTGGTTACATCAGCTGCAAACCTAAGCTTTTGCAGTTAACTCTAGGTTATACTCCAATATAAAAATTTTTGAATGAAAACAAGAAAGTTACAAAGCCTATATTTTAAAGAAGGGAACAGTTTTACTAACGGACATAAAATATACCAAATACATTGGTAGAAATACCATACAAATGCAAACAGTATCACCATGATTGCTCTTAGCTTTCTTTCCTTTTTAAAAAGTAGTAAATGGGTTATTTAAGTCCAAGTGACAGAGTAGTTGTGATTGACAGAAATAAGCGGGTACTTAGAAAATATCAGAAACTAGAAAAGCTGACGGGGCGCGGTGGCTCATGCCTGTAATCTCAGCACTTTGGGAGGCCAAGGCTGGAGGATAACCTGAGGTCAGGAGTTTGAGACCAGCCTGGCCAACATGATGAAACCCTGTCTCTACTAAATACACAAAAATTAGCAGGGCATCTGGCATGCACCTGTAATCCCAGCTACTTGGGAGGCTGAAGCAGGAGAATTGCTTGAACCTGGGAAGCGGAGTTTGCAGTGAGCTGAGATTGTGTCACTGTACTCCAACCTGGGAAACAGAGTAAGGCTCTGTCTAAAAAAGAAAGAAAGAGGCCGGGCGCGGTGGCTCAAGCCTGTAATCCCAGCACTTTGGGAGGCCGAGGCGGGTGGATCACGAGGTCAATTGATCGAGACCATCCTGGTCAACGTGGTGAAACCCCGTCTCTACTAAAAATACAAAAATTAGCCGGGCATGGTGGTATGTGCCTATAATCCCAGCTACTCGGGAGGCTGAGGCAGGAGAATTGCTTGAACCCGGGAGGCGGAGGTTACAGTGAGCCGAGATCGCGCCATTGCACTCTAGCCTGGGTAACAAGAGAGAAACTCCGTCTCAAAAAAAAAAAAAAAAGAAAGAAAGAAAGAAAAGAAAGAAAGAAAGAAAAAAGAAAAGATACTAGGAAAGCAATAAAGCTACTATAATCAAAAGAGTAGTATATACACCAAGAGCAGAAATGGAGATGAGGAAAATGCCACACACAAACAGAAGCAGGATATTTGGGAAGCTGGTAAGTGAGCAAAGTGGAGCTACAGTTCGGGTAGAAAGATGGGCCTCAATTCAGCTGGGGTTGTCCAGTGGAGAAGAAATGTATGGCATTCCCGGAGCTTGGTGAGTGCAGCTCCTCTCCGGTACTGCTGTTCCTGCAGCCACCAGTTCCCAGCCCATCCCCTCCTAGTCCTCTGCCCATGACCCCACCTCACCCATCATTGAGCATCAAGCAGCAGGAAGGACTACACTCACCTTCGCTCCACCTCTAAAAACCTGCCTCCTTTGGTGTCCATATTCATTCATGCAACATTGATTTTACTGAGCAGTTACTATGTGACAGGTGCTATTCTAGGAGCTGGATACAGACTCAAACAGAAACAGACACAATTCCTGACTCCACAGCCTGCCATGGTCTGCTCCTGCCCAGGGCTCAGCCTCTCTTTCAGTGGGTTTCTCTCTGCAGCTTTCCACACCATCTCCCCTACTGGAGACTCCTTCCCATCAGCAAGCCACATGGACTGTGATCGCCACCCTCTGGAACCACATTTTCCTCCATTGTTGACATCCCTTCATAGAAAAAAGTTATATATGATTTATAGATATAAAATCTTTCTATATGTTCTGTCCCAGCTTCCTGCCTCCTGTTCACTTTCATTCCCCTGCAATCTGGCTCCTGTCCCCACCACTCCGAGAAAACTAGTCTTGGCCACATCACCAGTGACTTCTAGGCTGCCAGGAAAAAGGACTATTTTTCAGTTCTGATCTTGTCCCCACCCGGCAGCAGATGACCTGGCTGAGCCCCCTCCTCTCTCATTGTTCGTGACACCCCTGTCCCTTGGCTTTCCCTCTTCTGCTCACTCAGTAGCTCCTCTTCTTCTTCAGGATCTGTAAACACCAGCACCAGACTTGGGGGTCCTCCCTGCTTGTGTCTCCCACCTTCTCCCAGGAGACCTCCGCCTGCCCCACATGCACACCACTCACCTTTCCAGTCCTGGGACTCACCTGAGCCGGAGACTCGGACACCCGCTTCCTACTGGGCATCTACCCTCGACATCTGATGGGCATCATCATTCACATTCCTGACGTCTTGTGGGTTTCCCCCCAAAATGTATTTTCTTCAGACTTCACCAGTGTGACACAGGACACCAGAATTCACCCAGCGAGTGGTGAGCTTAAGCCCAAGCCCAAGGAGTTACCAGAATTCTTCTTTCTCCTAACACCCAGTTTATCATCAAGTCCTGCCAGTGCTACCTCCAGACTTAACCCCATCACTCCTCACTGGGATAGTGGAGAACCTTCTGACTCCCAATCTTCTCCCTATAATCAGTGTCTACAGAGATGCTGCAGGAAGGCTTTTAGCAGGACCAGGACATGTCCCCACCTTGACTAGACTTCCCAGCCCCTCAATACATGCATACACACACGCACACATACAGACACACATGCATACACCCACACACATGCACACACCCATGCACACACTTGCATATACACATTCACACCACACACATGTGTATGCTTGCACACACCCCCATATGCATACACCTGCACACACCCAAATGCACATGCATGCACTCCCATGCACACACCCGCACACATGCACACACCTACATACACACATGCACATATGCACGTGCACACATGCACTTGCATGCACACACATCCACACATGCAAACATGCACTCACACAGGCACACATGCACACACACATGCATACACACACAGATATAGGCTCACACCCACACATGCACAAACCCACATGCACACACATACACACCTACATGCAAACACACATGTATCTCATGCATACATACATGCACACATACACTCACACATGTTCACACATGCACACACATGCAGACACATGCACACACCCACACATACACAAACCCACACACACACCCACGTGTACACGTATATGACACATGCATACACACATGCACACATACATTCACACATGTGCATACATACACATGTGCACATACACACATGCACAGTCTTGCACAGAGTATAGAATCTACACTCTTGCCTGTGCCCAAGCCCCACACCTTGCCCCGCACACACACTTCTCTTTTCTGCTTCCCTGCACACCAAGCTTCTTCCTGCCCTGGGCCTTTACACTTGGCTTACCTCTGCCTAGAAAGCTCTTCTCCTGAGGTCTTCCGTGGCGACTCCTCATTCCTCCTATGTCAGTGCAGAAGTCATCTGCTCTGACCACCCTATTTAAATAGCCCCCTGGCCTCTAATCAGTCTCTACCTTATTTACTTCCTTCACGACAATTGCCTCAACGTGAGGTTACTTGACCCATTCCTATATGTTAGAATTTCCTTTGTCTTCCTCCACTGTGACATGATCCCCTTGAGATCTGGAGCTCCCTGCATCTTACTTGACTTTGCTCCCTCAGTGCCTTGAACCACCCCTACCACACATTAGGTGCTCAGTTAATATGAGTCTAAAGACTAAATTAACAAACCATTGAATAAATGAGGTAGGGGGAGGGATGGGCAGAGTGGCTCACACTGGTAATCCCAGCACTTTTGGAGGTGGAGGCAGGTGGACTGCTTGAGCCCAGGAGTTTGAGAGCAGCCTAGGCAACATAGCGAGACCTCATCTCTACAAAAACAAGTTTAAAAATTAACCCCGCGCACACCTGTAATCCCAGCTACTCGGGAGCCTGAGGCAGGAGAGCCACTTGAACCTCAGAGATAGAGGTTGCAGTGAGTCGAGATTATGCCACTGCACTCCAGGCTGGGTAATAGAGTAAGACTCCGTCTCAGACAAACAAACAAAAATATGGTTTCCTTCATCAGTGAAAACACGCCTTTCCTCGGGCCTGGCAACGCCCAGATCTACCTAAACCGTACTATTTCATTCACATCTCCATTTCCTGTGCTGCTACCTGCACTTTCCTTTCCTAACGCCCTTATCTTGTAAGGTCACAAGGACAGAAGGCGTAACAGTGATGTGCTGGTGCACACCCTGTGGTAGAGGTGGAGGCTGCAGTCTTGTTGGCAGGCTGCCCATGGCCCTGGCACTGTCACACCTGACTTTGGCATAGCACGGTGCCCAGGAGCTGGGGATGATCACACCCCATGGTACAAATGAGGGCTAGGCTGGGGCTTGGGATGCAGCAGGGACACAGTGGCCAAGCTTCTTCTCACATAATCATGGTCCAACACCAAAGAAACCAAGCTGAGGAACACCAGAATTCAGCAAAATGTCAGTTGTATAATCCAAATGAGAAACAAACGATTGATAGAACAAATACAAGATTATAGCAAGCTGGGAAATGTTCACAGCTGATGAATCTGGGTAAAGGCTATATGGATCCTCTTTTTATGCAACTTTCTGTGAACTTGAAATAAAATTCAAAGTTTAAACAAAAAATGCAAGTATTCACCATCTCTAGGTGGTGACAGGGATCATTTCCTTTGGCAACTTTTCTCTGCTTTTCAAATTGCCCATGGTGAGTGAGTGTTGTTCTTATCATCCGAAAAGATTATTAAGGGTCAGGCGCAGTGGATCATACCTATAATCCCAGCACTTTGGGAGGCTGAGGTGGGCAGATCACCTGAGGTCAGGAGTTCAAGACCAGCCTGGCTAACATGGCAAAAACCCTGTCACTACTAAAAATACAAAAAAATTAGCAGGGCATGGTGGCAGGCACCTGCAATCCCCACTACTCAGGAGGCTGAGGCAGATAGAATCACCTCAACCCAGGAAGCAGCAGTTGCAGTAAGCTGAGGTAGCGCCCAGGCACTCTGGCTTGGGCAACAAGAGCAAGACTCTGTCAAGAAAGAAAAAGGAAAAGAAAAGAAAAAGAAAGAAAGAAAGAAAGAGAAAGAAAGAAAGAAAGAAAGAAAGAAAGAGAAAGAAAGAAAAAGGAAGGAAGGAAAGAGAGAAAGAAGGAAAGAAAGAAAAGAAAGAAAAAGAAAGAAAGAAAGAGATGCTCTTGAGGGTTTTGGAGCAGGGGATGGGCCTCCCAAGAAGGGGAGAATTTGCATCAGAGCTGCAGGGGCCAAGCCAAGGTAAATGTCAATAATTAATTCCAGAGTCCCCAGATCCTGCCCGATGCCTTTTGACTTAATGGCTACTTGGCTGCAAATGAAAAGGAAAGCGAGGGGAAGGGCTGAGATTGTTCATGACTCCCACAGCTGGTTTTCCTTAGGCATGTGATTCCCAAATGTTCAGTTCCCAAGTCAGAAAGATGTGAGTGGATGAGCAGGTGGAGGAAGGCATGGCAGGCAGGAAGTAGAGCCGGGCAGAGATGAGAGGCGAGAAGCAGCCAGATGTGGGAGAGGAGAGGCCAGAAACTACAACCTGCTAGTGCTGCAGAGAGGTGGCCTTGGGTCCAAGAGGAGCAGAAATAGGGCTGAGCAGGCAGCGGAATCAGAACACAAAAGGCCTTTTTTAAGAAGTGTGGTACAGGCCGGCTTGGTGGCTTATGCTGTAATCTCAGCACTTTGGGAAGCTGAGGTGGGTGGATCACTTGAGGTCAGGAGTTCGAGACCAGCCTGGCCAACATGGTGAAACCTCATCTCTATTAATAATACAAAGAGTAGCCAGACATGGTGGCATGCACCTGTAATCCCAGCTACTCTGGAGCCTGAGGCAGGAGAATCTCTTGAACCCAGAAGGCAGAGGTTGCAGTGAGCTGAGATTGCACCACTGCACTCCAGCCTGGGCAACAGAGCGAGACTCCATCTCAAAAAAAAAAAATGCAATAAGATACATAAGACATCAGATTCACCATTAAGTATATTCACAGAATTGTGCCACCATCATCCAGCTCCATAACTTTTTCATCATCCCAAATGGAAACTCCGTACCCATTAAACATCAACTCCCCATTCCCCCTACCCCAACCCTGGGTAAAATGTCACCTGTTTATAAAACACACAGGATAGCATCTACCTCATGCCTGCCGGTATGAGTTTACAATCGCTAATTCTTTCCTGTTTTTTTTTAACTTGGAAGGAACATAGGATTGTAAAGTTTAGCTGCCCAATCTTATTCAACCACCAGTCAGAAAGCAAAGTAAATCATTTGTCAAAATAATTATTGAACAATACAAAATTAGTCTAAATCTGAAATTTATAAATTAAAATTATGATTATATAAAACAAGTTTTGGAATAGATGTCAAATTTTTTCAGGTCCAAGAATGATCCTTTTCACCAGTTCCCACTATTCAGATGTTGTTGACATGTTAGTGCTGTGAAAGAAAAAACAAGTTATGGGGGGAAATATCTTACTGTTTGTTATCTATCTAGAGTTGACTGTTTTAGCCTGAAATGTCTGGCTCATTCTCTTAAGAAAACTAAATCTCCTTAGGGAGATCATGAGGTCAGGAGTTCAAGACCAGCCTGACCAACAAGGTGAAACCCCGTCTCTACTAAAAATACAAAAATTAGCTGGGCATGGTGGCAGGTGCCTGTAATCCCAGCTACCTGGGAAGCTGAGGCCGGAGAATCACTTCAACCTGGGAGACAGAGGTTGCAGTGAGCCGAGATTGTGCCGCTGCACTCCAGCCTGGGCAACAGAGCAAGACTCCATCTCGGGAAGGGAAGGGGAAGGGGAAAGGGAAGGGGAAGAAGAAGAGAGAAAGAGAGAGAGAAGAAATACAAAACTACATATTCAAGGACAGACAAGTTCTTGGGTGGTGATTTTATACATGTAGCCATCAATGAAAATTGTGAGTCTAAGTTCAGTGAGGAACACTTAAACATTTCATGTATTGGACAAGCAATTAATATGTCCCTAGTCTTCAATATATTACTGTTAAATGAAAATGTTGACAAATAGTAGTCTGGAGCCATAACAAATGATTCCCATTATCTTTAGAAAAAGCAACCAATTCAGTTTTTCCAGAACAAGCACAAAATAACTTTCTAATGGAAGATTGATTCTTCTTATTAAAGGCGCAGAGGAGACTAAAGTGACAGAAACATCATTCTAAATTGCTGTCCTCTTAGCAAACGCAGATAGATATCAGTCATAAAATTGCCAAGGAGCCCGTAAATCAGCTCAGCGATCATAATGAAGACTATGCTTGGAGAGAGAGCCAAAAGAATATTGACAAAGCTCCTTTATCAGATAACAGAGCACACAAAGCAGAAACACAATTGCTAGCGTGTACACATGTTAGCCAATACTTTGCTTTTGAGCAAACCAAACTCCTCATGTGCAAGGCATAAAACAGCCCTTGGTGCATGTGGGGTTCAGACATAAGGGAAAAATGCTGCCTGGCTTGTCGCCTTGTTTCCATGCCAAAGCATGATAAGAGGCTTTTCATTTACAGATTATTTACTTGGTGAGTCATGTGCTAGAAACGGCACTTCAGGACCCGTGCCAGAGTTGAAGCCGCTGTGACTGAGCAGGGAAGAGCTTTGCTCTGCCAATAAAAGAGCTTGTTCCTCACACTGCTTTATTCACAGAGAAGAGTTAATGGTCAACAAAATGCTTCTGGACCTTGATTCAGGGTTAAAGGAAGTAATAAAAAAAAATACAAACTTCATTTAATCCTGGATGAGCTCAATGCACAGCTTTTGAGCCTGCTGTGAGGAAACACAGGTAGCGTGCAGGTCAGTACACTTCCAGTCGGGGATGACAGAAATCCAATTTCAAGTGGATTACACAATAAATGGAACCAATTACAGCGTTTGTGATGTCAGGGCTCTGGCTCTGGCTCGCTGCAGGTGCCTTGGCTCTGTCCTCTTCCTTGTGTAGCCTTCTTCTCAGACCAGCATCTGTGGTAGAAATATCGTTACGGCAGCGCCAAGCCTACAGTACACCCCGCCTATCTAGACCAACAGAGAGTCTCTGTGTCCCACAATTCCCAGGAACATCCTGAGGTTCACATGGATTAGACTGGCTTAGGGCATGTGTCCACTCCTGAGCCAATCACTGTGTGGCGGGAGTGAAACCCACTTATTGCTCCACCCCTGCCCTGATGGCAACAAACAGCAAAGCAGCAGCAAGAAGGAGAGAAGGGAGGGAGGGAAGAAAGGAGGGATACAGGGGAAGGAGGAAGGGAAGGAGAGAGGGAGGAAGAAAGGAATGGAGATCTCATGGATGTGAGACCATTATTAATGTTTCAAACACCCTCTTTAAATTTAAAATCATTGATGAAATTGTCCTTTTTTTTTGAGATGGAGTTTCCCTCTTGTTACCCAGGCTGGAGTGCAATGGCGCGATCTCAGCTCACCGCAACCTCCGCCTCCTGGGCTCAGGCAATTCTCCTGCCTCAGCCTCCTGAGTAGCTGGGATTACAGGCACACACCACAATACCCAGCTAATTTTTTGTATTTTTAGTAGAGACGGGGTTTCACCATGTTGACCAGGATGGTCTCGATCTCTCGACCTCGTGATCCACCCACCTCGGCCTCCCAAAGTGCTGGGATTACAGGCTTGAGCCACCGCGCCCAGTCCCTTTTTTTTTTTTTTTTTTTTTTTTTTTTACTACAAATTGATGATCTATGAATGTGCCAAATGCCCATTCAGTGGTCTGTGGTGTGAAAATGTTAAGAAAGGATGCCTCAAGATGCTTCTCACCCCTAAAAATACCCTTTCTTTGCAGGCTGGGTGCAGTGGCTCACGCCTGTAATCCCAGCAGATCACTTGAGGTCAGGAGTTCGAGACCAGCCTGACCAACATGGTTAAACCCTGTCTCTACTAAAACGCAAAAATTAGGCAAGTGTGGTGGCGTGCACCTGTAGTCCCAGCTACTTGGGAGGCTGGAGCAGGAGAATCACTTGAACCTGGGAAGCGGAGGTTGCAGTGAGCACCATTACACTCCAACCTGGGCAACAAGAACAAAACTCCATCTCAAAATAAATAAACAAATAAAAATACCCCTTGCAGATCCATGTTCTCCTAAGTAGCAAACAGTTAGGCAATTATTCCAAATGAATTCCCCTAATAAAACTCTCCTCCCACCTCCTCCTCACAGGCCGTGGAGTCTGTGCATGGCAGGGAGAGAGCTGGGAGCATCAGGCCAGACTTTCCGCTGTGGTGTCTTGCTGGGTGTCAGCAGCATCATTGTCCTGAACTCCGTGCTGACTGGGCACTAGTCTGGTGTTTGAGACCACAGTGGGGGTAGCACCAGCCCCATGTCATCAGCATCACCTGCAGGCTGTCCCACCAAGGCAGCCTCTCTCCCTGCCTGGTCTTCTCTGGCTCTGCTTCTTCTTCCGATCTTTCATCCCACCCCCTTGTCAGTCTGGTTTCTCTGTACAAGGACTTGACACCTGTCCCAGAAGGGAACCCTCAGCCCTAGGTCTCCTGACCTTCCAGGTCTGACAGCCAAGGCTAACCTATGAGAACTCCTGCCTCTCGAGTCTAAATCTCCAGGAGAGAGAATCTGGTTGGTGCAGTCTGCTTCAGGCATCCACTCTGGGACCAACCAGGAAGCCTGCGTGGCCCACCAGTGTGGGTAGTATGAGAAACACTCACCTGTTCCAACCCAGGAAATGGACTTAGAGACATGGAGAACTACAGAAGTGAGACTTTTAATGACAGTCTTGCAAGATCTGCCATCTGGTAGGCAGATCCACCCAGTACGGTTACAACAAGGAATTTATCCCCTAGTGAGCAAGTCCCACCCCTGGTTCCTCATAGGCTGAGTCCTTTGGGGTCACAATCTTCCCAGACGTCCCCTATTGATGGTTGGGTTGGGGCTTTTAGGTGTTTACTTTAGGGTTGTCTCACTGCATTTTGTTGTAACCCATAATGCATTGCAATCATAGTCAGCTTGAGGGCTCTTCAGGTATTTGACGTATGCCCAGGTAGTCAGGCAAGCTGATAAGAATAGATAAAGTGAGCTATTTTGCAGGCTAGTAAACTTTTATTCTAGACTAAACTCTCTGGTTCAGGTGAGGGTAACAAAAAAGGGCCCCGACAAGCAGGTGCTGGCTATTAAAGCAGGGGCCTAGGGCCGGGTTTGGTGGCTCATGTCTGTAATCTCAGCACTTTGGGAGGCTGAGATGGGTGGATCACCTGAGGTCAGGAGTTTGAGACCAGCCTGGCCAACATGGCAAAACCCTGTCTCTACAAATAATACAAAAACTCAGCCAGGCATGGTGGCAGGCACCTGTAATCCCAGCTACTCAGGAGGCTGAGACAGGAGAACCGCTTTAACCTGGGAGGTGGAGGTTGCTGTGAGCAGAGATTGCGCCATTGCACTCCAGCCTGGGTGACAGAGTGAGACTCTGTCTCAAAAAAAAAAAAGAGCAGGGACCTAGTGTATCCTGCCCTTGTACAGTTTGTGGGCCCGTGCCTATTCAAGGCACTTTGTCTTGGAAATGGACCACCATATACAGTATCTTCTACAGTAGGAGAGAAGCTTGAAGCAAAGGGGACGTTGCCTCCATAAGTACTTTAAAGCATGTCTACAAATCCCTTGGAAGACATCCTGACATCCTCCAAACGTACCTTGTGAAGGTGGCTCATAAGGGCAACACAGCCTAGGTGGAGCAGTGGTGAAGAGTAGCTTTCAAGCAGACCATGAAGAATTAGGAAAAGCCTCATTCCCTAGTGACATCGGGAGAAAGCTGGCCTGACACAGCTCCAGAGCTGGCGGCACCTCTGCGTCCTGATAGAAGTCTGAGTGGCTGCCAAGCTGAGTCATCCAGGAGTGAAGGAAAACCACCCACCTGTAGCTAAGCCCAAGCCTCACACCCCATCACCTGGGCTGGATCTGGTTCTCCTGCCAGATCTGTCGTATCTTTATTGGCTCTCTTGATAATGGCTTCTGTAGTTGGAAATCATTCATTACTTTTGCTGCCTGAAGCTGAACCATGAATGAGGCAATGAGACAGGGAAAAAGCCTGGTCCATGTCAAGATTTGAGCTCATCCTCTTCTTCTCTCCAACCCCAGTCCTAAGTTCCTGACTCCACACCCAGATTAGCAACAGCTGCCATCACAAAATCAACTTTTTTTTTTTTGAGACAGAGTTTTGCTCTTTTTGCTCAGGCTGGAGTGCAATGGCCCAATCTCTGCTCATTGCAACCTCCGCCTCCCCGGTTCAAGCAATTCTGCTTCAGCCTCCCAAGTAGCTGGGATTACAAGTGAGTGACACCATGCCTACTAATTTTGTATTTTTAGTAGAGCCAGGGTTTCACCATATTGGCCAGGCTGGTCTCAAACTCCTGACCTCAGGTGATCTGCCCGCCTCAGCCTCCCAAAGTGCTGGGATCACAAGCATGACCCACCATGTCACACTTGGCTTACAAAATCAACTTTCTAACCTTTTAACATGACCTCCAGACATTAACCAAGATGCCTGTGTGGACTGCAAGCCCACTTTTCTCTTATGGAATTTGCATCTCTCTCCTTGCATAAGAAGGAAGTATCCAGTGATGGGGAGAAAATCATGGCCTTTGGTATCAGCAAGACCTGGTTTTGCACCATAGATTCCTCACTTAGTAGCCATGGAGTCTCACTCAGGAGACTAACTTATAGGAGGCTGATTCTTGATTGGGAAATTTGTGATAATCTCCCATGAGGATTAAATGAAAGACCCTAATATCAAACGCCTGACACATAGTTGGACCTTAGATATTAGCCTTTTTGCCCTCCTTAGAGGCAAGATGAAAGCAAAACTTATCCTGAGTGCGGATGCTCCTCCTTTGACTGGGCTTCGCCTTACTGAGTCACGGATGCTGTGTTTTCTTTTACAAATGGAAGGTTTTTGGCAACTCGGCATTGAGCAAGTGTATTGGCACAATTTTGACTTAGCGACGGATGAATGAAATATACTCTCATACCCACTACAGTGATTTGAGTGAGCTAGGGATGGCCATCAACTGCTTTCAGAGGGCAACCACCACTTCCTGCTCCTCCTCACATTTATTCAGTATAGATTTAATAACAGGTTCTAAGTCAGGCGTCCCCAAACTTTTTACACAGGGGGCCAGTTCACTGTCCCTCAGACCATTGGAGGGCCGCCACATACTGTGCTCCTCTCACTGACCACCAATGAAAGAGGTGCCCCTTCCTGAAGTGCTGCAGGGGGCGGGGGGCGCAGATAAATGGCCTCAGGGGGCCGCATGCGGCCCAAGGGCCGTAGTTTGGGGACGCCTGTTCTAAGTCAACAGCCTTTTGGATAATTAACATGGTTAAAAGAGTGGTTTTACGAACAATAAAAGGGCTTTGTTCCTGGGCCCAGAATAAACACCATGAATGGGGGTAATTCCCCTTATACCTCCCCCTGAGAGTACCACCCAGCACAAAGTTTACATGAGCAAACAGTTAGAGACAAAGGAATGTGGGGTAAACATACTTAATTGGGGAAGCTTTTATTATTATTTTTTTTTTTTTTTGAGACAGAGTCTCGCTCTGTCGCCAGGTGCCAGGCTGGAGTGCAGTGGCAATCTCGGTTCACTGCAACCTCCACCTCCCAGGTTCAAGCAATTTTCCTGCCAGAGCCTCCTGAGTAGCTGGGACTACAGGCATGTGCCACCATGCCCAGCTAATTTTTGTATTTTTAGTAGAGACGGGGTTTCACCATGTTGGCCAGGATGGTCTCTATCTCTTGACCTCGTTATCCACCTGCCTTGGCCTCCCAGAGTGCTGAGATTACAGGCATGAGCCACCACGCCCAGCTGCTTTTATTATTCTTAATCTTCACTCTACGACCTAAAGCTCTAAAGAACTGGCTGCCTTCAGCTGGTCTCACTGAAATCTTTCGGCCTTCTAAAAGATTTGAGACTATAATCTATAACTTCCCTATATTTCCCTTAATATTTTCCCAGCCACCCCTAGTGAATCCCAACAAACACTATGAACTCACTTTCAGGTCTCTGTGTCACATTTTGGTAATCCTCATGATATTTCAGATTTTTTCATTATTATTATATCTGTTATGGTGATCTGTGATCAGTGTCTTTGATGTTACCATTGTAATTGTTTTTGGGTACCACAAACCATGCCCACGTAAGACAGCAAACTTAGTTGGTAAATGTGGTGTGTGTGTTCTGACTGTTCCACCAACAGCTGTCCCCCATCTTTGTTCCTCTGCTCTGGCCTCCCTATTTTCTGAGATGTAACAATATTGAATTTAGGCCAATTAATAACTCTACAATGGCCTCTCAGTGTTCAAGTGAAAGGAAGTGTCACATGTCTCTCGTTTTAAATCAAAAGCTAGAAATCATTAGGTTTAATGAGGAAGGCATGGCAAAAACCAAGATAGGCTGAAAGCTAGGCCTCTTGCACTAAGCAGTTAGCCAAGTTGTGAATGCAAAGGAAAAGCTTTTGAAGGAAATTAAAAGTGCCGCTCCAATGAACACATGAATGATAAGAAAGCGAAGCAGGCTTATTGCTGATAGGGAGAAAGTTTGAGTGGTCTGGATAGAAGATCAGACCAGCCACAACACTCCCCTAAGCCAAAGCCTAATCCAGAGCAAGGCCCTACCTCTCTTCAATTCTGTAAAGACAGAGAGGGGTGAAAACCTGCAGAAGAAAAGTCTGAAGCTAGCAGACGTTGGTTCATGAAAGCTCACTTTCGGCTTTCAGCTCAGAGGAGACCAAGGTGCAACTTTCTTCAGTCGTCCCGAATCCGGGTTCATCCAATACCAGCCGCCTCCACCATCCCGCCAAAGTGCGACCCCCACAAGATCAAAGTCATATACCTGAGATGCACCAGGGGTAAGGTCAGTGCCACTTCTGCGCTGGCCCCCAAGATCAGTCCCCTGGCTCCATCTCCAAAAAAGGTTGATGATGACATTGCCAAGGTAACGGGTGACTGGAAGAGCCTGAGAATTACAGTGAAACTGACCATTCAGAACAGACAGGCCCAGATTGAGGTGGTACCTTCTGCCTCTGCCCTGATCATCAAAGCCCTTAAGGAACCACTAAGAGACAGAAAGAAACAGAAAAACATTAAACACAGCGGGAATATCACTTTTGCTGAGATCGCCAGCATTGCTCGACAGATGCGGCACTGATCCTGAGCCAGAGAACTCTCTGGAACCATTAAAGAGATCCTGGGGACTGCCCAGTCTGTGGGCTGTAATGTTGATGGCCGTCACCCTCATGACATCCTAAATGACATCAACAGTGGTGCTGTGGAATGCCCAGCTAGTTAAGCACAAAGGAAAATATTTCAGTAAAGGATCATTTAACAATAACAAAAACAAAACATAAAAGTGCAAGGTGAAGCAGCAAGTGCTGATGGAGAAGCTGCAAGTTGTCCAGAAGATCTGGCTAAGATCATCGATTAAGGTGGTCACAGTGAACAACAGATTTTCCATGTAGATGAAATAGCCTTCTATTGAAAGAAGATGCCACGTAGGACTTTCATAGCTAGAGAGGAGAAGGCAATGCCTGGTTTTGAAAGCTTCAAAGGACAGGCTGACTCTTCTGTCACTAGCCTCTCCTTAGGGACTAGTGCAGTTGTTGACTTTAAGTTGAAGCCATCCCTCATTTACAATTCTGAAAATCTTAGGGCCCTTAATAATGATGCTAAATCTGCTCAGCCAGTGCTCTAGCCTAGATGACTGCACATCTGTTTACAGCATGGTTTGCTGAATATTTTAAGCCCACTGTTGGTATCTACTGCTCAGAAAAAAATATTTTTTTCAGAACATTACTCCTCATTGACAATGCACCTAGGCACCGAGGAGCTCTGCTGGAAATGCACAAGGAGATGAATGTTGCTTTCCTGCCTGCTAACAGAAAGTCCATTCTGCAGCCCATGGACCAAGGAGTCCTTTCAACTTTCAAGTCTGGATCTAGGCAAAGTCCATTGAAACCTACTGGAAAGCACGTATCATTCTAGATGCCATTATGAACATGGGAGGAGGTCAAAATATCGACACTACCAGGGGTTTGAAAGGAGTTGAGTCCAACCTTTGTGGATGGCTTTGAGGAGATGAAGACTTCAGTAAACGAAGGAACTGCGGATGTGGTGGAAACAGCAAGAGAATTAGAAGTAGAAGTGACACCTAAAGATGTGACTGCATTGCTGCAGTCTCATGATCAAATTTGAGTGAATGATGAGTTGCTTCTTATGAATGGCAAAGAAAGTGGTTTCTTGAGATGGAATCTACTCCTGATGCGATTTGAATTAACAACAAAGCATTTTAAATATTACAGAAATTTAGTAACAAAGCATTTTAAATATTATAGAAATGTAGTTGATAAAGAAGCAGATTTGAGAGAATTGATACCAATTTTTTTTTTAAGGTGGAGTTTCACTCTTATTGCCCAAGCTGGAGTGCAACGGTGCAATCTCGGCTCACTGCAACCTCTGCCCCCCAGGTTCAAGCAATTTTCCTGCCTCAGCCTCCCAAGTAGCTGAGATTACAGGCACCTGCCACCATGCCTGGCTAATTTTTGTATTTTTAGTAGAAACGGGGTTTCACCATGCTAGCCAGGCTGGTCTCCAACTCCTGACCTCAGGTGATCCACCCACCTTGGCCTCCTAAAGTACTGAGATTACAGGTGTGAGCCACCATGCCTGGCCTTGACACCAATTTTGAAAGAAGTTTTACTGTGGGTAAAATGCTATAGAACAGCATCACATGCTACAGAGAAATCTTTCATGAAAGGAAGAGTCAATCAGTGTGGCAAACTTCATTGTTGCCTTATTTATTTATTTATTTATTTATTTATTTTTGAGACAGAGTTTCACTCTTGTTGCCCAAGCTGGAGTGCAATGGTGTGATCTCAGCTCACTGCAAACTCCACTTTCAAGGTTCAAGTGATTCTCCTGCCTCAGCCTCCCAAGTTGCTGGGATTACAGGCATGTGCCACCACGCCAAGATAATTTTTGTATTTTTGGTAGAGACGAGGTTTCACCATGTTGGCCAGCCTGGTTTCGAACTTCTGACCTCAGGTGATCCACTTGCCTGGGCCTCCCAAAGTGCTGGGATTACAGGCATGCACCACCATGCCCAGCTAATTTTTGTATTTTTAGTAGAGGCAGCGTTTCACCGTGTTGGCCAAGATGGTCTTGATCTCCTGTCCTCATGATTCACCCACCTTGGCCTCCCAAGTTTCTGGGATTACAGGCGTGAGCCACCATGCATGGCCACACCCAACGTCTTATCTGTTCAACCAACATTTATTGAATGCCTGCCTTGTACACTGACAAGGTGATTAGGTAGTCCAACACTGACCCTGCACTCCAGGAATTCACAGTCCTGGGTCTCCATCCCCTTCTCTGAACTTACCAGCAAAGGGATGTGGTGTAGCAGCGTCACGCGATTCCCAACTTCTCAGAGTTCTTGGTAATTGTAAAACTTTGTCAAAGATGACCAAAAGAAGAAGTCTCATTTTATTCTCCCTGAAAGGTCCCAGCAGCAGTATTCTCCAAAGGATTCCAGCCATTTTCCCCTCTCCCATCATGCCCTTGCTCACTTAATTCCCAATTCCTGGGAGAGGCTGGACTGGAGTCACCACTGACTCTGGAAAATGAAAGGAGAGTACAATAGAGACCAGCAGCTGGGCCAGGTGCAGTGGCTCACACCTGTAACCCCAGCACTTTGAGAGGCCAAGGTGGGAGGATCACAGGTCAGGAGTTCAAGACCAGCCCGGCCAAAATGGTGAAACCTCATCTCTCCTAAAAATACAAAAATTAGCTGGGTGTGGTGGTGCGCACCTGTAATCCCAGCTACTGGGTAGGCCGAGGCAGGAGAATCATTTGAACCTGGAGGTGAAAGTTACAGTGAGCCAAGATTACACCACTGCACTCCAGCATGGGCAACAGAGCAAGATTCTGTCTGGGGGGGATGGTGGAGGCGGGGTGGGGGGAGACAGCTGTAGTTCAGGACCATGAACAGTGCCAATGGGTGCCAAACAGGTGAGTCCCATCAGAGAAGACTCTGATAAGGTCATCTCACCCTCTACAAGAGCCAGTCTGAGGGCAGAAGACACCTGCCTCTCATAAGTTGGACTCTTGCTGCTGGAGTAACTGGATTTTTCACTAGAGTTCATGTTGTGAACTGTTACAACCCTCCCCTCCAGGCTGGAAGTTGGGGCTGAGAACCAAAAATATCCAGGAATATTTTCCATTTGGACCCACCAGTGGAAAAACGGGACTTCTCACTGTTGACTTCTAGGAAAAGCAGTTGTAAAGAGACCAGGATCTATAGATTTGCCCAAGAGCAATTCCTAAGCCAAGTCACATGGTGCTTTTCTGCTTTAAGCCTCAAAAACCAGTCAATGACATTCAGGCACAAGAGTTCACAGAAAAGGGGCAGCCTGGCAAGGGAAGCCCAGAGCCAAGCTTATCCTTCTCTGCTGGCTTCCTGTGGCTCATCTTTCCTGCTGGCTTCCTGTGGCTCTTCCTTCTCTGCTGGCTTCCTGTGGCTCATCTTTCCTGCTGGCTTCCTGTGGCTCTTCCTCCTCTGCTGGCTTCCTCATCTCTTCCTGTGGCACCTGGAAGTGCTGAACCCCTCTCCTTGAGACCGTTTTTATAGCAATGCATGGCAATTCTTTTCTTCTCATAGCAAAACTCCTCTACTGACTCTTCTTCTCCCTCCTAATGCCCCACTCAAGGACATGAACAATGCAAAGTCTGGGGCCCTCCGTTTGCCCTCTCTCCATGGTCCTCTTTCCTTTCTGTCTCAAGTCTCAGGTCTCACTTCCCTGTCTTTGCCTCTAAAATGTGCTTTACCATACCAATTTCTGGTATGATAAATGATCTCTAAAGAGAAAATTGTCCAGGGTGAAAGAAGAACTTTAAAGCATTTGACTTCTATCTTACAGGATACCATTTGTGCTTTGGATCAGAAATCAATATATGGTACTTTCTCTCCCATCACCAGAATATAAGATTCCAGACAGACTTGGGAGTGGCTCCTCTCACTGCACACCTAATAACCTGCTTGCAGAATTTCTTCCCATCTTCACAGCTCTGAGCTCTGCAGGTTTGGAGGTCATGGTCATGGTTCCCAAGAGAGGAATCCTTCTGCCAGAGGACACGATTACAGCTCCATTGAATTGGATGTGGGTCTTCATGCCACTGAACCAATAGAAGAAAGGGGTTACTCTACTGCCTGGATGACTGATCCTTATTACAAGGAGAAATTGGGTTGCAGCCACACAGTGGAGGTAGGGAGGACCACATCTGAACCCCTGAGGATGCTCTAGAATGTCCCTTAGGACTTCCATATCTAACCATAAAAATAAGTGAAAAACCATGACAGTCAAAAAAGGCAGGACCACCAAGGATCCACACACCTCAGGATGAAGATTTAGGTCACTTCATAAGGCAAAGAGCCCTAGCCAGTTGACAACAAAAGATATGTACAAGCGAGAGTAGAAGAAAGAATTGAAATGTCAATTGTAGCCATATTTCCAGTTACAGAAACAAGGACTGTAGCAGTTGTGAATATTGTCTTCCTTCTTTGCTGTGTTTGTGTGTGTGTATGTGTTTGTATATGTTAACCACTTTTTTCTTCTTTCTCCCCCTTCCTGTTATTTACTTTTTCACCAGTTTTGTTGGAAGCTAAGTTTCCAGTTCAGGATTTAGATAATAGAATATTCAGCCAGCACTGTGACTCGATTTGAGGGGTTATTAACATTGTCCAGTGATGGATACAATGGCTGTTGAAATTTTTGCATCTCCTCATTTTGGGGAGAGACAGAGAATGTCTTCATTTGCAGGAAGGATAGTTGCATTCTTTTAAGTGTAAACATATAGTTGTCTTTTTCTTTTCTTTTTTCTTTTCCTGTTTGTTGCCCAGGCTAAAGTGCAGTGGTACGATCTCGGCTCACTGCAACCTCCACCTCCTGGGTTCACGCGATTCTCCTGCCTCAGCCACCCCAGTAACTGGGATTATGGGTGTGCACCCCAATGCCCAGCTGGTTTTTGTACTTTGACTAAAGACAGGGTTTCGCCATGTTGGCCAGGCTGGTCTCAAACTCCTGGCCTCAAGTGATCTGCCCATGTCAACCTCCAAAGTGCTGGGATTACAGGTGTGAGCCACTGCACCCAGCCAATGTGAAGATTTTTAATCACAAATTCAATTTTGTAAGTGGTTTAAACATTGTTTACATTTAAAATGTCTTAAACATAAAATTTGTGTAATTTGATTAAAATTATTGGCATAAACTTGCACCATATTATTACATTTTTAAAATTTATTCTTCTTCTGAAGTCATATTTCCTGTCAATTCTGCTATATTTTATGGGTCTCACTTCTGTTTTCTAATTAATCTTGCCAAAGGTTTGACAGTTTTATTAATTAAAAAAGAAAACCCACAAAATTTGGCTCTGTTAGTCACATCTATTTTATGATTGCTGTCTGTTTCATTTATTTCTGCTCTCACCTGTAACATTTTCTTTTTTCTACTGTCTTAGGATTTACTCAGCTGTTCTCTTGCTAACTTCTCATGTTAAATGTTTGGCTTACTGATTTTCAGCCTTTTTTTCTTATATCATAAGCCTCAAGTATGTTCTGATATGTGGAATTTTCATTATTTTCAGTTCTAAGCATATTCTAAAACCTGTTATGCTTTCTTTTCACCTGTAAATTATGTAAAGAGGTTCTATCTATTTCTGCACTTTTTTGTTATTTATTTCTTATTGAAGTACATGGTGGTCAGAAAATGTTTGTTCAATCCGTTCTTTTGGCATTAACAAAAGATCACTTTTTGGCAAGATAAATGGTCAATTTTCATAAATGTTCCAGGCGTGCTTGAAAATAATGTAATGTCTGCAGTTGCTTAGTGAAATGTTCTGGAAATTCCCATTATGTAAAATGTTGTAATTCCATAATTCTCATCTCTCATCTTTTCCATATTCGCTGATTTTTTTTTTCTGCTTTCTCCCTCTGAGTTACTCAGTGAGGTATCTTAGACACAGGAAAGAAGGAAGCATCTAAACTCACAGTAGGGGACCACTCAGTCAAATCCAGAAGGTAGAACATTCTACAGAGAGTAGCTTAATCCCTTAGATTCATGGTATGAAAATAGGAAATGTTCTAAATTAAAAAAAAGATTTGTGGAGGTAAGCACAAATCCTGAACCCAAACTTAGAAAAACCAGATATAGAGGACATTTGGAGGATAATTGGTTTGGGGCTCTCTAAAGCCTACGGTATACCCATGCCCAAGTCTGAGACCACCCAAATGTCCTCGCTTTCCAGATGGCCAGTGATTTGGTCCTGCCAGAGGAAGGCTGATATCCTCATCCACCTATTCCAATGGTAACAAAAGCACCACTTCCTAACAGACCTCAATCCCCAACACCCAGAAGATGTAAATGGTAGACACTTGAAAATATCATTTTGACACCGGGTGTAGTGGCTCATGGCTGTAATCCCAGCACTTTGGGATGCTAAGGTGGGCAGATCACTTGAGGTCAAGAGTTTGAGACCAGCCTGACCAACATGGAGAAACCCCGTCTCTACCAAAAATACAAAAATTAGCCAGGCATGGTTGCAGGTGCCTGTAATCCCAGCTACTCAGGAGGCTGAGGCAGGAGAATCGCTTGAACCTGGGAGGCAGAGGTTGCAGTGAGCCGAGATCGCACTACTTCACTCCAGCGAGACTTTGTCTCAAAAAAAAATCATTTTGAGTTAAATACCAGAGAATTTTAAAGGCAGACAGTGTGGCTAGTCTTGCTGGAAAAACACCTGGAAGTCTGTGATGATGGAGTAGCTTCTCCCCCATCCCCAACACCCACTCCAAGGCCCCATGGATCTATCAACTCTACTACACAGTTAACTCCCATGAGCAGGGACTGTGTCTCATTTCTCTGGGTCTTCCCAGCAACTAGCATAGCTTGTTGGATAAACAAGAATCAGCTGGCCATCGAGCCGCCATCTCTGTCTTGGCACAGTCCGGGGGTTCTGTTTGCAAAATTCTGAGCCCAGGCCCTTTTATCTCCTTCATCTCCTTTCAGAAAAGGATGCTCAAGCCCATCACACAGTGAAAAACTCATTACCGGCATGCCCCGCCTAGACAGACCGGAGAGAGGCGGATGCAGAGATTACTGTGGCCAAACTATTTACTGTGTCTGGACCGCCAGTTTTGAGATTTGGAAATTCCCCAGCTGAGGAGAGGCAAAGGCTCTTTTCTCTTGCCAGTTACCCAAGGAGCAGCCAGTGAACAGGCTTTAATTTAGGATGTGAGGCTATGCTACACCCTCATGAAGACCCAGCAGAATGAGACCACTGTTCAGGGCAGCTGGGGGAGGCTTTGGTTTGCAGAGAATCCATGGATGGATTTGATGGATCAAAGTCAGCAGTACAGTATATACCCTCCCTAATGTGTGTGATTTTTCTCTAAACTCCACTAATTGTATCCCAAGAAGATAATTGGACAAGTGCATGAAGACGTGTTTAAGAATCTTCATCACAGCCTGTTTGTAATTTCCAAAAACTGGTAACCATATATTTAGATCCATTAACTTATGATTATACACATGAATAATGGCACAGCCATACAGTGGATTATTCTACACTGTTAAGGGGATAATGAAGATCCATATTTCTTTTTTCTTTTTCTTTTTGGAGATGGGGTCTTGCTCTGTTGCCCAGGCTGGAGGGCATTGGTGCAATCTCGGCTCACTGCAACCTCTGCCTCTGGGTTCAAGTGATTCTCCTGCCTCATCCTCCTGAGTAGCTGGGACTACAGGCATATGCCACCACGCCTAGCTAATTTTTGTATTTTTAATAGAAACAGGGTTTCACCATGTTGGCCAGGCCGGTCTTGAACTCCTGACCTCAGGTGATCCACCCCCGCCGGCCTCCCAAAATGCTGGGGCTATAGGCATGAGCCACTGTGCCCAGCATGTTCTGTATTTCTTGACATGGAGATAGATGGATATACCTATGCACACATCCGTATGCCGATCTAATATACACATAGTCATCTGTGTACATATTTGCAAAAAAAAAAAAAAAAAGAAAGAAAGAAAAAGATGTCTAGAAGGTCATTCACCACACTGTACCACAGGTTATTACTGGGGTAGTGGGAATTAGAATGACTTTTTCCTCCTTTGGATTTTACGGAGTGTTTTTTTACTGTGAGCATATATCATTTTTATAATCAAGAGAAACAAAGTGATTCCCATTTTGGAAAAAATAAAATTAGCTGTCAGCATTTTTGAAAAGTTTAAAAAGAATTCATCAGTCTGGTGTGGTGGCTCGTGCCTATAATCCCAGCAATTTGGAAGGCCAAGGAGGGTGGATCACCTGAAGTCGGGAGTTCGAGACCAGCCTGACCAACCTGGAGAAGCCCCATCTCTACTAAAAATACAAAATTAGCCAGGCATGGTGGTGCACACCTGTAGCCCCAGCTACTTGGGAGGCTGAGGCAGGAGAATCACTTGAACCTGGGAGGCAGAGGTTGCAATGAGCTGAGATCACACCATTGCACTCCAGCTTGGGCAACAAGAGTGAAACTCCATCTTAAAAAAAAAAAAAATTCATCAATATGTATGAAATTCTCTGCTCTAAAAGTGATATAATTTTAGCACATCTTTTTCCCTCACTGCTTCACACAGGTTTCATTAAAAAATCAGCTCAAGCTTCCATCTGGGATTTTTTTTTTTTTTTTGAGCTGGAGTTTCGCTCCTGTTGCCCAGGCTGGAGTACAGTGGTATGATCTCTCAGCTCACTGCAACCTCCATCTTGCAGTTTCAAGCAATTCTCCTGCCTCAGCCTCCCAGGTAGCTAAGGCACCATGCCCAGCTAATTTTGTATTTTTTTAGTTGAGGTGGAGTTTCACCATCTTGGACAGGCTGGTGTCAAGAGACTCTTGACCTCAGGTGATCCACTCGCCTCGGCCTCCCAAAGTGCTGGTATTACAGGCGTGAGCCACCACGCCTAGCCAGAAAGATCAACTTCTTAGGGCAAACACAGAATGGATTTGCCATCCAAGCACGTGTGAAAAACAGACATCAGCCCGTGTGAATGTACGTGTGAAGCCATGACTGAGCAGTCATACAAACTCTTGAGAGAGCCAGAATCATTTTAATCATTACAAGACTTATACGGTTCTACCAGGATATTTAGGAAAATCAAAGTCCCAGGTGAGAATATGGCTCTGGTAATGTGACTTTGGGCATAATACCTAATCTCCCTGTGCTCCGTTCCTTTATCTGTAAATGAGAAAAATCATAGGACCTACTTCAAGCGTTGTTAGAATTGAGTGAATTAGGCCAGGCATGGCAGCTCATGCATATAATCCCAGCATTCTGGGAGGCCAAGGCAGATGGATCACCTAAGGTCAGGAGTTCAAAACCAGCCTGGCCAACATGGTGAAACCCCATCTCTACTAAAAATACAAAAACTAACCAGGCATGGTGGCATGCATCTATAATCCCAGCTACTTAGGAAGCTGAGGCTGGAGAATCGCTTGAACCCAAGAGGCAGAGGTTGCAGTGAGCCAAGATCGCACCACTGCAGCTTCCGCCTGAGTGACAGAGTGAGACTCTGTCTCAAAAAAAAAAAAAAAAGATTGAGTGAATTAACAAACGAAGAACACAGAGAATAATGCCCGGTACGTAGTAGGCCTCCCATAGGCATCAGCTATTTTTTTTTTTTTTTTTTTTTTTTTAGAAGAGGAAGAAAGAGAAAGAGGAGGAGGGAGAGAGGATGGGGGTATTGCTTTATTGCCCAGGCTAGAATGCAGTCTAAATATGGGTATGCCTATAATTGTCCTTAATAATGGAGACATGAAAGAAAATGAGGGAAGAGAATAACAAACAAGGAGCCAACCAAGATTTCATTTAAACTTCTAAACTGATATGATGTGGTACTGATAAGAGTGTATATTTTGTATATTTAAAGTGGAGAGTTCTATAAATGTTAATTACATTTACTTGTTCCAGATCTGAGTTCAAGACCTGAATATCGTTAATTTTCTGTCTCATTGATCTGTCTAATATTAATGTTGAAGTCTCCCACTATTATTATGTGGGAGTCTAAGTCTCTTTATAAGTCCTGTATGTCTAGGTATTCCTGTATTGGGTGCGTATATATTTAGGATCTTTAGCTTTTCTTGTTGTTGCATTGATCCTTTTATCATTATATAATGTCCTTCTTTGCTTCTTTTGATCTTTGTTGCTTAATTGTAACTTCTGCTTTTTATTTATTTATTTTAGCTCTCTGTTTGGTTGGTAAATCTTTCTCCATCCCTTGTTTAGAGTCTTTGTGTATCCTTGAATGTGAGATGGATCTGGATGCAGCATACTGACGGGTTTTAGTTTTTTATTCAAATTGCCTGTCTTTGGATTGGGGGATTTAGTCAATTTAAATTTAGAATTAATAATAATATATGTGAGTTTAATACTGTCATTAGCTGGCTATTTTGTCCATTAGTTGATGTAAATTCTTCATTATATTGATGCTCTTTTTGATAATTTTTTTAGAAAGGCTGATACTGTTTGTTCCTTTCATATGTGTAGTGGTTCTTTCAGAAGCTCTTGCAAAGCAGGCCTGGTGGTGATGAAATCTCTGAGTGCTTGCTTATTCACAAAAAACTTTATTTTTCCTTCACATGTGAAGCTTAGCTTGGCTGGATGTGAAATTCTGGGTTGAAAGTTCTTTTCTTTAAGGATGTTGAATATTGGCCCCCACTCTCTTCTGGCTTGTAGGGTTTCTGCTGAGAGATCTGCTGTAAGTCTGATAGGCTTCCCTTTGTGGGTAACCTGACCTTTCTCTCTGGCTGCCCTTAGTATTTTCTCCTTCATTTCAACCCTGGTGAATCTGACGATTATGTGCCTTGGAGTTGCTCTTCTTGAGGAATATCTCTGTGGTGTTCTCTGTATTACCTGGAGTTGAATATTATCCTGCCTTACTAGGCTGGGAAAATTTTCCTGAATAATGTCCTGAAGCGTATTTTCCAGCTTGGATTCATTCTCTTCGTCACATTCAGGTACACCTATCAAGCGTAGATTAGGTCTTTTCACATAGTCCCATATTTCTTGGAGACTTTGCTCGTTCCTTTTTATCCTTTTTTCTCTCGTCTTGTCTTCTTGTTTTATTTCATTGAGTTGATCTTCGACCTCTGATATCCTTTCTTCTGCTTGATCAATTCGGCTGTTAAAACTTGTGCATACTTCACGTAGTTCTCGTATTGTGTTTTTCAGCTCCATCAATTCACTTATTTTCCTCTCTAAATTTTGTATTCTTGTTGACATTTCGTCAAACCTTTTTTCAAAGTTCTTAGTTTCTTTAGATTGTGTTATAACAAGTTCTTTTAATTCACAGAAGTTTCTTATTATCCACGTTTTGAAGCCTGCTTCTGTAATTGGAACACACTCGTTCTCCATCAAGCTTTGTTCCGTTGCTGATGAGGAACTGGGATCCCCTGCTGAGGAAGAGGCGTTCTGATCTTGGGTATTCTCAGCCTTTTTTGACCGTTTTCTTCCCTTCGTTGTAGATTTATCCATCTGTGGTCTTTATAATTACCGTCTTTGTAATTGGGTTTCTGAGTGGACGTCCAACTTACTGATTCTCAGCGCCGAAATCTGAGCAACCCACTGCACCGACTAAATCAGCGGCGTTAAGATTGATGGTGCTTTTCCGACTCTGCACCGAGAACCGAGGCTCCGAGGCGCCGGCAAAACCGCCTCGCCGGTCACAAGAGTCGCGCTGGCGACCCGTGGGGCTCCTCCGCTGGGAATCTCCTGGTGCGTGAGCAACAAGAATTCATGTGAAGGTGTGGCGTCCTCTCGTTCTTTGCGCTTTCAGTGGGAGCTACAATCCCGAGCTGCTAGTGATCAGCCATCTTGGATCTCTCTCCGGCATCAGCTATTAATGCTGTGATGTTTCAAGGTCTTCAGACATGTTTAAATCTTATGAAGCAAATAAATAAAAAACCTAATCAGCTCTGTAGAAACTACCTCATTGATGTAATTACCAGATTTCTGTGAACAGAGGGAAGAATTCGGTAGTGATATGACTCAAACCCAAGGTTGTGGACAAAGGCAGTCCCAGGATTCTAAGATGACCCACACGGAAGGTCTTGAGATAAGTGTCTGTAAATAGGCCTCGGAATGGCCCACCAGGGTCACAGACAAGAATCCCAGATCATTATGCAGCATCAAACGGGTGAGTAAAGACCCTCAAAAATTGTTTGAAATGACTGAATTATTCTCTTAGTGAGTAAGTAGTTTTTACCCCCAGGAAGATTTGAATTAAGTACAGAAATGCAAAAATAACAAAATCCTAATCTTTCCTATTAAGGTGGTTTTTCTATTTCATTTCATTTCATTTCATTTTAAGAGAGTCTCAACTCTGTCACCCAGGCTGGAGTGCAATGGCATGATCTTGGCTTATTGTAACCTCCGCCTCCTGGGTTCAAGTAATTCTGCTGCCTCAGCCTCCCAAGTAGCTGGGATTACAGGTGCTCACCACTACACCCAGCTAATTTTTTGTATTTTTAGTAGGGACGGGGTTTCACCATGTTGGCCAGGCTGCTCTCAAACTCCTGACCTCAGGTGATCCGCCCACCCTGGCCTCCCAAACTATTTTATATTTTTATCATGTTTAAGAGAACTCAGTCTATTAAAATAACAGATTGCCTCATGATTCCAATATTAAATGTGTAACTGAGTAAATGATCTGGACTTGGGGTTTGCTCTTTTACAGAGAGTACCAGAACAGCCAGTCAGACTTCAAGTTTGCCATATTTATATGCTAAATGCATTTGTATTTGTAAGAATTGCTTCAGCACTTAAGAGGGTTTGTCAGTCAGTCACGGTGGCTCACGCCTATAATCCCAGCACTTTGGGAGGCCTAGGCGGGTGTATCATGAGGTCAGGAGTTGAAGACTACTCTGGCCAAGATGGTGAAACCCTGTCTCTACTAAAAATATAAAAAATTAGCCAGGCGTAGTGCTGGGTGCCTGTAATCCCAGCTACTTGGGAGGCTGAGGCAGAGAATTGCTTGAACCCAGGAGGCAGAGGTTGTACCACTCCAGCCTGGGAGTCAGAGTAAGACTCTGTCTCAAAAAAAAAAAAAAAAAAAAGGTTTGTCAGCCAATTATAGTTAGGAAGTTAAGCAAATATATTATATGTCATGAATAATGCACTATGAAAAGTTGAAAGTAGTTTAAGTTCATAAATGAGACTAAAATTAATCACAGCCTCCTTAGAAGTCATTGCTAAATTTGCTACATCTATAATTAAAATAATAAGTTATTTAATATGAAATTAAAAATGTAAGGACAAACTAGGTTTTCCCCTTTTATTTATAACTTTAATAAATTGAATATTAATTTTTTTTGAGCGGAGTTTTGCTCTTGTCACCCAGGCTGGAGTGCAGTGGCACAATCTCAGCTCACTGCAACCTCTGCCTCCCAGGTTCAAGTGATTCTCCTGCCTCAGCCTCCCGAGTAGCTGGGACTACAGTCATGCACCACCACGCCTGGCTAATTTTGTATTTTTAGTAGAGACGGGATTTCACCATGTTGGTCAGGCTGGTTTTGAACTCCTGACCTCAGGTGATCTACCCTCCTCAGCCTCCCAAAATGCTGAGATTACGGACCTGAGTCACCTCGCCTCACCCGGCCTTGAATATTAATTTTTAAAACTTAAGAAAACCCCTGGATAATCGTTTTTGCACACAAAATCTGCCTTTCAGGGCATTCAAAAAATTCACATTAATGTGTATATGAGGCTGAGATTATTAGAGATAGCCCTGTTATCTCTTACTTTTTGTTCACATGGGGTCAAAAACAGGACAAGTTCTCAGTAGGCCCCTAAGCTAACCACCCAGTGCCCTTGAATTCACACAGGAACTGGTCTTTGGCCATGACTCTTTCAACCCTACCCACCAATTGGCAGCTGCAGGTCACATAGGGACCCTGGGGACAGAGAATCCCCAGCCCAAATGGGGTTGAAGTTGTGGCTCACAGTGTCGCCCAGAGGGACGTTCTATCTCCATGTGAGAGTCACTGGGGCTCTGACCTGTCCCAGAGTCTGAGGGTTCCCCTCATGGCTCAGAACATGAATATCAGGATGTGACTCCCTTAGGCTCAGTCCTCCTTGGCACCCCCAGCAGGTGAACCCCACCCTGGACAGTCAGACTCCCCAGGTGGATGACAGGCTTCCTTGCCTCTCCAGTCGGCGGGGGATAAATCACAAATTGGAGTCATACACACTACACTAGACAAACAGAAGAAAGATGATGCATTTTAGTGACGACAAAGGTCGGGGCAGTCTCCCAGAGCCGGGGACTCCCAAAGTGGTGTTGGTTCTAAAGTAACTATGTAATCAGACTGACACGTTGTTCTGTTCTGATTCTGCCTCACCAAGAGCTCCACACCCCTGGAAAATCCCTCCCGAGAATGTCTGGGAGGCCCAGGTGTGTCCCTGGTCACAGAATCTGGGCTGGTTAGCTGGGCCCAGGACTTTCTGGGGCCTTCTCTGCTGGGTCAGAGAAGCTGTGTTGGCAGAGCTCAATGAACCCACTAGAAGGCTCCTTTGTCATTTAACCTCTCAAAGTTACTCTCCTAAAACAAAACCAGGGCTGGGCGCAGTGGCTCACGCCTGTAATCCCAACACTTTGGGAGGCTAAGGTGGGCTGATCACGAGGTCAAGAGATCGAGACCATCCTGGCCAACATGCTGAAACCCCGTCTCTACTAAAAATAGAAAAATTAGCTGGGTGTGGTGGCTCAAGCCTGTAGTCCCAGCTACTTGGAAGGCAGAGGCAGGAGAATCGCTTGAAACTGGGAGGCAGAGGTTGCAGTGAGCTGAGATCGTGCCACTGCACTCCAGCCTGGCAACAGAGTGAGACTTTTTCTCAAAAAAAAAAAAAAAAAAAAAAATCCCGGAACTGCTGTGTCACAGCAGGAACAGGAACCTCATAGCCAATCTCCTATCAGCAAACTTCTGATAAACTTCTGATATTGTTGCTCCCCCAAGGGGCCCCTTCAAGACCCCAGGGAAGGGGATGAGGAGGAAAAGGCAAAGGTGAGGGGATGCATAGTGGAGGGTCCTCCTCCTCCTGCCAGGGCAGCAGGCCCCAGGCGACACTGGTCCCCGCTGCGAGCCAGGATAGAGCACAGCATCCGGGCCGGAATGCTGGGGAGGGCAGGTGGTCAGCAGCACAGGTCAGTGGCTAGCCTTGGCCCTCCGCTTCAGGAATCCACAGGAGTGGACTTGGCCCTCTGCTGCAGGAGTCCACAGGAGTCCACAGTTCTGTTGAGCTGTGTGGGCAGAAAGGGGCCAGGTGCAGTGGCTCACGCCTGTAATCCCAGCACTTTGGGAGGCCAAGGCAGGCAGAGCACTTGAGGTCAGGAATTTGAGACCAGCCTGGTCAACATGGCGAAACCCCATCTCTACTAAAAATACAAAAATTAGCCAGGCATTGTGGTGGGCACCTGTAATCTCAGCTACTCGGGAGGCTAAGGCAGGAGAATTGTTTGAACCCGGGAGGCATAAGTTGCAGTGAACCAAGATCACACCACTGCACTCCAGCCTGGGCAACAGAAGGAGACTCTCTCAAAAAAAAAAAAAAAAAAAAAAAAAAAAAAAAAAATTGTAGGCTAGGAGTTTGAGACCAGCCTGGCCAACATGGCAAAACCTCATCTCTACTAAAAATTTAAAAATTAGCCAGGTAGAAAATAAAGAAAAACAAAACCAAAGGAAAAATAGTTAGCCAGGTGTGGTGGTGTGTGCCTGTAGTCCCAGCTACTCAGGAGGACGAGGTGGGAGCATCACCTGAGCCTGGAAGGCAGAGGTAGCAGTGAGCCAAGACCACGCCATTGCACTCCAGACTGGGCAACAAAAGCAAAACACCATGTAAAAAAATAATAATAATAAACTGGCAGAATGGAATCCAAGAGAACACCAACCTCCCCACACCCCTGTCAGGGTGCCCTAACTTTGCCTTAAAGTGAAAAGGAGTCTGGAGAAACTAGCATTCCCCCTAACCAACTGAAATGTAGTTGGGGTTAAAAAAAAAAAAAAAAGAAAGAAAGAAAAAGAAAACCTGCTTCCCAGCAAAACAGGAAGAGCAGGAAGAGAACAAGTTTGCACAGAGCTGAGAGACGACAAAGGGCACGCCAGAACTTTGTATCTCTTTTCATCTGCTTCGCATTCACTGGAAAGAGGCATCCGGGCTAGGGGCCCTTGGGAGCCAGAAGGGCCTCTGGATTTTATCTGCAATTGATCAGGTGTCAGTTTTCCCACCATGGCCTTGACCATTCGTCAGTCCCACAGACCTTGCTGGGGGCCCCTGGCCTGACAAGCCAGACAGTTGTGGAAGAAAGAAACAAACTCTGGTCTTTAAATCATTGTATTTCCAAGTGTCTTTATAGAGCAGCCCTAACTAACTAGACGATCAGAGGGGAATGGCTCTCTCCGTCTTGTGCACACCTCTGTGAGATGGTGCCCAGGCTTGGAGTTTCCAGGGAGTTTCCAGCTCTTTCTATTTTCATTTACAGCCTGTTGCATCTCTGAATATACATCGAGGAGGCTGTGATGCAGCAAATTGGAGATACATCCACCTCTTGGCCCTCAGAACTTCAACCGGGGCTCAGCCTCTGCATCCAGCTTGCTGTGCCAGGCTCCTTCACCTCTGTAGTGAGTTGTCACTGGGGGCCTCCTCCCTGTACTTGGATCAAGGCCCAGGATCTCCTCCATGGCCTGCAGGGCACTGTATGTGGGGCCCTGCCTCCCTCACTGACCTCACTCTCTCTCTCTGTCCACTCAGCTCCAGCCCCACTGGCTTCCTTCCATCTCTCAGATATGCCAGGTGTGTCCCTGCCCCAGGGCCTTTGCACTGGCTGCTCCTTTTGCTAGGAAAGCTCTTCTCCCAGATCTATGCAGCTGCCTCCTTTTCTTTGTGTGGGTCTCATCTCAGATGTGGCTGCTCTAAAGGCCTGCCTTAGCCACCCCACTGAGCACCCCACTCAGGCACCCTGTACCTCTCCCCTAGCCACCCCGCTGAGCACCCCACTCGGGCGCCCTGTTCCTCTCCCCTAGCCACCCTATTCAGCCTCTTCGAACATGTATCTGACTTGAAATCATCTTGCCTTGTGTGTTGGTTGTCTGTCTGCTGCCCCCAAAAGAATCCAAAACTTGGCCGGGCACGGCAGCTCAAGCCTGTAATCACAGCACTTTGGGAGGCCAAGGAGGGTGGATCATCTGAGGTCAGGAGTTCGAGACCATACTGACCAACATGGAGAAACCCTGTCTCTACTAAAAATACAAAATTAACGGGATATGGTGGTGCATGCCTGTAATCTCAGCTACTTGGGAGGCTGAGGCACGAGAATCACTTGAACCCAGGAGGCGGAGGTTTCGGTGAGCTGAGATGGCGCCGTGTCCCCAGCTCCTAGAATAGTACAAGCATGTGACTGAAGCCCAGTAAATATGAACTGACTGGCTACCTAGTGTCACACCCTGTCCAGGGAAGTGGGAGTACAGGGGACCCTGTCCTCAGGGAACTCATGCTCTGCAGGGAGGTGGCAAGTCACCAGGAAGAACTCTCTGTAAACAACCAAATGGGGTAAAGCAAGGCTGGCCAGTTCTATGAGGGAGAGCCAGATATGACTTCGTACAGGAGACCCTGGAACTGAGTTTTGAAAGATGCGTAGGTGCTTCCTGGGTGAAGGTACAAAGCTGTGGAAAAGCGGAGACCACCCGAGAAGAGCAGGTGGTTCAGAGACCCAGGGAAGAAGGTGTGCGGGATGAGGGTGTAGGGACAGGACGTAGGTACGTGGGGAAGAGTTGCTCTGCCACAAGAAAGAGCTCAGGCTTCCTCTAGAGACAGCAAGAGCCACTGAGAGGTTTTTTCACTGTTGATATTTTGGCTCCTTCAATGCTGAAACATCTTAAACAGAGGAATGGATTGGTCAGAACTGCATTTCCAAATAATCCCTTTGCCAAAATTGGCATTTCCCGTGTCCCTTGCCCAACCATGACCGTATTCGGGCATATTTCCAACGACTCTGCTGCCCTCTTTCTAAAAATAGCCAGCCCGTCTTTGGCGGCACAGAATTTCACAACGCGACGTTTCGGAAGGAAGGCTCATTCTTTGGGGCTCACGTTGTCCCCTGAACTCTGTCTTTGGCTTCCTTGTCCACAGCCCTCCTAGGTCAAATAGCATCATGTGGCTGGTCCTCTTGGACAGCAGGAAGAGATAAGGGAAGTGCCTTAAATGGAAGAGGAAACAGTTCATTCATCTCTGAGTCTTCCACATTTGGGTAGAAATCAGGATTCTCAACAGCAAAATGGGATAATAACAGCATCTGCCTCATAGGATCCTTTTGAGATCAAATTATTACCTTTTCTCTGATCAGGCAGAGATAGAAAAGAAGAAAAAAATAAAAATAAATAATTAATACTGTATGTAAAGCTCTCAGAAGAGTCTTTGAAACATAATGAGTTCTCTTTGTTTTCTTTTTTGAGACAGAGTTTCGCTCTTGTTGCCTAGGCTAGAGTGCAATGGCACCATCTTGGTTCACTGCAACCTCCACCTCTGGGGTTCAAGAGATTCTCCTGCCTCAGCTTCCGAATTAGCTGGGATTATGGGTGCCCACCACCATGCCCAACTGATTTGTTTGTTTGTTTGTTTGTTTTTGTAGAGACAGGGTTTCACCATGTTGGCCAGGCTGATCTCCAACTCCTGACCTCAGGTGATACCCCCCACCTTGGCCTCCCAAAGTGCTGGGATTACAGGAGTAAGCCACCATACCCAACCCGTAAGGATTTCTATACAAAGTGTTAGCTGTTGTTATTTTTGGTCAATACAGCTTCAATTTTTAGAATTGGTCCAACAGACTTTCAGTGGAAGAAAAACGTGTAAGTGTATGCATTGTATTCGTGTATGTGGGGTGGGGTGGGGTGTGTGATGTTCATCTCTCTTGAGCTATAAACTGGCTCAGGGCATATATAAACATACACTTCCACCATTGCAGATTTGCGATGTGCTCAACACAGTTGCAGATGGCGATATATATCATATGTTATTATCCTCACGATAATCCTACAAGATGGAAATGATTGATTATCTCCATTTTGCAGATGAAGAACACTGTGGCTCAGAGAGGTTGATGAGAAAAGTCACACCGCTCAGACTGCTGTTTGCACATCTATCTCTCCGGGCATCTCAGTTCCTCCAGCGCAGGAATCCCACCTTTTCTACTTTGCATTCCCAGAGCCCATTGATGGAAGGGGGAGAGAGACGCCGTGAGCGATTGCTGGGCCTGAATCCCTATACATGTTATATGGTCAAAATTACTCTAAAAAGCACTTCAGGCTGGGCATGGTGGCTTATGCCTGTAATCCCAGCCATTTGGGGAGGCTGAGGTGGGCGGATCACCTGAGGTCAGGAGTTTGCGATCAGCTGGCTAGCATGGCCAAACCCTGTCTCTGCTAAAATACACACACACACACACACACACACACACACACACACACACACACACACACACAAAATTAGCCAGGCATGGTGGCATGTGCCTGTAATCCCAGCTACCCAGGAGGCTGAGGCAGGAGAATCTCTGGAACCCACGAGGCAGAGGCTGCAGTGAGCCAAGATCGTGCCATTGCACTCCAGCCTGGCAACAGCAAAACTGCATCTAAAAAAAAAAAAAAAAAAAAAAGAGGCCAGGCACGGTGGCTCATGCCTGTAATTCCAGCACTTTGGGAGGCCAAGGCAGGCAGAGCACAAGGTCAAGAGGTCGAGACCATCCTGGCCAACATGGTGAAACCCTGTCTCTACTAAAAATATATAAATTAGCTGAGGGTGGTGGCGCATGCCTGTAATCCCAGCTACTTGGGGAGCTGAGGCAGGAGAATCACTTGAACCCAGGAGGTGGAAGTTGCAGTGAGCTGAGATTGTGCCACTGCACTCTAGCCTGGCAACAGAGCAAGAATCATCTCAAAGAAAAAAGAAAAAGAAAAAAGCACCCAACAAATATTAATTGGAAAATACATATACATATATAAATACGTGTATATATATGAATTGGATACCTACTGAGTGCAGGGCCCCATGCTAGCACTGGAGAGAAAGTGGGAACCACTGGATGGGCAAAGTACCTGCCCCTGTGGAGCTTGGCGTCTAGTGAGGGAGTCAGGCATTAAATAAATGGTTAACATTAAACAAACCTTTACCTTATATGTTATATATTATATTACCCTTATAATGCCAGATAGTGTTAAGGACCTGGAGAAAAAAAATTAGACATTGTAAACCAAAAAGTGTCTGAGACAGGTCTCAATCAATTTAGAAGTTTATTTTGCAAAGGTCAAGGACACATCAGGAAGATAGTGAATTAGGGTCCCGAGTTTTTATTTTCCTTTGCCATCTATGGAAAGAGAGAGAGCTGGGTAGGAGTCCTTTACATAAGGTCATCAGAGGAAATCTTTTTGAAGAGGTGACATTTGAGCAGAGGTTGAAAGGACTGAAGAAGCCACCATGCCACCCCTGGGAGAAGATGGGACCGTTCTAGGCAGAGGGAACAGCAAGGAACAAGGGCCTGGCGGGGAGCAGCTTGGAGTTTGTAGAGCCCATAAAGTACCAAACTCAGGTGCTGTGTCTCAACCCTGCTCAGAAACATCTGTTCCCTGCTCAAATCCCCAGGGGTTCCTGTTCTGTGTCCCCCCAACCCCACCCATGTGCCTTTCCTCTAGCAGCCAGCATCTGTGGCTCTCCTTCCGAAAGCCATCCGCAGGGTACTGAAGCCACTTTGCACACGGAGGCAGAAAGCAGCAAGTGTCTGGGAGACTGACATTCCCCCGCCTAATACCCTTGCCCTGCAGCCTGTGGCCAGTGTTTGGCGGGTGGGGGCAAATACTGAGGAGTAACTTACTCTCCAGATCCCCGACGGGGGAGGCTGGGGCCGCCCACCGCAGGACTTGAGCGGATGCCTTGCTGTCTGCTTGCTTCCTCCCCTTTCCTATCTTGCTTCACTCATTCCCTTAGCAACCTCCCCTGGGAGCACTTCCTTAATAAGTCACTTTCACGTGACTAAGACAATCACATAATGGGTTGAGTTGCAGCAGTGTGCACTGTGTAGTGGTAAAGACATCTGCAGAATATCATTTCACATTTTCTAAATGATGCAAACAAGTGCAGCGTTGACTCTGGGTTGAGTTAAATGTCCAGATGATGTTACACCCTCCGCATTCTAACCCACACCCCAACCCTCCAGGAGTAATTTGTCCCTCAGATGAGGGACAGAATGAAGGCCCGTGGGCTGTGGTTCCAAGCTCAGGGAACTGGCTTCTGGCATCAGGGAGGGAACAGTCCATTCTGGAAAGTGGACTTGGATAAATTTTCAAGGGAATTGGAGCTAAAGTACTCTTTCCCAATTCTGACACTGTCCACAGCCTTAAGAGACTGTGTGCCTCAACCATGCCAGGCTGACAGTCAAAGCCTGGGACAAAGCTATCTGCTCCCCTCCTTGGGCCCCTCCTTGCCTCAGGTGAAGACAAACCCTTTTTGGCAAAGGCCTCCCTCCCCATCCTGCAAAGCCCAGTTCAGCACCTTCATTCCTTCATTTATCCTGCAGATATTTATGAAGCCCCCACACATGTCTGATCTAGGGACACGGAGGTGTAGCCCATGAGTTCCAACCATACCCTAACTGGTGAAAGTCACAAAGGTAAGATGCCCAGAATTCTACAGGTGTCTTTGTGTAAAGGGCATCTGGCCCCAGGGATCCCATCAGCTTTAAGCATAAGCTGTGTCCCAACTGAGAACCCTTGAGGTAAATGCTTACAATAACAGCCCTGTGTCCCCTTCTCAGTGTGACCTTGCCACTCCTCCTATCCAAGCATAGAGTCTCTTTCCCTGTTCCTGAATCTGGGCTGGCCTCACGTATTAGTTTGCTACTGCTCTACCACTAATTGCGTAAAGCAATATCCCTTGATCGTTTCAGTTGCTACGGGTCAGAAGTGCAGGCACAGCTTAACTGGTGTCTCTGCTCAGGGTCTCACAGGCTTCGATCGGGGTGTCAGCTGGCGCCACATCCCCATCTGAAAACTCGGGGTCCTCCTCCAAGCCCAATGGCTACTGACAGAATTCAGATCCTTGTGATTGCAGGACTGAGGTCCTCAGCTCCTGGAAACCACCCACCACCATTCCTGCCACGTGGCCCTCTCTACAACAGGGCATCTTGCTTCTTCAAGGTCAACAGAAAAGCGGTTCTGCTGCTTCCAACCGTTCCCCTTGGAAGAAGCCTAGATTGTCTTTCAAAGAGCTCGCCTGATTAGGTTGGACCAAAAGAAACTCCCTTTTGAATAAGTCAAAGTCAACTTAAAGGACTTTAACAGTATCTGTAAATCCTCCCCACCCCCATTTTTTTTTGTTTGTTTGTTTTTAAGACAGTCTTGCTCTGTCACCCAGGCTGTAGTGCAGTGGTGCAATCTCAGCTCACTGCAACCTCCACCTCCCGGGTTCAAGTGATTCTCCTGCCTCAGCTTCCCGAGTAGCTGGGATTACGGGCATCCTCACCTGGCTAATTTTTGTATTTTTAGTAGAGAAGGCATTTCACCATGTTGGCCAGGCTGGTCTTAAACTCCTGACCTCAGGTGATCTGCCCACCTTGGCCTCCCAAAGTGCTGGGATTACAGGCGTGAGCCACCTTGTCCAGCCTGTTTTTTCAATATAACCTAGTCATGGGAGCAAAATCCCAACACGTTCCTTAAGTCCCACTCATGTTCAAAGAGGAGATTATATTAGGATATGTACACTGGGTGGGGAGAGGCAGGACCCTTGGTGGCCTTGAATTCTGCTCACCATACCTTGTGACTTGCTTTGACCTATAGAAGGTGGTGGGAGCAATGTTGTGTAACTTCCAAGGCAAGACCTTAAGAGGCTTTGCGAGTGTATCACCTTCCTGTGTGACTCCTGGAACCACCACGTAAGGAAGTTTGAACTAGACTATGAATAATGAGAGACCTTGAGGAGAGAGAGGCCCAGCCAGCATCCAGTGCTATGACTCCAGAAATATGCGTCAACTCTTGGCCTTGTCTCTGACTATGGCCACACCAGTTACCATATACAAGAGCAAGAAAGAGAACCATCCAAAGTGCCCGTCAAACACTCATGAAGGATCGTAGATTCCTGTGTTGTAAGCCACTAAATTTTGGTTTGCTGTACTACAGGTTTGTTTGGTGAAAGGAAGGTAAACCCCTGAATCACTAAGCCAAAAAGAAAGTGGTTGCCTTTTTGGGGGTTGAAAGTTGAGCCCTGGCTTACACCTGTAATCCCTTTGGGAGGCTGAGGCAGGCAAATCACGAGGTCAAGAGATCAAGACCGTCCTGGCCAACTTGGAGAAACCCTGTCTCTACTAAAAAATACAAAAATTAGCTGGGTGTGGTGGTACACATATCAAAAAAAAAAAAAAAGAAGAAAAGAAAGAAAGAGAGAGAGAAAAAAAAAAAAAGAAAGAAAGAAAGGCCAGGCTCTGTAATTATGCCTGCAATTCCAGCACTTTGGGAGGCTGAGGCAGGTGGATCACAAGGTCAGGAGATCGAGACCATCCTGGCTAACACGGACAAACCCCGTCTCTACTAAAAATACAAAAAATTAGCCAGGCATGGTGGCACGCACCTGTAGTCCCAGCTACTTGGGAAGCTGAGGCAGGAGAATCACTTGAACCCGGGAGGCAGAGGTTGCAGTGAGCCAAGACTGAGCCACTGCACTCTAGCCTGGGCGACAGAGCGAGACTCCATCTAAAAAAAAAAAGTCCCTCATGCTTTCCACTGCCTGAGACAAAGTCCAAACCTACCCAGCATTCGAGGCCCTTCCCAAGTTAGGCACAACCCATCTTTCCCATCCCATCCTTTGCCATACTCCCCCAACCCATGCCATAGCAGACTTCATTTCCATCCCCAGAACACATACTCATGCTCTGATGTGCTTGTTCAAGCTGACACCTCCACCCAGGACTCCCTTCCCATTCTTCACTTGCAGGCCAATTTCCATTTGTCTTTCTAGCCCCATATCAAAGGTCTCTACCTCTTGAGAAGCCCTCCCAGCCTCACCTCCAGGTGATAGGTTGCTCCTACATCCACTCCCAAGGCACCCTGTACAGACTCTTAAGGTAGGCTTATCATGCCTCCCCCAAAGATGTCCATGTCTTTTTTTTTTTTTTTTTTTTTTTTTTTTTTTTTTTTTGAGACGGAGTTTCACTCTTGTCACCCAGGCTGGAGTGCAATGGCGCGATCTCGGCTCACCACAACCTCCACCTCCTGGGTTCAGGCAATTCTCCTGCCTCGGCCTCCTGAGTAGCTAGGATTACAGGCACGAGCCATCATGTCCAGCTAATTTTTTGTATTTTTAGTAGAGACGGGGTTTCACCATGTTGACCAGGAGGGTCTCGATCTCCTGACCTCGTGATCCACCCGCCTCAGCCTCCCAAAGTGCTGGGATTACAGGCTTGAGCCACCGCGCCCGGCCGACATCCATGTCTTAACCCCCAGAACCTGTGGATAGGATACCTTACATTCCATTCTTGTTACCCTATTGTAAGAAGGACCGCAGATCTGATTAAGATAAGGAGGTTGAGATGGAGAGGTCATTCTCCGTTATTTGGGCAGACCCAATGTAATCACAAGAGTCCTTATATAAGGAGGCAGAGGCCAGGTGCATTGGCTAATGCCTGTAATCTCAGCACTTTGGGAGGCTGAGGAGGGCAGATCACTTGAGGTCGGGATTCCAGAGCAGTCTGGCCAACAGAGTGAAACCCCCATCTCTACTAAATACAAAAATTAGCCAGGTATGGTGGTGCATGCCCGTAACCCCAGGTATTCGGGAGGCTGAGGCAGGAATTGTTTGTTTGAATCCAGGAGGCGGAGGTTGCAGTGAGCCAAGATTGCGCCACTGCACTCCAGCCTGGGCAACAGAGTGAGACTCCAACTCAAAAACAAAAAAGAAGGAGGCAGGAAGTGATCGCAAAAGCATCGATTTGAATAATGAAACCATGAGCCAAGAAATGCCAGCAACATTTAGAAGCTGGATGAGGCGTGGAATGGATACTCTACTGGACCCTCCAAAAGGACCAGCCCTGAGGACACCTTCACTTTGGTCCGTTTAACACCGATTTGAGACTTCCCGCGTCCAGAGTCATCGGATAACAAATCTGAGTCATTTTAAGCCACTGAGCTTGTGTTAATTTGTGACAGCAGCAAGAAACTCCTACACCTTTATTCTAGCATTAGTCACACTGTGTGACAGATGCCTTTCTCAACCCACTGAGAGCTCCTCAGCCAGGAGCGCCTTTGTTTCCTGATTGTTTAACACAAAGCCTGGGGCTTCACAAGGGCTCACACACTGCTTGATGAATCAACAAATGGACACACCTGCTTCATCCCCCGCCTGTCTCTCTCAGCCTGAACTCACTCTCTCTCTCTCTCTCTCTCTCTCTCTCTCTCTCTCTCTCTCTCTCTCCCTCTCTCTCTCTCTCTCTCTCTCTCTCTCTCTCATACCCACTCCACTCACCTGCCCATCCACCACCACCCATGTCTCCCAGGAAGGCAGCAGCTCACCAGCAAATAGCTGTTTCCCCGGAACACATGATTTTAAGTGAGGAGAGGGATTTCTCTCAAGGTAATGATTGGACAAATCTGCAGGGATGAAAAGACTAACATTTTGATATGGTGGATTTGGACCCAAGAACTGGCATGGTAGCACAGAAACCTAAAAACCTTTCCTAGTGAACCAGTGATGTTCGCAAGATACAACCCTGATTCTTCCACTTCCCCATTAGTCCTCACCCCGTCTCAGCCCCAAGGTGGTCACTGAAAGCATGGTGACATCTGTATTTAATGACATCGAAAGATGTCCACTTTACAGCATTAAGGGAGAAAAGCAGATTCCAGAACAGTGTGAATAGCGTGATCCCATTTTGTTAAAAAATCAAATCTACAATGTATGTGTGTATACATACATAGACATATACATATACGTCTACCTATACATACGTATACAGGTGTAGGTGAGTTCATGCAGGCATAGAGCAGAGGCCGGAAGACTGCTGGAGAGGTGAACAATGGTTTTATGGGGGTTATAGACAGTCGCTTTTTTAATCTGTATTTTTTAAATGGTTTTACAAAGAACAAGACTACTAACATAATGCGAAATAAAGTCCAAGTAATTTCAACATTTAAAAAAAGGAGCACTTTACGTGGCAGGGCTATTTTGCGTGTGTCCATTCCTGGACAGCCCCGGCTGAATCCCGCGCCCCTCCCCAAGTAGGAAGCTGGGGTCCGCAGAGCAATGGCGGAAGCTTGGAGGAGCCGCGGACCGGAGAGGGACGCGGCCGGGTCGGCGGGCCGGGAGGGGCTGCTGGGAATCGGAAAACACAGACAGGTCCGCGAAGGCGGCTGGCGCCCGATGACCAGATGATGCCCCGCTGTGGGCCCGAGGGGGGTGCGGGAGCACGTTCCTGCCCACGGCCCCGCTCCCTCCCCCACGGCCACAGCGGCCCCGCGAGTCCTCCCGGGTCTCCTGGGCGAGGGCAGGTGCCGCCCGAGACCCCGGCCGCAGACAGATGCCCAAGGTCACCCCGGCCTCCCTCGGCCCGGGCCGAACACCCCTTTTCTGCGGGGGCGTTTTTGTTTTAACTCTTCCGAACTGGTTACAAAACCACACTCCCACGAATACATAAATAATGGCTGGGGGGCGATGCTTTAAAGAAATTCCCGCAAGGCTGGCGAGGCCACAGCAACTGCATTTCTGCTGCATCATATTTAACTCTTCGCAGGCTGCTGCGGGAGACGCGCGGCGGCGGAGACACTCGGGCTCCACCGCCCTTCCCCGCCCGGGGCTGGCGACACCCGCGTGGGGATTAAGAGGCGAGGAGAGGGTGTCAGCGATCCCGCTCCCGCAAGATGGGAGAGTGGCAAGCGTAAGGCCGCAGCGCGCCCGCTAGCCGGGCACCCACCCGGTCTGCCGGCCGCGGCTCCCGCCCCTGGCGCGGCCCCTTTAAGAGCCAGCGCGCGCCCCCGCCCCGCGAGCGCCGACTTTCCCTGGCAACCGCCCCGGGGGAGGGGGAGGTCCTGGCAACCGCGCGCCGGCCGCGAGGGTCACGTGACGGCCCGCAGCTGGAACGCGAGCGCGCGCCCCACCGCGCGCCCGCCCGCCGGGGCCTGGGCGCTGCGGCGCGTGCGCGAGCGGTGCCGCACCGGCCGCGGGCGCAGGGAGTATTATGGGCTGTGGGTGCCGCTGAGCAAGATGGAGCTGTCTGCAGTGGGCGAGCGGGTCTTCGCGGCCGAATCCATCATCAAACGGCGGATCCGAAAGGTGAGCCGCCGCCCGGGGCGGGCCTCCGCTGTCCGCAGCCGGGGCCGGGGCCGGGGGCCCTCGGGGCGAAGCGGTCCCGCTAGCCGGGCTCCCTCGCCCAGCCCCGCGCCGCCGCCTCCTCGCGTCCCCGCATCCTCCCCACCCCCATCCCCCTTTTTCTCCTCTCTGTTTTTCAGGGACGCATCGAGTACCTGGTGAAATGGAAGGGGTGGGCGATCAAGTGAGTGTCGCGGGGTCCGGGGGCGTCGCGGGAGGGGAGGCAGCGGGCACCGGGGCCTGGGGTGGGGGTGCGCGCGCTTGCTCTCGCCGCGTGCTGTCCCTCTCTGGTCTTCATCCTAATTTTGTGCGTGTGTGACTCGGCAGGTACAGCACTTGGGAGCCCGAGGAGAACATCCTGGACTCCCGGCTCATTGCAGCCTTCGAGCAAAAGTGAGTTGTTGGGGAAGCTGGCAGGGGTGGCGGGGCCGAGGCTCATCTGGGGCGCCGCACGGGGAAGCGGGAGAGCCGGGGAAGGCAGCGCGAATGGGGCCCGAGAAGGGGCTCTTTTTAACCTCTCGTGTTTTTCGGCCACAGGGAGAGGGAGCGTGAGTTGTATGGACCCAAGAAGAGGGGACCTAAACCCAAAACTTTCCTCCTGAAGGTAACCTGGCCCAGCCCCAGCAGCATCCCCCTCTCGGGCCCCCAGCCCAGCACAGCACGGGGCCTGGAAGGGAGGGACAGATCGGCTGCCGCCCAAGCGGGCGGGCCTTTCCAGAGAGGCCCCAGCTGGGCAGGGGGTGGTTGTGAGCCCCCCAAGAAACCCCTGATGGCAGGCCTTAGCCAGCTTCAGCTTCAACAAGAGGGTCCTGAGACGGGATAATCCTCCCTCTTGAAAGCAGGGTCTGGGGGTGCCTGCAGGGCTCCAGGAAGGGGTTGCTGAGGCAGGTGGGTGATGGCGTGGGAGGGGGGCGTTGGTTTGAGCTATTAGGTCTGTGCTGGGAGTTGGGACCCAGGGGGAGAGTGAGTGGGGTCTCACTTCTGGGCAGGGCACAGGGAGAGGACTTGGGAGGACTACCTGCCTCCCTGCTCCTAGCTTCCCCCAGTCCCTGTCTTTCAGGATTTGTTCCGCCTGGCTCCCCTCCTTTCTCAGAGATCCAACTTGAATTTGACCTCAAATCACTTTAAGTTTATCGCCCAGGCTGGGCCACTAACTTTAGGACTCTGAGCCTCATTTTCCCCCCACTGCCAGCCCAGCCATTTCTGGAGGATGGGGGTGTGGGAGCGAGAGCATAGCATATTAGCCTCCGCTAGGGAGGGAAGAACTTCCAGAGGAAGCCATCTTGGAGGATCTGGGTTTTTATTTTATTTTGACAAGGAAAAGCAGAGTCTGGGAAAGGAAGGGCAAGATGACCCCAGGTGACAGGCAAGGCTGCAAGTGGGACTCACTGGGCCACCTGTCTCCCTGTAGTGCTACGGATGCCTCAGGCCCCCTCCCACCCGACAGCTGATGACTTTGTGGGAGGACTCCTTTTCAGAGAAGAGAAGCAGAAGTGAAGGAAATATTGGTTTCCAGAATTCCGTATTTTTATAATCCCCATCCCCAGGCGACGCACATCCTAGGGGATCCAGAGAGTAACCTTAACCCTGATGCTTCTCCTGGGGAGGGATGGGCGGAGCAGCTGGAAGCCTGATGGGCTGTGTGACAGCCTCTTAGTGCAGCTGGGGCACCCTCTAGCGGCGAAGCGACTATGACCTCGAGCATTGATAGACAAAACGCCTTTTTTCTTGATAGTTCTTTTCGTTCCTGAACTGGCTGTGGGCGTAATACAGTGCTGAGCTCCCTACATGGATTATCTTCTTTAATTCTCTCAACAGCTAGAAGAAGTAGGGAGTTTTATGTCCATTTCGCAGATTGAAAAATCAGGGCCCAGGAAGGGAAAGTGACATACCTGAGGTCCAACTTCCTGGCCTCATCCTGTCTCCTTTTCTTCATCTTGTGCCTTGAGGAGTCCATGTCAGGGTGAGGGGGTGAGGCAGACACACAGAGGAAACTAGGAAAGCTGCAGGGTTGGTGTGGCAGGGAATGGAGACGCAGATGGGAGGAAGGACATTTTTATCTGGACCCTAAGAAACAGGCAGCCTGAGAGTGACGTGGATATTTGTGAGGGGCTGTGGAGATTAGCTTGGGCCAAACCCATTGCTCTGCGACTCCCTGAGAGGCAGTATGGCAGAGTCAGCAAATTACACTCAGTGCTTTCTGCCAGGAGCTACTCTGAAGTGAACAGGAGCCCACGAGATAGCTTCCATCCTCCGTTTTATGCATGGGGGAAAAAGGCCTGAGGTATTCAGTAACTTACCCACAGACATGGAGAGAGGCCATGGTAGAGTCCAGGTGCTTGAACCTTCACAGCTTCCACAGTGCATGCCAAGCTGTGCCTGTCACCTGGTCAGAGTGCAAGAAACGTGTTGGCTACAGTTATTTTCAATTCACCAGGCCAACTTAGGTCCCTCTTTCAAAGAGTTCTCCATGTTGGGAGGAAGAGGAAGGGTGAACCCTTTTAAAATATATGCATATATAGAAAGTATAAAGTAAGGGATGTCCATGTAGGCAAAGCATACATTGGAAAAAGATCACTGCTTATCAGCCCACCACCCATGGGTAGGTCTGTTCAGTTATTTGCTGCATACCAGGCACTGTGCTGAGTGGGTGCCACGTACCCTCTGATCATCACAGGAGTGCCGTGGCAGGCCCTGTGATGGTCGTGCACATAGAGAAAGGAGACGCACTGAGCCAGGGTTGCTTTCCGGGCCTGCTGTTTGCCCCTCCCCCGGGACTGTCTGTCACCGCTGGACTCTTGGAAGCATAATTGCAGAAGTCAGGAAGCTCAGGCAGTATGCAGAAGGAGTAAATCCTAATCTCCAGAGAGTCACAAATTGTGGGGGTCCCCTAAGCTCCTGTGGGGTGCACCTGCAGAATGTCCTGTTTACCATGCCAAAAAAGTGTGGGCTTTTCCCTGCCTTTGTGTGGGAAGGGTCTGGGGGCCCAGTCCCTGGGAGCTCAGCTGGCAGCATTGGCATGGGCAGGTCTGGCTTCATGTGCTGCCACCTAGTGTCGGAAGGGACCGATAACCAAGCAGCCCCTGGAGGCCCCAGGCTGGGCTGGGAGGACCACGTGGAGTCACAGTCCCTTCTCCCATGGCGTGAAGGCCACGTTCTGAATGAAGACATCCTTGCTTACCCAGCAAACACCTCTCCTGGGAGTTGTGGTCAAATGTAATGTAGTCTTGTCTGAGGGGCATGTGGGCTAACTTCAGGTACTGGTTAAGTATCCGGTGCTGTGGGGAGTGAAGTCGAGAGACCTCAAAACAGATCCCACCGTCAGGGACCTCACAGACCAACCATGGGGATGTGGTCTTCTCCTTGGTCCCCACCATCTCCCACCTGGATTGAGGGCAGCCATCCCCTAACAAGCCTCCCTGCCGCAGTAGGAGCCAGAGTATCTGCAAAACCCACACCCCTTGTGGCACCACCCCACACACATCCCAGCCTCTGTCCCCAGCCCTTGCTTTCAGTCCCAACTCCTTGGCATCTTCTCACACCACTAGGACATTGCCCACAGGACTCTCTACCTGCATGCTCTGTCTCTGTCTTAGCCAGCTACCTCGGCCTCTGGAACTGTCTGAGGTGCAGTCAGGACTCTGTAAGGACCAGGATTTTCTCCTACTTATGTGTCAGGGCCAGGCTTCGATGTTTCATTCTCCAGGCCTGGGGTTTGTAGTTCTGTGGGCTCTGCAGTTCCTTTGCTGCAGCAAATTACTTCGTGTTCCTGCTGCCGGCCATCCTCCCTGTAATAGGGCGACTCCCTAGGGGAGAGGCTGTGTGTGTGCAGCTGTAACCCCAAGCAGCTGGTGCCTGGTGCTTTAGCACCTTCCTTAGTAAAGGAAGGACTGCCATGTAGATGGTTTACATTGCCGTATGAGTCCCTTACCCTCTCTCCATTTGGTGGCATCTGACAGCAGGTGGGTTGTACTGGAACCTGGGGTCTCTTGAGAGCCCTGCAGCTTTAGAGAGATTTCATGCCTGAAAGGACAGTTGGGCCTAGGAGCCTGGGACAGTATGCCTGGCTGCCCATAACCTTTGTGCCACCATCCTGCTCCAGACCATCTTGGCACAGAGAATAGGGAGTGGCCGGTCCTACCTCCAGCCCTTTTCCCACCAAACTCATGTCTGACTAGGTTGGATTCCAACCCAGGCTTTGAGATGCATTGGCACCAGTTCACTCTGAGCCAGGTCCTGGACAGACAAGTAAATGAGACCCACCCAGGGAAGCACAGCGGCTGAGAGGCTGGCCAGCTGGGGAGGCAGGCTGGAGCTGGAGCTCAGCTTGCTCAAAGACCAGAGAGTACTGGGCACTGTGGACAAGGTGGCTTAGCAGGTTTCTGAACAAAGGTCTGCCCTCCCCATGCTGTGTCCCAATTGTCAACACGGGAGCGTCAGCACGGGCAGCCATGGAGTGGCCCGGGGCCCTCTGTGGAGCTAGCATAGGTAGTAGGTCATAGAAAAACACTGAGTTTTGGAGTTCCGCCTGGGCCAGGGTGTCCTGACTCTGACCTTAGAGTCAGGCAAATTGCTTCATCTCTGAACCTCTGTTTCCACCAGGGCTTCTCTTAAGTGCCCTCAGGATCATTAGCTGAGAGCCTCTACTTAGGGCAGGCTGGTGCAGGGTATCCAGGGGAGGTCAGTGGACAGCCCTGAGGTCCCACCCACCCCTCCCTCTGCCCGCAGGCGCGGGCCCAGGCCGAGGCCCTCCGCATCAGTGATGTGCATTTCTCTGTCAAGCCGAGCGCGAGTGCCTCCTCGCCCAAGCTGCACTCCAGTGCAGCCGTGCACCGGCTCAAGAAGGACATCCGCCGCTGCCACCGCATGTCCCGCCGTCCCCTACCCCGCCCGGACCCGCAGGGGGGCAGCCCTGGCCTGCGCCCACCCATCTCACCCTTTTCGGAGACGGTGCGCATCATCAACCGCAAGGTGAAGCCGCGGGAGCCCAAGCGGAACCGCATCATCCTGAACCTGAAGGTGATCGACAAGGGCGCGGGTGGCGGGGGCGCCGGGCAGGGTGCCGGGGCACTAGCCCGCCCCAAAGTCCCCTCGCGGAACCGCGTCATCGGCAAAAGCAAGAAGTTCAGCGAGAGCGTCCTGCGCACCCAGATCCGCCACATGAAGTTCGGAGCCTTTGCTCTGTACAAGCCCCCTCCCGCCCCCATGGCTGCCCCGCCCGCCGGCAAGGCCGAAGCCTCCGCCCCCGGCCCCGGGCTGCTCCTGGCCGCCCCAGCCGCCCCCTACGACGCCCGCAGCTCGGGCTCCTCCGGCTGCCCCTCGCCCGCACAGCAGTCCTCTGACCCTGACGACACGCCCCCCAAGCTCCTCCCTGAGAACGTGAGCCCATCTGCCCCCGGCTGGCGCGAGCCAGAGGTGCTCGACCTGTCCCTCCCTCCGGAGTCGGCAGCCACCAGCAAGCGGGCGCAGCCAGATGTCCCTGCCGCTGCCGGCCCGGCGCCGCCCACGGCCCCTGAGCCCACCGGTGCCTCCTCCGAGCCCGAGGCTGGGGACTGGCGCCCCGAGATGTCACCCTGCTCCAATGTGGTCGTCACTGATGTCACCAGCAACCTCCTGACGGTCACGATCAAGGAGTTCTGCAACCCTGAGGATTTCGAGAAGGTGGCTGCTGGGGTCGCAGGCACAGCTGGGGGTGGTGGCGGCAGTGGGGCCAGCAAGTGAGGGGGCTCCACCAAGGAGGGGGTTTGGGAGGCCTCCTGCCGGAAGTCATACTCTTGCTCCCACCCCGCCCTTGCCCCCAGCCCTCTCTCCCTGTGCTTTGCTTGTTTCAAATGGCTCAGTGTTGACCCAGGGATGGGGCTGGGCAGTTGGGGGTCCCAGAAGGCCAGGGGGCAGCGGCCACCCTGGAATGGGGCAGGGGAAGGGCACATTCCCTACCCATGCATGGTGGGGCCCACTGGGTGGTTTCTGGAAAGCCCCAGAACCTAAAGTTCCCCTGCCCCTTCCACATCCCACCCATCTCTCTAGCTTGCTTTCTGCTCTCCTGTGCCACGTCTGATTTCTCGGTGCTAACCTGGCAGCTGTGGGGCCCTTAGGAGACCCCCACTGAGGGTGGGCACAGTCCTTTGCCTTCCTGCAGATGCGGAGGCAGGAGGAGGGATTTCCTGCCTGTTTGGCAAAACCCCAGACAGAGGCCAAGGATGAGGCCAGACTCGGCCCCTCCTTCCACATCAGCCAGGGCATCGGAAGTTGGGCCAGGGCGGGGTCTTCACTGCTTGATTCTGGATGAGGCCCAAGCAGACCCCCTATGCCCTGCCCCAGCCCTGTGTCCTTCCTAACCCCCTCAGCGGTGGGAGGAACTGGCAGAGGATGCACCTGGCCGCAGTCTCCCAGCATCTAAAGGCCCCTTCAGTTCTTGACCAAAGGTGCTAGAGAACCTGCCGTGGAAACTTCCGATTGTGCGTGTGCGTCCGCCCCACTTGGTGTGTTTGTCCATGGGTTCATACGTGCATTGGGTACTAGGCCCCAGGCTGTCTGGGTGGCACCCTTTACAGTTCTTTTGAATGGGGCATTGAAGGTCTGGACCTTCCATTGCCTCAGTGGGCCTGAGGACCAGGCTCGGGTCTGGAGGTTTTCTGTAGAAGTCACCAGGCCTCCCCTCCTGGCCCGGAGTGCTGGGGGCACCATGCCCCCCGTCCCCCTCGGGGTGGTCAGCCCAACCTGTTGGGCCTTCACAGCATGGTGGGGACCGAGATAGAGAGGGAGACCCACTCCAAGTTCTCCCTTCCTCCTGGGGTTAGGGGTGGGTGCCGAAGAAGCCATTCCCCCAGGGCCTCCCGGCTTCTCCCAGCCCTTCTTTTGCTTCTGACCACTGAGGCTTTCTCACAGCCCAGGCTGGACGAAGCAAAGGAGCCTCTAGTGCCCTGGAAGCTTCCATTTCCCTCTGCTGCCAGGGAGCCAAGGCACCCATGCCAGTGGCAGAGGCCACAGCCCCAGCCTTAGGCTGGGCCCTAGGAGGGCAGGCAGGCAAAGACGAGAGACCAGAGGGGCTGCTTTCTCCAGGAGAATGAGGGTGTTGGTCCCAGGATTGGGACCAGAAGCTCTACTGACCAGCCTGGGGCCACTTCCCGGGTCCCCACTGTGCATGGGTGGCATGTTCCGGGCGTAGCTGAAGCTGGCTTCCTGGCTGTGCAGCCATGGGCCCCTCCCTCAGAAGCACGTTGGCAGGAGGCCGATCAGAACATGAGCGCCTTTGGTCCTAAGAATGGGGAGGCCGCCTTCCTTCCCAATCTCCATGCCCAGGCCCATAGCATCGCCCTAGCCCTCCCCTCCCCAGGATGTAGAACGGGGACCCTCGCAGGGTCGGGGTGGGGGCTGGTACTCCTCGGCCCCTCCCTACCCTGCCCTGTGTGTTGGCTTTGTGGCCGTCCAAGTGCCAATTGGCTTTCCCCCCAAATAAGGGCTGGCATTTCTCCTCTGTCCTTGGAGGTGATTTCCCCCTGACACCCTCCCCCAGGTGAGCGACCACCTGGGTGCCAGTTACAGGTGTTTCCAGAGACCATAGAAATGTGTTTTCCTGAGAGTTTGTGTCATTCGTGACTTTTTTGTAAAGAAGTTGTGTTTTCAGAGGTGATTTTATGACAGGAAAGTGAAAGAATTAGTTTTGCAAAAAAAAAAAAAAACAAAAAAAGAGGAAAAAAAAGAAATAGAAAAAAATATTGTGGGGTTCCTATGGGGGGGTGGGGGGGAGAAAGAGATATTTAAAGAAAAAATAGTAACGCAGTGATTGCACAGGTGAGGTGGCAATGTCAGGATGGAGAGGAGGCCTGGGACCAGCTGGCAGCGCCCCCAGCGTCGCAGGCACTGTGGAGAGGGTCTGAACTCAGATCTCCACACCATTGCTCGCTCAAAGGGAAAGGCAGCAGCGGGTCCCTGGGGAGCTAGCCCAAGCTGCGGGTCTGAGGTTTGGGAGGTGGGGTTGTCACTGGTGATTTTCTCCAGGAGGCTGGTGAGTGGGCAGTTTGGTTTTTTGCTCCCTTCTGTTCCTTTGCCAGTCAATGGGCCATCTGGTTCCTACCACCACCACCCCATGGGGGACACCTCCCTCCCTGTCACCCTGAAGCCCCCAACCCCTCTGAGCCTCCCTGGTCTGAAAGGAGATGCAGGCTTCTGGAGGCAAGAAGCTGGGCCCTAGGGGTGGCTGGGGGAGGGAATTCATTTCCCTTCACAGGTGGTCTGCTTCTGCTGGCCTGAGCTCCAAGCGGAGCAGCCCGAGCCCAGCCTCGGTGCATGAAGAGGCATCAGGCACACCACCTTGAGTGCCCCTGGGGGCCCGAGTGGATGGGACCAAGGATGAGCGGAGGCCTCCTTCCCTCCCTCTCCGGCACCCCTGCCCCCCACACTTGCACGGACCGGCCTCCATGGGCCCCTCCTCCACCCTTGCTGCTTTCCATTTGCCTAATTACCAAGCAGAAGTTGCAATCTGGTTTGCTTTATTTTTATATGTGAAATAACCCCCAAAGCCTGATCTCCTCCCATGTTCAATAATGGTTGGGGCATCTGTCATCTCCCCTTAAGTGCGCCCCCTCCCCACCCAAGTATCAGAGGAAACAGGTGAGGTCTAGTGTGTCTGGTTTCAGCTGGAAACTTGGGACCCATCCCTGGCTCCGTCCCGGCTCTGATCTTTAGTTTGCTCTCTGTGAAATTGGTGTATTAGGCATCAAGGCCTCTTCACAAAGCGCTGCTGATGTCAGAGCAGCCACCAAGTACCAGGTGGGGGTCAAGGTTGCTGGTACTAGGACCCCTGGCTGCCCACAACCCCTCTTTGTTCTCACCCGGCAAAGGGATCAGGGTCAAAATGAGCCTCATCCTTCCTATGATCTGGGAAGAGGTGATGATCCGGTCCCCAACTTCAGCGTGAGGTGGGCAGAGTTGGGGGGATGGCCCCTTTTCAGAGGTGGAAATGGTTTTGGAGAAGCCCAGCTGCTTCACTGGAGGAATGCGGCAGGGACAAGGGTCCAGGATGCTTTCTTTGGCCTTTGGGGAAAAGCCCTTTAAAAGGTAGGGTGCAGGCCCTGGAGACAGCACCAGACTGGCAGCGAGCCCCTGAGCCAGGAGGTCCTGGAGGAGAGCCAGGCCAGTGCACCCGCCCAAGGCTGGAGGGTCAGCCCCAAAAGGGAGCTGGGTTGGCCAGGGGACTGGGCTGCTACCAGCCTCTCTGGCCTCTGGGGACCCGAGAGGACACACCCCCACTTTGCTGTGTCATTTTGTTTCGGTTTGTGGTGGTTTTTTTCTTTTTCTTTCTTTTTTTTTTTTTTTTTTGCACTTCGCCCACATGGGACAGTGGAGCCCCACCTGGTCAGTTCCACTCGGGCTCCCATGCACTTGCCCAAGGCAGCCTCTTTAGGGCTGGTATGGTTTGAGGAATCACTTTTAAAGAAAAAAAAGATGTTGAAAGGTTTTAGTTTCTTCCCTGTCTGCATGTCCTCTCATATAGAAAGCCCAGAATTAGGGGCCGGAACTCCAGGAGAGGGTCTCCCAGACTCATCTCTTGCTGACAGTCACCAGGATGCAGAAATAGGAAGATGGTTAGTGGGGTCTAAAGATGGCCCCTCCCAGACCTTCGCGGTTCCCTCCTCCACCCTCTGTGATCTTTGGAGGAGTCAGTGCCTCACTCCAGCAGTGAGTGCCTACTGTATGCAGGAAGTCAGCCAGGCAAAGGGGAACTGACAGTCTCATGGGGGAGCCCACTTGCCGCAGGCCAGGTAGCGGAGCGAAGGCTGCCCTTGCTGCTGGGTGGAGAGGGAGACTTCTTTTTGTTGGTTTTAATTTAAAAACACAAAGGCCTAAAGAAATACGTATCTTATAATTTTTTTTAATTTTTGAGAAGTTCATTTAATGAATTGTGCACGAATGAATTCTATATATATAAAATATACATATATAGCTCTATATTTGGGGAGGGGCACTGTCTCTTTTTTCTCATTTTTAAAATGAAGTGTTGTTGCCTTTGTATGTGGTTCAACCATCCAGCTCCCAGCTGGCTAAACTTTGCCTCCAGTGGTCAAAGATGGGAAAATAGTGGGGTTGGCAGGAGATGGGAAATGGAGGTGCTGCCCCGGCATGGGGGGCAGGTCCCCCAGTCCACCCTGCCCCTCCTCCGATGGAGAAGATGCCTAATTGGGGGTGTGGGTTTGGGCTCCATCCTGGATTCGGTGGTTCCGGGGGAGGGGTGGGTCTGTGCCGATTACTCTGTCTTGTACGTTTGTTCTGCTGCTCTTCAATATTGTATCAACGCCAGGAAAGGGGGGTGAAAAGCCTCTTTTACCCCCCAAATAAATTGTCACATTCCGAAGCTGAGGCCTAGCCCCTAGGTTGGGGTGTGTCTGTCTCTTCTTCCAGTTGTGACTGGTTTTTCAGAAGCAGCAGGCCTGTGCCCCTCTAGTGACAGGTGAAGACGGGGAAGCCCTGTCCCACCACTGGCCAGAGGTGGGCCAGCACGTGCCTGCTTCCGATTCCCATTTCCCACACTCCACCAGCTCACACGTGCCTCAGCGGGAGAAACAGATGCCTGCTGCTTCTTGGACCCTTGAGAATAACTAGTAGGGGCAAGGAATAAGGTGGAGGTCTCACCACTGCCTGATCCTCAGTGGGAATCATAGCACCCGAAGAGAGGAAGGGGCCTCTAGGGTCATGGTCCCAGAGCCCAGGAGAGAGAGCAGGCCAAAATGAGGACATGGGCTGCTTTTGCCATTGGATCCCACGGTTTGGCACCACATGTCCCAGTCATGAGAATGTGGTCTTTGGGTTTGTTTTCTGGGTGTCACGTGCCTTCTCTCATGAGATGAGGCACCCTCTCCCCACATAGGTGGGCCCAAAAGCAGCAGCCCCAGGCAAACTTCTCTCCCTGTCCCAGGTGCCTGGCATTCTACCTGCAAGCTCCCGATGCCTCCCGTGGCCGCCTGTGTCCCAGGCCTGGGACAGGGGGTGCTCTCGTCTCCCCTTCCTCACCACCACACCGCCTGTCTGGCCTCTCTAGTGTCTCCCCGCCCTGCACCCCAGGGTCCTGAGCGCTTCTGCTTTGGCAGCGGCTCCTGCCTGGTCCACTGGTCTCCATCTTGGGCTGTACCTGGCCCCTGTGTCTTCCACACCAGTACCATAGGGGTCAGGGAGCCCACCGCCTTCAGGATCATGCCCCGGCACCACGGCCTCTGGGCAGGCAGGAATGTGATCTGTTTCCTTGCCACACCTAGTCCTGGTGTTGGGGATATTCAATGCAGACAGACACTGCTGTTAATTTCCAGGCTGCAGTGCCCAGAGCCCCACAGCCTATGTGCCATCTGCAAATGGCTGAGGTGCAAAGTCTCCCCCAGCCTCCACCTCCCTGCCCCTCTCCTCTTTGCCTCCCTCTGCCAGAAGCCCCTCCCCTGCCACCTGCCTGCCCTGGCACTTCTGTCAGTATTGACCTACAGTTTTGTCTGTCCCCCTCCCCAAGGACAGGGCTGAGTCTTCGTCCCCTCTCTGCCCACACCTCAGTGCCTGGCACATGGGAGGCCCAGATCATCTCCCTTATCAAGCTCAGTCCTCCTCCTATACTGACGGGGACAGTGAGGCTTGGGAGTGGCTGAGAGGTAGACCTGAGATAGTGCAATCAGCCAACTGCCTCTGAACGCTGCCAGTGGGCCTGGCCCGGGCCAGCCAGGGGCCAGCAGGACAAACGGGAGTGTGTCCCTGTCTCGGATAAGGAGCTGCCACTGGGCAGGCTGGTGGAAAGGGACCTACAGTGAAGCACTGACAGGGTAGGGGATGCCAGCCAGTAAGTCAGGACTGGTCCTGCTCAGTGGCATTGCTGCTCCTGGCCACCTCCTAGTCATCTTGAGCACCTACTTCAGTGTTACGCTCCCAGAAAGCCCTCATTCTTCCTTTTTTTTTTTTTTTTTTTTTTTTTTTTTTTGAGGCAGAGTCTCGCTTTTGTCCCCCAAGCTGGAGTGCTGCAACCTCTGCCTCCCAGGTTCAAGCAATTCCCCTGACTCAGTCTCCCGAGTAGCTGGGATTACAGGCACCTGCCACCATGCCTGGCTAATTTTTGCATTTTTAGTAGAAGCAGGGTTTGGACCATGTTGGCCGGGTTGGTCTTGAACTCCCGACTTCAGGCGATCCACCCGCCTCGGCCTCCTAAAGTATTGGAATTACAGGCATGAGCCCATACTTATTATTTCAAAACCCTGAATTATCAGCGCACCTACTATTGGCCAAGCTCTGGTGAGCACGTCACTGGCCCTAGTCTGTGTCCCTCACCCATGCCCAGTAAGCCCATGAGTTATAAGCAGACATCATGGGGAGGAGGAGGCCAGAGAGGCGATATCATCAACTTGTTCATTTGCCCCAGGGGGCACGCTTGTAGAAGGGGAGTCGGCATTCACCCCAGACCCATCTGTTTGCACTGAACCCCAAGCTCTTGGGAATGTGAATACGAGGCAGCCCATGTGAGGCAAGCACATGCCAAAATTCGTCACTGTGTCCCTGATCACAAGTCCTACCATTGCTAAGCAGGTAAGTCTCCTTATTAGTTGAGGGTTAATGAGTGAGGAGGCTGTGGCAACTTGAGGAATTAAAAGAGTTTGTGATGAAGACTGGGTAAAACCAAGCAATTGCCTGAGAGCGAGCTGACTCAGCGAGAGAGGAGGGCTGCCCAGCCTGGCCCCCACCCCTTCCTTGTCCTATTCCTGGACCTCCTCCCAGGGACTAAAGGGCAGCGTTGGGGTGAAGCTAAGGGCTGGGGCAAGCTAAGGAGTGGGGGATGGGATGGGATGGGATGAGGATGACTATTTTTTCAAAATTACTTGGTTGCTTTTTAAAAGCAAAAAGTTGAAATTTTTTGGCCCATGTCAAGCCATGCCTGGAGTGAAGAGGGAGGTGACAGAGGCCGCATCAAATCGCCCAGTCCCCCCGCCGCTCCCACAGGCCAGCTAATAAGCCTGCAAGCTGATTCTGTGCCCTCTTTGTTCAGGCTGCTGGCTTCTGAGAGGACAGACTTCAAAAAGGCCTGGTGGCCTGCAGAGGCCAAGCACAAGGACACCTGATCCACAGCGGTGGGGTCACAAAGGAAGCAGCAGGGGAGTGGCCCTGTCCTGGCCTCCAGACATCCACATGCTCTGAGCATCAGCCAGGGAAGCTGTGAGCTCAGGAGGGAGTCGCAGGAGGGACAGAGGCCACTCTAGGGTGAGAGGCTCGAAATGAATCTGGTGAGGATAAAGAGGCCTGAGGCAGTGGGGACAACAGGAAGTGGCCAGAGCGGAGGGATGTTTGGAATATTTAGGATTTGGTGAGGGACTGCCTTTTGAGAGCTTGTGAGAAAGCCTCTTGGAAGAAGCACCTGGGTATGTGGTGCAGGCAGAGGGGTAAGAATGCACTGCTCTCGGATGGAGAACCTGGTGGAGACAGCTCGCAGAGAAGATGAGTTCGGTTTGGGACACGTTGGGAGTAAATCAGCCATAGGATCCTAGAGGGATTTTCACTTACGGATTTGAGGCTCAGAGAGAGCTCCTGCCCATCCAGGCACTGCTGGAGAAATCTGTTGAAGGGTCTTGTCCCTGAGTGCACCTCAGCTCTGAGATGACTGGTCACCAGCCTTCCTGGAAGCACCACCAAGGACACAGGTGCTTAGCTGTGGAGGCCACTGGAAATTCCGGGGGTTAATGTCCAGTCCCTTATCTCCCACCTCTACCTCCCCAATCTCATTACTTTTATCTCCATGAGGCGAGGCTGGGGAGTGAGCAAGCCCATCGGATAAGTGCAGAGGCGAGACCTGAGAGTTGTGGGGTGGGGATGCTTCACATGCTTTACAAAATCACTCAGAGGCAGAGAGAATGGAACCCAGATCTGGGGTATGAAAGGATAGATCTTTCTGTCCTGCTAACCTTCTGTCTATACTTAAAGACTGGATAGGCCGAGTGTGGTGGCTCACGCCTGTAATCTCAGCACTTTTAAGGCCGAGGAGGGCGGATCACCTGAGGTCAGGAGTTCAAGAGCAGCCTGGCCAACATGGTGAAACCCCTTCTCTACTAAAAATACAAAAAGTAGCTGGGCATGGTGGTGGGCACCTGTAATCCCAGTTACTCGAGAGGCTGAGGCTGGAGAATCACTTGAACCCAGGAGGTGGAAGTTGCAGTGAGCGGAGATTGTGCCACTGCGCTCAAGTCTGTTGACAAGAGCGAGACTCCATCTCAAAAAAAAAAAAAAAAAACAGAAAAAAGGCTGGGTAAAACAGAAACATTACTTCAAATACCCAACTGAGTTTCCAATATTAAAAAAAAAAAATTCCCAGAGGCCAGAAAACAAAGATAAAAGCTAAATATCAGAGTGACAAGCAGATATTTATTCTCTGACTGTCTGGCAGGGTGGACTGATGGGTGGCAAAGGGAGGCAGGAGATGGGGGTGGGAGGTGGTGGCCTTTGCTGATGTTGGTAACCAAGGAGCTTGGGTTTTATACCTGTGGAGGGAGGGATAAGAGACAAGGCCTGGAACCCTTGCCAACAGAGGGAAGCAAGGCACCGGAATAAAACTGAACCCATATCCTCAATGAAAAAGCGAATGGTGGGGAAAGATCACCCTTCACCCTTTTTTTTTTTTTTTTTTTTGCTCTTGTTTCGCTCTTATTTCCCAGACTGGAGTACAATGGTGCAATCTCAGCTCACTGCAACCTCCACCTCCCAGGTTCAAGCAATTTTCCTGCCTCAGCCTCCCATGTAGCTGGGATTACAGGCATGTGCCACCACACCCGGCTAATTTTGTATTTTTAGTAGAGACGGGGTTTCACCCTGTTGGTCAGGCTGGTCTCGAACTCCCGACCTCAGGTGATCTACCCACTTCAGCCTCCCAAAGTGCTAGGATTACAGGCATAAGCCACCATGCCCAGCAGATCACCCTTTTACAAAGGGAGAAGAAAAGAAGTTGTCTGTTTCATTTCTGGCTCTGTTGGAAAAATTTTAAAAGAATTATCTCTTAAGAAATTTTAACTCTAGACCTTCACTAACTGAAATTTGAGGTTTGAATTTGTACTATCCACATGGTCCGAGGACTCCCAAGTACAGAAATTAATATTAGAAAAAAGCCTGGGGTGGGTTACACCACAGGCATGTGGCTACTAATAGCAAATGCAAGCCTCCGTGGCTGGTCCTACCCACAATAAAGGCCACACAAGATTCTCATAGATAAAACCCTTGTAAATGTGAGTTCACTATCCAAAATTACAAAACACACAAGCCACAAAGGCAAACAGCAAAACAACAAACGGCACATACAGAATCCTGCACCCAACACATTATTTTCAAACATGCATTGAAGATTTCCTAAAATGGCATAGTGATGTGTACCTGTAGTCCCAGCTACTCAGGAGGCTGAGGTGGGAGGATCGATTGACCCTGGGAGGTCAAGGCTGCAGTGAGTCATGATCATAACACTGCACTCCAGTCTGGGTGACAGAGCAAGATTTTGACTCTAAAAAATAAAAAGAGTGGTTAAGATGGTAAATTTTGTTATTCAAATATATTTTACTATGATTTAAAAATTGAAAAACAGAATAAAATCAATAGTGAAAAGATAACTAAAACCCCAGACTTCATCTATCCGTATAGCAACCCAGCGCTGTCTTTCTCCTGCATCTTGCTTCCTCCCTAGCCTTCTGAAATCTTCAGGACAATGAGATTAAAGGATGAATGTGAACATTCCTAATGGTGGGTAGACGCGGGGGGCGCACAGCCAATCTAATGTAAAGCTGGATGGGAACAGGTCCCCCTCTGATCCCTCTAGAGGGGATATGGTCTTCATTAGAGCAAATTGGTACCAAAGGCTTTTCTGTCTTTTCCAAAGGATGAGTGAGCTCAGAGCTTGACAAAGACATGAGCCTCCATTTAAATGACAGCCGCCAGCAATCAGCCTTTATGAGCACAAGGGCCTGGGAAACATCGGTGCAGAGCCAGGGTAGGCTGATGGAAATAGAACAAAGCCGGGTGGCAGGGGTCCTCAGTCCCATGAAACAAGGACAAGCCCCCCACCAGCTTCTCCTGCCCATCACGCCTCAGGGTCTGAAACTGCAGCGCCAGCAACAGGCTCTTTCAGAGTAGATCTGGATATCCCTAGGAGTTCTCAGTTCAAGCTCAGATACTCCCAGCAGTGAGCAAGCAAACAGGACACAGTTTGGAAAAGACATATGTGGACCTTGTCCCCCAAGAGGACTCATTAAAATGATCGTTACTCGCTGGGTCCCTTGGCCATCCCTGCTGGCAAGCACAGCTTGGTCTCCATGCAGCGGTGTCCTCATGGAAGGCTTCTGCTCTTATCATCTCTGGTTCCCTCGGGGAAGCTCATCTGCTGCCTTTTCTGCCTGCCTTTATCTGCCTGCCTTTCAAACTCGGGCACCATAAAGAGACCCTTGTCCATGAGACCGGTGGCCTGGTTTGAAGCCTCTCGGCAACTTCTTCTCCTCAAGCCTCAGTGCTCCTCAGCTGGGAAGGAGACTAGGACCCCCTACTTGGCAGGCTTATTTGGATTAAAGGAGGTGATGGGTAAGAAGAAATACCTTCTAGATCTGTGTCCAGATGTGACCACAACTCTGACTTCCAGTATGGCGTCCCAGCTATCTGCTCAGTAATTCTCGATGTCCTCCTCCCATGTAACAGCTTGAGGTGAGAAGGAAAACAGTAGCTCAAGACCCAGCTCTTCCATCTGTGTGACCTGAGCCTGGTCAGTCACCCTCTCTGGGTCTCTATATCATCTCCTGTAAAGTGGGGGAGGGGGCTCCCTCTATCCTTTCCAATTCATAATTACTCTCAGGATAGCTAACACATACAGAGTGGACTAACTGATTCATTAAATCCCCACAACCCAGATATCTAGTCTGTTTTCTGTTGCTTCCAGCAGAATATCCGATATTGGGTAGTTTGTAAAGGAAAGGGACTTATTTCTTACAGTTATGGAGGCTGAGTAGCTCAAGGTCAAGGGGGCTGTGTCTCATAAGGGCCTTCTTGCTGCTGGGGACTCTGCAGAGTTGTCTGCAGGTGGCACGGGGCATCACAGGGTGAGGGGGCTGAGAGTGCTACCTCATGTCTCCCTCCCACTTCTTATAAAGCCACAGTCCCATGCCTATGATAACCCATTAATCCATTCATCTATGAGTGGGTTAACCCATTCATGAAAGCAGAGCCCTCATGACCCAATCATCTCTTAAGAGCCACATTTCTCAATACCCCTGCATTGGGGATTAAGCTTCAACATGAGTGTTAGACAGGAGAACTATTCTAACCATAGCACCAGAGAACACAGTACCCACAATCTACAGATAAGGGAAGTGAGGCTCAGAAATGTGATTACCTGCTTAGAAATTCTGGAGTGGGAGAGCCAGGATTTAAATCTACACATCATCCTTAACCACCACGCCAACACCCTTCTGTGCATAGCATGGTGGTTAAAGGCACAGTCACTGGAGCTGGACAGCACAGCTGTACAGGGCCCTTGGAATATACGCATATCTGTTCTGTGCCTTAGTTTCCCCATCTATGGAATGGGAAAGGATAGTAATACCCCCTTCCTCTTGGGACTGCAGGGAGCTCCGCTGAGCGCTCCATGAGCCAGGCTCTGAACTACACACACACTTGCATTTCACTCTTGCATAAATCCTCCCATGGTGCAGCCAAAGAAACCAGAGAGAATGGCTGAATCACTTGCTCCTGGTGACTCTATTAGAAGGTTGTGCCGCTGAGATTAAAATCCAACTCCTTGACTTCAAAGTTCCTATTTCAATTACTCCACTCCACCTTGATGCCATGCCTTCAAACTCCACATTTAAAACCAGTCTCCCAACTGCAAAGTGTGCCCCCTAATGAGTGTCTGACTCATTTCCTTCCCCTGATGGGGCCTGAACCCCAGGCCTTGTCTTTGACTCATTCCTTTCCAGCCAGCCACCAGAATTTGTGACTAACTGACCCCTGCATGGAAATGTCACTCAGATCCATTTCTTTCTCTCCAGCCCTGCTGTCTGCCTCCAGCCCAGACCCCTAAAGCTGAGAACAATAGAGACCAAGTATCCATTCCAAAGGGAACACCAGAGAACCAGAATGCATGGTGCATGTCCGCTGGAATTTGGGAGATAAGGCAAGTAAGGGACAAGGCTGAGAGTCTGCCCCATGTCCCTGAGGCAGAGCCTGGGCATCTTTGGGACCAGCCCACACTCCCAGCATTTTGTGGGGCTGGGTTGCAAGAGTGTTCCCGCATCCCCCGTGCGAGCCTTGCAGAATGTGTCTGGTTTGAGGGTTATTTTGAGATAGGAAAGAGGCTCATGAGGCAGGAGTTGGGGGAGAGATAGACAGGGAAGGAACAAGCAGACGTCCCCCTCCCAGAAGAAAGGTGCTGAAAGAGAGTTGTAAGCAACAAGCCAGCCAGAGGAGGCTCTACCCAGGTAAGAATTGCAGGTGGGAGATGCCTAGTGATGGGGGTCTCGGAGAACCTACAAAATGTCCCCAGGGAGAAAGCCAGTTCCCAGGCACTTGGCCTATCTGAGAGCATCAACCCTCCTGAGAACACCCGAACCAGCTAGGTCAGACCTACCCTGCCTCTTCTCTCTCCTCCCTCCCCAACACTCCAACCCTGGAGGATCCAGACATACCTAGCAGGGGCTGGGAAGGAAATCAAGCTGAAGTCTTAGAGGAAAAGCCCACTGTGTCTCCTTCCTCGTGACACCCGTCTTTGAGCCTAAGGCAGGCTTGAGCAGGGGAAAATGAGAAGCTTCTATTCGAGTTTAAAGCTTTGCTGTCAGAATAGACTATTGAAATAGCTAAATATCAGGTAAAACCCAAAAATGACTGAAAAAGCTATGAGATGTGACTGAGATTTCACCCAGAGGTGGGAGAGATGAGATCAATAGAACAGGCTAAAGAAGTGGCCACTCAGATGCCTGTAATCCCAGCTACTTGGGAGGCTGAGGCAGGAGAATCTCTTGAACCCGGGAGGTGGATGTTGCAGTGAGCTGAAATCACACCACTGCACTCCAGCCTGGGTAACAAGAGTGAAACGCCACCTCAAAAAAAAAAAAAAAAAAAAAGAACCAAGCTGGGAACGGTGGCTCACGCCTGTAATCCCAACGCTTTGGGAGGCTGAGGCAGGTGGATCACGAGGTCAGGGGACGGAGACCAGCCTGGCTAACACAGTGAAACCCTGTCTCTACTAAAAACACAAAAAATTAGCCGGACATGGCGGCAAACACCTGTAGTCCCAGTTATTCGGGAGGCTGAGGCAGGAGAATCATTTGAACCCAGGAGGCGGAGGTTGCAGAAGCAGAGATGCCACGCCACTGCACTCCAGCCTGGGCGACAAGAGTTAAACTCCATCTCAAAAAAAAAAAAAAAAAAAAAAGAACCGGACACCAGGAAAAAGGAAGGGATTTCTGCCAGCAGCCTGCCAAGCACAACTTACTCTGTGTCTGTGGCTGCTTCAGCCTCCTAACAGGCCCTCTTAACTTCTATCTGACGTTCCTGGTCAGCCCTCGAATCCCATTCCAGTCCCCCAGGGCTCAGGCCTGCCACATCAGCCTTCCCTGCCCTGGACTGCCATCTAGAGAGACCGTCTATCCTGCAAGTCACAAGCTTGGATGTCTGGCTTTGAATCTCAGCTCCTCTACTTCACCACTGAATGACCTGAAGCAAGTTGCTTGGTCTCTGTGCTTCAGCGTCACTATCTGTAACATGGGGTGGGTGGTAACAGCACATCCATTCCATCAGGGTTTGCAGAGGCTTAAGTGAGTTACATGTAAAGCACCCAGGAACAGTGCCCAGAGCACAGTAAGAGCCATCTCAGCAGCAGCATTCATCCTTGTCACGTGACCCCTCCTTGCCGTGTAATCTTAGGACAGTCCCTTTGCCTCCCCACTTCTCAGTTTCCGTATCTGAAAAATAAATTGTATGTGGGTTACTGACCCCTGAGTGGAAATGTCACTCTGATCCACTCTTTCCTCTTCAGCCCTGCTGTCCCCCTTCAGCCCAGACCCCCAAAGCTGAGGACAGTGGAGACCAAGTACCCATTCCAAAGTGTAGTCTTGCAAAAGGGTTGAGCAAAATAAAAAATAAAAATGCTCCTGGTCCCTCACCCCTTCAAGGCTGAGTGGCTAGGGAGCCACGTGTGTGCTGGGAGGCTGGGGAGGGAGGGGTCTTTGTGAGTGGCTGTGGCCAGTGCTGGTGACAGGCAAACTTCAGAGAAGAGAAAGAGCCAAACCTGGACCTGGCCCAAGGTGGGCCTGCGGGCTGGCAAGCTCAAGGGGCAGGAGCAGGGAGGGGCCCAGCTGGCAGCACTGCCCAGCCAACCCCAGCGTCATGTCCAGTCCCTTCTTCCAGCCTGCAGAACCTCTCCACCTGCCCCCCACTTCTATGGCTCACCTTGTGTACTTGAGCTAGACCAGGAGACAGATGGTATTTGAGGTGGAGCTGCCAGTGCCAGGCACCCTTGGTTTCTCGCTGGACACATACAAATGGCCACCCAGGTGAGATCCCAAGTGCCCCTACCTCCCTCTAGGCAGGATAGTTCTATGTGTACCCATTTTACAGACTAGAAAAGAAAGTTTCCCTGAGCCCGAGGACTCAGCTTCCCTGCCTCCAAGCACAGTGGGCTGCAGAACCCTAGGGGCCGCCTGACAATGCCTCTTCTTTTTTTTTTTTTTTTTTTTTTTTTTTGAGACCGAGTTTCGCTCTTGTTACCCAGGCTGGAGTGCAATGGCGCGATCTCGGCTCACCGCAACTTCCGCCTCCTGGGTTCAGGCAATTCTCCTGCCTCAGCCTCCTGAGTAGCTGGAATTACAGGCACACGCCACCATGCCCAGCTAATTTGACAATGCCTCTTCTAGAGGAGCTGCAGAGGAGGCCACCATTCCTTAAGGTCCACTGGGCAGGAAGCAAATGTACCCTGGACATGCCCTGGGCACCAGTGACCCACATATGAAGAACATAAGGTTTGAGGCCTTGAGGAATCCACAGCCTCATCGGGGAAACACGAGTTACAGACAGTGCAACAGAAACTGGTGCTGGGACCACTAGTGAGCCAAGGAGAGGCCGTGGTGGCTGTTTTGAGATGCGATCCAGAGGTGGAGGGGGAGAGTACAGGGAGGAGGGGGATTTCCAGGTGGACTTGGCTACCTCCTTACTCAGCAGAGGCCAATCCATGGACCCTTGGAAGGGGAGCATCAGAACATAAGCTGGGGAACTTCAGAACATAAGCTGGGAAGCCTGGGAATGACAACTTCTGGGTTGAAATGCCAGCGGTACCCCCACAGACCAAGGGGCTCAGGGCAAATAAGTGAACCTCCCTGAGCTTTGATTTTCTCATCTGTGACATGGAAAGACTATACTGTAGAGTTCCAGGGCTACCATAGTTGAGAGCCCAGTAGAGTAAGAAGCAGCAGGAGGAATGGACCAGCAAACAGGGGCTGCAGGAGGCCCTTGAGTCAGCGAGGGCACCCCCACCCCGCCCATGCAGCATCCTTGGCTGGCCACACCTTCTGGTCTTTCTTTCCTGGGCCTGGACTCGGGCACGCACTTTCCAGCCAATTCCAAGGCTCCCTGCAAGGAGGACACACGTTTCCTCCTTGGTTATCAGCCCCTCCTGAGCCTGTGTGGGAACAGATGCCCTTGCTTCCTGCCCAAATCTGCAAGCTGGGTTGGCTCTGTTTGCTGCTTCCAGGGAGGCAGAAACTCTGGATGGAAATCTGTGGGCTTCCCCAGAAAGGAAAGCTCTATTTTCCCTGGCTTCTGCCCTCCTCTCTGGTCCGGGCTCCCAATCCCAGCATCCACTACCAATATGTGAACACTTCTGGGCCCCAGCCAAGCCCTGAACCCCGCTTAGTCAGACTGGAATGTGTTGATTGAATACACATGTGAGCCCAGTAATCCTGGCACTTTGGGAGGCCGAGGTTGGGTAGCTCACCTGAGGTCAGGAGTTTGAGACCAGCTCGACCAACATAGAGAAACCCCGTCTCTACTAAAAATGCAAAAATTAGCCAGGCACGGTGGTGCATGCCTGTAATCGCAGCTTCTCAGGAAGCTGAGGCAGGAGAATCTCTTGAACCCAGGAGGCGGAGGTTGTGATGAGCCGAGATCGTGCCATTGCACTCCAGCCTCAGCAACAAGAGCGAAACTCCATCTCAACTTTAAAAAAGAAGAAGAAATGAATACACATGTAAGCCTTAGTCTGAATGATTCCCCAGCTCTGCTCAGAATGGGGGCGGGGGAACCAAACAAGGGCAGGGCAACTAGGGAGTAAGCACAACAGGCACCTGGGAAATCAAAGGCAAAGACATTGAGAAGGGAATTAACATTTATTGAGCACCTAATATCTGCCAGGAATAAGAAAGGTATAGCAAGTACTGGGTCTTGCCCTGGTAATACACGGTAGCATGGTAGGAAATGGTCCCCATCTTGAATTCCTAAGAGAGATTTTACACACACCTCACCTGGCTTCATTTCTTTCCCATTGCAATCCTATAGATAGGTACCACCACCATACACAGTGGCTCACGCCTGTAATCCCAGCACTTTGGGAGGCTGAGGTGGATGAATCATGAAGTCAGGAGTTCAAGACTAGGCTGACCAAGATGCTGAAATCTCATCTCTACTAAAAATACCAAAAAAAATTAGCCAGGCATAGTAGTGGGCACGTGTAATCCCAGCCACTCAGGAGGCTGAGAGAGAGAATTGCTTGAACCTGGGAGGCAGAGGTTGCAGTGAGCTGAGATCACGCCACTGCACTCCAGCCTGGGTGTCAGAGCGAGACTCTGTCTTAAAAAAAAAAAAAAAAAGATACCACTGGCTCCACCTTACAGATAAGGAGACTGAGACTGAGACCGGACCTAGATGGAGACTTCAGGATGGACACAGACACTCTGTCCTCAACCTTTTTCCCACCCCCTGGGGAAAAGAACCTTTGTTCACCAGCAAGCCCCAGAAAGTACAACGTTTTCTCAATAAATGTTTTTTGAGGCCAGGCGCAGTAACTCACATCTGCAATCCCACCCATCTACCCAAACTCCTTCACTGGGAGTTTGAGCACCCACAAGTGCCAGCCCTGGAGTCACAGAGAGGAGGGTGCTGCAGCTGGTCCCTTACTTCAAGGAGCTCACAGTCTGCAGGCAGCAGGGAAAGAGGGAGATGCTAGAGGGGAGGGAAGGATGGGGGCCGAGGGAAGAGAAAGACAGGTGTGTTTCATTGCTATCTGATATATACCAGCACTGAGAGTGTGTGGTGGGAGAACGGGTTTGATGATAGCCAGCGTGACCAACTGTCCCTGTTTGCCCAGGACTGAGAGGTTTCCCAGGATGCAAGCACTTTAGCGTTGACACTGGGAAAATTCCACGCCAGCTGGGATGAGTTGGTCACCCTAAGCCTGTGTTCAAATCCTGGCTTTGCCACGTGCCTGGTGAAACCACCAGTTACCTAATTAACACCCAATCACCCACCTTTTAGAAATGACTTGATTGCCGTCTGAAGGCCTTCCCTGAGCAATTCCACTTTCTCCCTCCTCCCGCTTTTAAAAGTGTATCTCAGTTCAAAAAACTTTTTTTTTTTTAATTGGGACAGCGTGTCGCTCTGTCACTCAGGCTGGAGTGCAGTGGCATGATCACAGCTTTCTGCAGCCTCAACTTCTTGGACTTAAGAGATCCTCTTGCCTCAGCCTCTCGAGTAGCTGGGACTACAGGTACGTGCCATCAAGCCCAGGTAATTTTTGTATTTTTTGTAGAGATGGGGTTTCACCATGTTGCCAGGCTGCTCTTGAACTCCTGGGCTCAAGACATTCTCCTGCCTTGGCCTCCCAAAGTGCTGGGATTACAAGTGTGAGCCACCGTGCTTGGCCTCAAAATCCATTTATTGAGAAAATATGTTGTACCATGGGCTTTCCTAGACTCCATGTTCTTCCCCCTTTTATCAGCAGAGACAATGACTGGGAGAAAGGTTAGATGGACAGAGGAAGAATCCATGACACCAACTGCAGCAGTGGGGCAGTGGGGCAGTGGCGGGGGGGTTGCGGGGTGGGGTTCTTCCCACTAACCTCCCCTTCCAAGTATCTCCTCAGGAAGAGAGGCCTCGGGCATTTTGGAGGAGCTACCCCCCCGACCATATAGGAGAACTAGATCTTGGTGTAAGGAATGGACCATGGCAGCCATGGAGGGGCTCCCCCAGCTCTCCATTCAACAACAGATTTGCCTCTCAGCAGCAGGTGGGGCAGTTAGCAGATGGCTCTCCGACTTCAGGATCCACCCCAGCTTCTGAGCTGAAGCCCTGCTCTTCTGGGGCAGCTCCTAGCCAATAACTCAGGGTGAAAAGGGCGTCATAGGGACAGGCCACTTGTGCCTGACACAAAAGCTCCCTCATGGGCAGTCTCAGCCCCAGAGCTCCCATATTGCTGTGCCCAACACTTTGTTCGATCAGCACTGAAGCTGGCAGCTCTCCTTGCCTGATTCTGTTTCTAGCCCTCTTATCTTTCCCGGGACTTCACCCCCAATAAAGCACTTACATTTCCAACCCCATCTCAGTGTCTGCTTCCCTGAGGACGCAACTGACAAAAACTACCTGTAAAACAAACCACAATCTATTCACGTCTCTCCGCCACCACCAACTCCAAGTCCTCATTCCTTGGAGAAGCACCTGGATGGCGCATACCCCTCAGTTGAGCCCCCCACCCTGCTTCCTCTTGTTTTTGTTTGTTTGTTTTTGTTGTTTTTCTTTTTGAGACAGGGTCTCACTCTGTTGCCCAGACTGGAGTGCAGAGGCGCCATCTCGGCACACGCCACCACGCCCAGCTAATTTTTGTATTTTGAGTAGAGACAGGGTTTCACCATGTTGGCCAGGCTGGTCTTGAACACCTGACCTCAAATGATCCACCTACCTTGGCCTCCCAAAGTGCTGGGATTATAGCCAGGAGCCAGAGCACCCTGCCCTCTTTTATCGCTTTGTAACCCAGTCTCCAGACAACTGCCAGAGTGGTCTTTTAAAAACACAAACTGGGCCAGGTGTGGTGACTCACACCTGTAATCCTAGTACTTTGGGAGGCCGAGGTGGGTGGATCATGAGGTCAGGAGTTCAAGACCAGCCTGGCCAACGTGGTGAAACCCCGTCTCTACTAAAAATACAAAAATGAGCCAGGCGCAGTGGTAGGCGCCTGTAATCCCAGCTACTCAGGAGGCTAAAGCAGGAGAATTGCTTGAGCCTGGGAGGCAGAAGTTACAGTGAGCTGAGATTGCACCATTGTACCCCAGCCTGGGTGACAGAGTGAGATCCTGTCTCAAAAAAAAAAAAAAAAAAAAAATACAAAACCCAGGTGAGACCACTTTCCTGCTTAAATCCTCCAGTTGGGCTTTGAATCAGACCCACTCCCTTACTGGAGCATGTAAATCTCTACATGGCCCCACCTACCTGTCCAGCTTTCTCCCTCCCCTACATCTCACTCTGCTCCAGCCCCACTCTGTTCCTTCTGTTCCTGAAACATACCATGCTCCTTTCTGCCCCAGGGCCTTTGCACTAGCTGTTCCCTCTGCCCAGAACATACCATATTTCCCCAGACTTCTGCATGGCTGGTTTCCCAGGTCATTTAGGTCTGAGCTCCAACGCAGGCCTTTTCTGACCCCCTTATGAATAATGCCCACCTCCCAATTCCCCCCTTCCTACTTCCTGTAACTTTCTATAACATCACTTTAAAACTTTTCTTTGTCATTCTCATCATTATTGGAAATTAACTTGTTTACTTAGTTATTCATTCGTTTACCACCAGCCTCCCCACTGGAATATAAACTGTGTGAGCCTGTCTTGTTCCCAGCTCTCCCCAGTGCTTGGCACTATGCCTGGCACAATGTAGGTCTCAAAACATATTTTCTAAAATGAATTCCTATATTTGTTATATGTGGCAGAATTCCCTTACCCTAAGAATGGAATGAAAGTGAAGAAGAAGAAAAAAAGAAACTAGGAGTCATGACAATTCAAAGGGAAAATATAGGAACTATTCCAGTTTTAGGGAAGTTTCCCCTAGAATACTTCCCTGGCCATCCCTTGAGGAATCCTGTGTTAGGATTAAGGGGGATCCCTCCCAGAACCCCACTCCGTCTTTGGGCTTTGGGACCTGTCTTCTAATCCTTCCTCTGCCTCCAGCAGCAGCATTAGGAAACTACTTCAGCAAACATTCACCGAGAAGCTGTCCTGGGCAGGCTTCATGCTGAATGCTGGGGTAGAGATGGGTTAAGGAAGAAGGGAGAAGCTGGGCGTGGTGGCTCATACCTATAATCCCAGCACTTTGGGAGGTCGAGGCAGGCAGATCACCTGAGGCCAGGAGTTAGAGATCAGCCTGGCCAACATGATGAAACCCTGGCTCTACTAAAAATGCAAAAATTAGCTGGGCATGGTGGCAGGCATCTGTGGTCCCAGCTACTCAGGAGGCTGAGACAGGAGAATTGCTTGAACCCAGGAGGTGGAAATTCCAGGAAGCTGAGATCATGCCACAGCACTGCAGCCTGGGTGACAGAGTGAGACTCTATCTCAAAAGAAAGAAAGAAAGAAAGTCATTCTAGGGGATAAACAGACTGGTTTAAACAGGATTTGACTCCAGCCTTCGGACTCATTTGTCCAAACTGTCCCCAAACTCTCCTAGGGCAGCGCAGGTAAAGGTGGCACCATTTGGTGCCCAAGTCACAGTGGCTCTGCTGTTATTGGCAGTAGCCCTCTCTCTTGGCATCTTCTGTCCTTCCCTGAACTTCCTATGACAGTTTCTCCTGGGGATGCTATCTGTGTGTTTGTCTTCACAGAACACATGCAGATGTACCAGGAGTCCCCATGCCTCATGCACCCCCAGGACTGTAGCAGGACCGACTGCTAGCCTTCGCCTTCCGAGAGCCCAGCCCATCTCTCTGTCCATGAGATGCTTCCTCCAAGCCCGACCGCCTGCACTGGGTTTAGAGGTCACCGTTTCAGTGAGCGCTAACGCACATCCACACACACACAGCACTCAGGTTCCTGGCTTACAGCGCTGGTGTTTGCTTCTCTTCTCTTTCACAACTCAGGTGTGGATGAAAATCTCTGGCTCCTACAGATGGGTGAACAGGGTGGACATCCTAATGTGTGTGGAGGGAGGCAGGTGGAGCACATGCCTGGGGACACTGGACAAAATCCCAGTGCTGGACAGTGTCCCCCAGGGCTGTTGCCTCTTGGGAAACGTTCCTATCTCTCCAGACCACCAGCACTATGTGAAGACCACTTGAAGCCACAATGGTAGCCATGGTGGTCCAGAAATCCTGGTTTGAGCCTTCCCTTCAAGTCAAAAATGCAGGCTTGGAAGGGAGACATGGGCTGGGAATGGCCACAGCACTCCCAGCCCTGGGAATCCATATTGGTCAGGAAAAGCTTCATGGAAAACTGGAGATAAATTGTGGAGGATAGTAGGACTGTTTTTAAGTTCTTAATTGCAAAGTTAATTTTCAACAAAATATATATAGATGTTTTTGACAGGAGAAAGTAAAAAGCTCCTCCACCACCTCCACAGCACAGCCCACTCCCATTCCTGCTGTTCCTTCTGGGCCTGGTCCACATGCCCATCAGGCACGTGGCACCACTTGCCAACTAAGGCAGACTGCAGTGGGGGTGGGGGGTTCCTATCTGGACCTGTGATGCTCTAAGCCTCCAAGGAGTCAGAGGAGAGAATTTCCATCCTCTGAGATCACAGAAGGGTTTTGTATTGCGGTGGTGGGGAGTGAACTCTGCTCTTTCAAAAGGTTGGAGGTGGGGGTGACGGGCAGGTGGTCACAGTATAAAGAGAAGTTAGGTCAAAATCCGCGCCCCCCGCCCAGCTCCCAACACTGGCCTCTTCCCCTCCTCTAACCGCTCCCACCCAGTCCCATCCACAGTCTGGTCCAGTGAGACGTGCCTGAGCCCACAGGCTGCTCCAACGCAGCCAATGGTGACCTTGAACAGCAACCTGACCTCCGGGGCCTCAGTTTCCTCATTTCTATTGTGAGCCTGTCCAGGGCGAGGCTCAATTGCGACCGAGCATGTGGCGCGCCTAGCGCAGAGCCCCACCCGAAGGGAAGCTCCCTCCGGGATGGCTATGAGCATAACCCGCTTGGGTAGGGGGCCGGAGCACGGGAGGGCTGGCATGGGGGTTAACCAGGAGCCCCGCCGCGCAGCCCTCGGGTGGCCGCCCCCTGCGCCGTGACGGCGGCGAGATAAGGTGCCGGGCGCTGCCCTCGCTCCCCGCCGTTATCTCCCGCGGCGCCCCCAGCCCGGCGCCCGGCACTGAACGGGTGCGGGGCTGGGCCAGGGCCGGCCCGGGGAAGCGAGTGGGGCGGGGCTGCCGCGCCCGCTCCCCCTCCCCGCCGCCAGCCGCCTTCTCCTCCTCCCGCCGCCCGGGCTCAGAGCGGCGGCAGCAGCGGCCGCGGCGACAGCTCCAGCTCCGACTCCGACTCCGGCTCCGGCTCCCGCGCCTGCCCTGCTCGGCCCCGCGCGCCCGGGCTCCGCGCCCCGACCCCGCCGCCGCGCCTGCCGGGGGCCTCGGGCGCCCCCGCCGCCCGCCTCACGCTGAAGTTCCTGGCCGTGCTGCTGGCCGCGGGCATGCTGGCGTTCCTCGGTGCCGTCATCTGCATCATCGCCAGCGTGCCCCTGGCGGCCAGCCCGGCGCGGGCGCTGCCCGGCAGCACCGACAACGCCTCGGTAACCTCGGGCGCCGCCGCGTCCCCAGGTCCGCAGCGCAGCCTGAGCGCGCTGCACGGCGCAGGTGGCTCGGCCGGGCCCCCCGCGCTGCCCGGGGCACCCGCGGCCAGCGCGCACCCGCTGCCGCCCGGGCCCCTGTTCAGCCGCTTCCTGTGCACGCCGCTGGCGGCCGCCTGCCCGTCGGGGGCCCAGCAGGGGGACGCGGCGGGTGCGGCGCCGGGAGAGCGTGAGGAGCTGCTGCTGCTGCAGAGTACGGCAGAGCAGCTGCGCCAGACGGCGCTGCAGCAGGAGGCGCGCATCCGCGCCGACCAGGACACCATCCGCGAGCTCACTGGCAAGCTGGGCCGCTGCGAGAGCGGCCTGCCGCGCGGCCTCCAGGGCGCGGGGCCCCGCCGCGACACCATGGCCGACGGGTCCTGGGACTCACCCGCGCTCATCCTGGAGCTGGAGGACGCCGTGCGCGCCCTGCGGGATCGCATCGACCGCCTGGAGGTGAGCGCCGCGCGCCGTCGGGGGAGCCGCCGGGGTGGTGGGAGGGACCGCCCGGCCGCCGCCGCCTCAAGGTCCCCGAGTCTCCGGTCTCCAGGGACGATCGCGCCCTCCTCGCTGGCGTGATGGAGGGATTCCGATAGGGAACGCGGGCAGGCGTCTGGCACGGTGACTGAGGCACAGGGGGCGCGCCAGAAAGGTTCGCTCCTCACCCTTTTCCCTCTCCAGGCACCTCTCTGAGCCTCAGTTTCTACGTCTGTAAAATAGGTATAACCGTGTCCACTTGTAGTGTAAATTGAATGACATATAGGTGTGTGAAAATGCTTGGCACGTACTAGGACCTCATTAAGATGTCCATTTCTTTCCTTCTTCCGGACACCCCCAAATCAGCACCAGCTCCATCCTCACACTCTATGGCTAGGAGATGGATGCACTGTACCAGGGCCTCGGGGTACTCCCCTCTTTACACAGAGCCAGGAACAGAGTGCTCCATAAGACAAACCTGGGTGTCCATCACCGCCTCCCTACCCTGAATCTCCCACCCTGGTTCAGGTTGTGACCCAACTGCAGGAACTCAGGTGCCAGGCACCCAGCCTCACACACCTGGAAGCTCACAGCTCTTGGGTGGGAACTGAATGGAGAACAGGGCCCCACCGAGCTTCCCCTCCTGCACTCACCTTTTCCAGGCGTTCCTGGACCAGGCTTGGGGTCAGACAAAAGGGGTCGAGCATGGGAGAGCTCGCTCTTTGCTGTCACATGACCCTGGGCCAGTCATTTCCTCGCTGGAGTCCCATGGCCACCTTCCTCCCTGTAATAATGAATTTGGGGTTCCCAGAAGTGCAAGGCAGGCAGACTGGGCAGGACAAACATCCGGGACACATTCACCACCCCAGCTATGAACTGACTTCCAGACCACAAGGAAGTGAGGTAAGCAACAAAATCAGATCTGTGGAAGGAAGAGGGAGAAAGAAGCCAAGGCACGCGCTGTCCCTCTGCTGCCTCCCCACAGGCAGAGTGCAGCAGGCAAGTTGGAGGGAGGAGACAGGCCGGGAGTAAACATAGGGACCCCTTAAACAGGGGCTGTTTAACTTAAATCCTGGGCAGGCAGTACTGGTGATGCCCATGCAGAAGGCTGAGGATGTCGTGGTCCAGCAGCCCTCCAGGACGTCTGTACTGGTGTCAGTACCCTCCCCACAGGGTGTCAGAGTGCAGCCAGGTGGCCATGGTAGCCAGCCCCTCACCTTATAGATGAGAAAACTCAGCCCAGAAATCTCTTAGGAGGGGTGGCAGAGGCAGGGAAAAAGCTGGGCCCGTCCCACCTCTTCCCCTACTCCAGCTATGGGGGATTTCTAGGACAAGAAAACCAAGACCAGGAAAATAATAAGGAAAAACCTGAAAGTATGCAATGAAGGGAAGTCTTAGTCTTCTCACCTGTAAAATGGGGATAATGATAGCAGCTACCTCATTGAGATGTTAGGAGGATTAAGTAGTTTATATGAAAGGCCAAGAAGAGTCCCTGGCACACAGGTATGTTCAATCAATTTCAGTGATCACTATTTTTAGCATTAAGCTATAATATTACTCACTTTTAAAATACAGCCAAGGGCTAGGCATAATGGCTCACACCTGTAATCCCAGCACTTCAGGAGGCAGAGGCGGGTGGATCACCTGAGGTCAAGAGTTCGAGACCAGCCTGGCCAACATGGTAAAACCCCATCTCTAATAAAAAATACAAAAATTAGCCAGGCATAGGGGCGAGTGCCTGTAATCCCAGCTACTCGGGAGCCTGAGGCTGAGTATTGCTTGACAAGGAAGCAGAGATTGCAGTGAGCTAAGATCATGCCATTGCACCCTAGCCTGGGTGACAGAGCAAGACTCCCTCTCAAAAATAAAATAAAATACAGCCAAAACTCAAAATACGAACAAACAGGTTTTAGGCAACAGGTTTTAGTCATGTAAAAAAAATTTTTGACTTTCATTAAATACACTTCCTCATGCCTGCCATAGCCCCTGCCACCATGCCCAGATGGCACAGGTGGCTCCTCCCACATTTGGGGCTGGCAGGCTTGGACCTGCCCTGGACCTGTGCCCTCAGCACCTGCAGCACTTTGGCAGGATAGCCTCCCTTCCGGTTGGCCCACAGAGGTTGGGGGGATCCTGGCAGCTGGGATCTGGCAAGAGGTCAGCCTTCCAGGCTGGGGGAGCCCTGGCTGCTCCATGTACACCTTCTCCTCTTTTCTGAGTGCAGCCGCCATGGACAGAGAAAGGCAGGGGCCTGCTTGGCCACCAGGCCTGCCTTCTGAGCATGACAACGGCCACAGCTAGTCTTTCGGCGGGGGAGTTCTGGGAGGGGCTGGGGCTGAAGCCCAGGAGACACAGGGTGAGACCGTTTGTCTCAGCAAGTCCCATGCACCTGTTAGCCACTGTCCATTCTCTCCCCTCTTCTCATCCAGTATCCTCAAAGTGCCCAGATTTTCAGAGTCTCCTTTTTTTTTTTTCTTTTTTTGAGATGGAGTCTTGCACTGTCGATCTCGGCTCACTGCAATCTCTGCCTCCTGGGTTCAAGCGATTCTCCTGCCTCAGACTCCCAACTAGCTGGGATTACAGATGCCCACCACCATGCCCAGCTAATTTTTTGTATTTTTAGTAGAGACAGAGTTTCACTATGTTGGCCAGGCTGGTCTCGAACTCTTGACCTCATGATCCACCTGCCTCAGCCTCCCAAAGTGTTGGGATTACAGACATGAGCCACCATCTCCCAGGATACACTGAAAGTGCTCTTGCTAATGTCCCAAGTTGATAAATGAGGACTTCTCAGTCCTTATCTTGGTGGAACCTCTCTGACATCTGAGCCTGCTGATCATCCCCTCCTGCAGGTCCCATGCCCTGGGCTTCCAGCCACCTCTCTCAGCAATCCTCCTCCCTGTCTGCTGCCTCTGACTCTTTGCAGGGTCCTCCTCCTTTAAGTGGTGTGCCCTCTTGGCCCTCACTTTCCCTGGGTGCACTCAGCCATGCCCAGAGGCTTCCCACACCTATTCCACGGAGGGAGGGGCCTCAAACCAAAGCTGTGTTCAGCCTAGGTTTCCTCCCAAGCTCCAGACCAAGACACAGGGGCCTCCTGAGCACCACCCTCTGGCTATCCCATCAGCCCCCAACCCCACTGTGTTTCAGCTTGAACCGGGTACCTCCCCGTGCTGAGAAACCATCCTGGGCCCCTCCGTCTTCCCCCGGTTCTGATTGGCCTCATCTCTGTGCATGCTTGCAGCAGCCTCATCTCTGGTCTCATGACTCCAGGCACACATCTCCCTCCACCCTCCTCCAGGCAGCCCCAGGGGTCTTCCTTAAGCCCACCATGGGGCTCTCCTGGAGTGCAAACTCCTCGACCTGCTCCTAAGTTACCACTTTGGATCTGGCCCCTCTCTCCTGACCCCTCTTGCAGTTCATTCCTGCTTCTGCCTGGATCATCCCCAGCACATCCCTGCTCCTCATCTTAGAGTCTGCTCTGAGGACACCTCCTCCCAGAAGCCATCCCTGTTCACACTCTGTCCCCTTCCTATCCCCACCTGGGCTTCCATAATCATCACACTTCCTTGCTGGTCCCCGCCTGGCACATCCCTGCATTACCAACCCTCCTACAAAAGGGAAGGGAAGGTCTGCTTGGCTTGTTCTCTCCCCAAAGCCTCAAGGTGGGAGCCACATTTGACGGCTTAGGGGAAAGCCTCTTCTGTTTTTATTTGTGTTGTTATTGTTGTTCATTGAAACCCATCAAAGGTTATGGGGGAAATACTGCATTTGACTGCGTCATTCTCTCCCTTTCTGCAGCCCCCTTTCCATCCTTATCCATATGCAGCCATTGTTTGAGAGCTGCTGTGTAATTACCATTTTAATGATGCTGTAATATGCTCGGATTCATCTGCAGCTCCAAATCCATCAGTCATTTGACAGGCTCCTGTTACTGGAGATGTAGGTTGTTTCCAATTATTTTTCTTCCAGACATTCATTGCAGGATCCATTGCATGCAGAGAACTGTTTGTTTGTTTGTTTTTAAGTCTGTCGATTTCTTTACGCTGAATTCCCAGGAGTGGTATTACTGGGTCAGAGGATATTGACTTTTTTTTTTTTTTTTTTTGAGGCAGTCTAGCTGTTGCTCAGGCTGGAGTGCAGTGGTGCAAACTCGGCTCATTGCAACCTTCACCTCCCAGGTGCAAGGGATTCTCCTGCCTCAGCCTCCTGAGTAGCTGGGACTACAGGCATGTGCCACCACACCCAGCTAATTTTTGTATTTTTAGTAGAGATGGGGTTTCATGTTGATCAGACTTGTCTCAAACTCCTGACCTCAGGTGATCCGCCCGCCTCAGCCTCCCAAGGTGCTGGGATTGCAAGCGTGAGCCACTGCACCTGGCCAATATTGACTTTTTATGGCTGAGGCCAGGAACCACTTTCCAAGAGTTGGCCCACTGATTCAGCTACAGGCCTGCATGCATGTTCTGGTGTTCCATTTTTGTGCTAATTTAATGTATGTAAACAATGGAACTTCAAGATTAATTTCAACAGCATTTCCTTGGCATAAACCACATCCTTATCCCAGCCTGGCAAGCTGGTTGCCTCCTCCCATCCTGAAGTAGGAGCCAGATAACCATTATAGCACACACTTACTGAGCACTTACTATGCGGCAGGCACTGTGTGTTATCTCATTTAATCCTCGTGAAATCTCTATGAGGGAGGTACAAAGAAACCAAAGTTCAGAGAGGTTAAGGCAATGGCCCCAAGTCAGCAGTGGAGCCCAGTGTCTGCTTCTAGAGCCCTTGTTCTTCATCATCAACTCTAGACCCTTCTGCAGGGGTCAGACCTCACTCACCTTTAGGAGAGTGAGAAAGACAGGTTAGGGCGATCCCTGTGCTAGTCACTGTCCTGGACCATTTCTGCCTCAGAGCCCCAGATTGAGAGGGATGGAGGCCAGTCCTCAAGGCTTGTCCTGCTGACCGGCTAGTCAGGAGACCTGCTGCAAGACCTTCACTGCTGCCGATGATAATAGCTAACACTCATTAGATACTTACTAGATACTTATTAGCCTATTCAGTCTTCAGTCCTATGATGGAGGCTGCACGCATTCACCCGTCTTACAGGTGAGTGAGGCTCAGAGACAGTAAAGGACACAGACCCAGGCGAATCCCTGCCCCCACCTTCAGCTTCATTGCCGCCCCCCCAACCCCTGCCACACACCCTACAATGGTACAGAAGGCCAGATGCTCCCTAAACACACTTCCAGCTCTAAAAAGTCTCTGAAATAGGTCAGGCATAGTGGCTCACACCTGTAATCCCAGGACTTTGGGAGGCTGAGGCTGGCGGATCAGTTGAGGTCAGGAGTTTGAGACCAGTCTGGCCAACATGGTAAAACCCTGTCTCTCCTAAAAAATACAAAAATTATGGCTGGGTGCAGTGGCTCATGCCTGTAATCCCAGCAATTTGGGAGGCTGAGGCAGGCGGATCAAGAGGTCAGGAGCTCCGAGACCATCCTGGCTAAAACAGTGAAACCCTGTCTCTACTAAAAATATAAAAAATTAGCCGGTCATGGTGGCAGCACCTGTAATCCCAACTACTCAGGAGGCTGAGGTAGAGGAATCGCTTGAACCCAGGAGGCAGAGGTTGCAATGAGCTGAGATCACACCCCTGCACTCCAGCCTGGGTGACAAAGCAAGACTCTGTCTCAAAAAATAATGATAATAAAATAAAAAATTTGCCAGGTGTGATGGCACATGCCTGTGTTCCCAGCTGCTTGGGAAGCTGAGCCAGGAAAGTAGCTTGAACCTGGGAGGTGGAGGTTGCAGTGAGCTGAGATTGTGCCACTGCACTCCAACCTGGACAACAGAGCGAAACTACTTCTAAAAAATAAGGAAACACAGAGTTGAGTTCTTGCTTGTGACTTTAGACTCATCACTTTCCTTCTCCGTGCCTTGGTTTTCTTGTCTGTAAAACAAGCAGGAGGAGGAGCTAAGTCCCTGCCCCCTTAGGCTCTACATTCTGAGTTCTTGGACAGATGGCTTCTAAATAGGGATTGCGTGGGTGTAGGTGTGTTTACGGGGGGTTATATATGTGTGCCGCCCTGAGCCCCTTCCACCCACTCCCAGAACGATGTTTCTCAGGGAAATCTGCAGATAAACACAGCAGCTTCGAGGATCTCTTGGTGTCTTTTCGAAATCCCATTGGTTGCCTTTACTTTTCTCTGACTTTGCCGCCCATTTAGAAGCTTCTGCCCAGCCGGGACTGGTTCCCCTGACCCTGCCTCTTTGGCAGTGAAGAGGGCTTGGGAGAAGAGATGGCTGGGAGCTTCGGAATGTGGAGAGAGGGCTTCTGTGGTTGGCCTTTGGTTGGAGGATGTGGACTCACAGTGCCTCCCCTCCCCCAGTGTCCCCTCCAGCCCCAAGAGGGCTGCAGTGTGGAACATGCTCTTAGTACAGACTCCAGGGCCAGATCACCTGGGTGCAAATTCCAGCTGTCACTTGAGAGTGCTGTGACCTCAGGCAAGGTGCTTAATTTTTTCAGCCTCAGTTTCCTGTCTGTGAAATGGAGATTTGAAAGCCCATGGGGGCTTGGCACAGTGACTCACTCCTGTAATCTCAGCACTTTGGGAGGCAGGTGGATCATGAGGTCAGGCAATTGAGACCATCCTGGCTAACACGGTGAAATCTCGTCTCTATTAAAAATGCAAAAAAAAATTAGCCAGATGTGGTACGCTCATGCCTGTAGTCCCAGATACTCGGGAGGCTGAGGCAGGAGAATCACTTGAACCCGGAAGGCGGAGGTTGCAGTGAGCCGAGTTTGGACCACTGCACTCCACCTTGGGCAACAGAGTGAGACTCTATCTCAAAACAAACAAACAAACAAACAAACAACAACAACAACAAAAACACACAGAAAAAATAAAGCAAGCCCATGGGACTTGTTTATCTTACATTCAAGATACATAAGAGGTCACAGATCTCACTTAAACAGACACAAATCTTAAGTGGACATCTCAATGAATATTTATGGATGGATACACCTGTGAAAGCACCAGCCAGATCAGGAATCAGAACACTTCTAGCACCCCCAGAAGGCTCCCTTGTGTCCCCCAAAGACAGCAGTCCTCCAAAGGCAACCGCTATTCTGGCTTCTGTCATCGTAGTCAGTGTTGCCTGTGTTTCAACTTTACACAAATGGACTGAGACAGCTGTGCCCCCTTCTGTCTGGCAGTTTTTCATTCAATGTCATGTCTGTGACATCCAGGCTTGTTGCATGTACCCACGGAGGACTGCTGTTTTCATTGCTGTGTGGTGTTCCGTTGCACGGACGAACCTTAATTCATTTGCCCATTCTTCGGTGGATGGACATATGGGTTGTTGCTGATTTACAAATAAGACTGCTGTAAACATTCTTGGGATATCTGTTGGTGGCTGTCAGCCCTCATTTCTCCTGCATCGAGCCACAGGAGTGGGTTGCAAGAGGGGCATATATTTAGCGTCGGAAGGTACAGCCAAACATTTCCCCACAGTAGCTGGGAGAGTTTACACACCCACCCGAATGTAAACCTCACCAAACTTGGTATGGTCATTTTAAAAACATTTCCGTTTTGGTGGGCGTGTAGTGCACTCACTGAGGTTTAATTTGTATTGCCCTGATGATTCATGATGTTGAGCACCTTTTCCTATGTTTGTTGGCCATTTTGTAAATCTCTGCCTGTAGGAGGTGGAATGAAGTCAGAGGTTGGTGCTCCTCACAGAGTGAAGAAGGTGGGGTGCGGCAGGGGCGTCTCCCCAGGACAGTCTTGGGCTCATCATACCCTTGGAACTCTGGGAACAAGGATAGAAGCAGCCAACCCAAGGTGGGAGCACTGATGTGCTTCCATAGCCCTCGCTTTACTGCAGGGGAAGCTGAAGCTCAAAGAGGTTGAGGGACTTGCCCACAGCCACAGGGCCTGAGCCAAGACCAAGCCAGGATTTCTCACTGAAGTGGGCTAGGGGTAGGGGGTCTTCTATCTGCTAAGGATTTGGGGCTGGGGCCCAGAAGGGCCTTATCTTGAATGTAAGATAAACCTCAAAGTAAACAAGCCCCGCAGGCTTTTTTTTTTTTTTTTTTTTTTGAGACAGTCTCGCTCTGTTGCCCAAGCTAGAGAGCAGTGGCGCAATCTCAGCTCACTGCATCCTCCGCCTCCCAGGTTCAAGTGATTCTTCTGCCTCAGCCTCCCGAGTAGAAGGCGTGTCAGCAGGCAGGGCCTGCACAGAACTCCCAGCTGGGCTTCTGAAAGCAGCAGCTTCACAGAAGGGACTTGAAGGGAGGAGCAAGGGGCCTGGTCCTTAAGCACAGTCTAGGGCCTCAGACCCAGGAGATACACGGCCAACCCCATCCCTGCTCCCTCTTCCTCGTCCCCCTCCCTGTTTGTCTTCTTTCCTTCAGCTCCAAGTTGGCCTTAGGAGATGAAGAAGATTAAAACCACCCTGTCCTCTGCCCATCACACACCTGCTCCCCGCCTAGGTGAGAGGAGCTGGGCCTGTCCCTGGAGAAAGGCAGCATGGTAGCATGGGGCTTCTCTAAGAAGGCTTCCTGACCCCAAACTTCCACTCTGGCAAAACCCGGTGGCCTGACCATCCCAGAACAGCCTCTGACTCACTGCCAGCCGGGAGCACCACCGCCGGTGGAGGTACAGGGCCATATTTGCCTTTGGGGCCATAGCACATGCCACTTGGCAAGAGGCAGCAGGGGTGAGCTCACCCTCTGCACCAGGCCCCTCAAGAGCCTTACAATTGAATCTCACAAGAACTATGGGACTATTACTGTCTGCGTTTCACAGATGAGGAAACTGAAGCTCAGAAAGGTTCAGAAGCTTGCCCAGCTCACTCATTTGGCATTTCCACCCAGGCAGCCTGGCTCCAGGCCCTGTACCAGGACGCACTCAGCTCTCCTGCCTCTCAAAAATAGCGAAGAATAATAGTAATGGTGACAACCATGTGCGACCTCTTATGGTTGGCCACACTTCATACTTGTTCTTTCATTTCATCATTATTTGTATCTCCAAATGTAGGTACTATTATTACACTCATTTTACAGATGAGGTCATTGAGGGCCAGAGGAGTTAAGCAGCTTGCCCAAGGCTACAGATCTAGTCAGCAAGGAGCTGGGAAATGACACTGGCCTGTCTAACATGAGAGTTTGTGTCCGATGCCATGTAGCTGCGGCACACATCGATGGATGGATGGATAGGTGGATGGGTGGGTGGGTGGATGGATGGATGAATTCATGGGATGGATGGATGGATGGATGGATGGATGGATAGATGCATGGGGATGGATGGATGCATGCATGGGGATGGATGGATGGATGGATGGATGGATGCATGGGGATGGATGGATGCATGCATGGGGATGGATGGATGGATGGATGAATGCATGGGATGGATGGATGTATGCATGGGATGGATGGATGCATGCATGGGGATGGATGGATGCATGCATGGGGATGGATGGGTGGATGAATGCTTAGGGATGGATGGATGAATGCATGGGGATGGATGAATGGATAGATGGATGAGTGCTCTGCAGCCCTGCCAGAGAAGCTCTCAGGGCCCTCTTCTCTCTCTACAGAGCATCTCGGTTTAGACATCAGAGAAGCTGCCATCTGGAGGGTGAGCAGGCATTGGGCAGAGGAGGAGTGGGGGTGGGAAGAATTTTCTTGGAGAAGGAACTGCATATGTGGAGGCCTTAGGATGAGAAGGAGTTTGGGGCAGTTGAGCAGCGGAGGACTTTCATTGGGCGTGACCTATGTCCTATCAGGGTGAGGACTAAAGCCAGAAGGACAGGGACTTGATTGGCAGGGAAAGTGGATTGTTGAAGGATTTTAAGCAGGCCAGCACTGTGGCTGGACTTGCCTCTGGCCGCTGTGTGAAGGGTGGAAGTGGAAGCTGTGACAGAGTCCAGGGGCAGCAGCCAAGACTAGGGAGAAGCTCAGGAGCTGAAGGAAGCTCTGGGTAAGATGCAGGGTTTCACTCAACCATGAGAGTCTCTACTTTCCGATTTTTTCCTTGTTTTTAAAAGAAAATCATTGTCCAGTGTTTTTAAAAGAAAACTATTGTCCAGTGTTTCAGATGGACCTAAGTAAATACTACTACCCAGGTCCCTGCCCAGGCTCCAGAACCAAACTTTTCCAATCAGCTGATTCCCGTCTAGAGTCTCCCAAATGCAGCCACAACCACACACCCTCAAACGGCCAGCACCGTCCCGGATCAGTGTTGATCTCTCCCACGCATTTCTCATTTCTCATTTTTTTACCTTGTCATGTGCCTTTTAAACCACACGGTACATCGAGTTGAATGTTTTACAACTTTATATCAATGATATTCAGCTGCTCTGTAACTTGTCTCTTCTCTCAATATAATTATTCAACAAAAAGATTTCAGGCTGGAGATGGAAAAAGGTGAAGTCCTTCAAGAACTCTTTAAAAAATGTTAGTCACTGCCGGGAGTGGTGGCTTACTGTAATTCCAGCATTTTGGGAGGCCAAGGCAGGTGGATCACCTGAGGTCATGAGTTCGAGACCAGCCTGGCCAACATGGCAAAACCCCATCTCTACTAAATATACAAAAATCAGCTGGGCATGGTGGTAGGCACCTATAATCCCAGCTATTCAGGAGGCTCAGACAGGAGAATGGCTTGAACCCAGGGGGTGGAGGTTGCAGTGAGATGAGAGCATACCCCTTCACTCCAGCCTGGGCAAAAGAAACTCCAACTCAAAAAAAAAAAAAAATTGTTAGTCACGACACTAATAGTAGACATGCCTGTAGTGCTTCCTATGCCTACAGCACACTAAGAGCTTTCTATCTATAAACTCAGTCAATCCTCACCACAATGCTATGAAATTTATTATTTTACCCTTTTGGGCCAATGAGGAAACTGAGGCACAGCACCCTTACCTAACAAGGCCACTCAGCTGGTAGAGTCTAGGTGTGAGTCCCAGCAGGACTCAGAACTTGGGGTATGGTTGGATGGAGGAGGCGAGGAGCCGTGGTCCACACTGCTCCCCCTCCTCCTGAAGGCTGCTTGTTTTCCACCTGGTCCTGCTGCCCCTGGGATCTGCCCCTGGAGAGGAAGGCAGGGTGGCAGGATGGGATTTCTCTGAGAAGGCTTCCTGACCCCAAACTCCCACCCTGGTAAAACCTGGTGGCCTGGCCATCCCAGAATGGCCTCTGCCCCTCACCACCAGCTGGGAGTACCACTACTGGTGATCTTGGGCAGGGGCAGCTGTGCAGAGGGTAGGACCCTGACCCTCAATGGACCCAGACCAGCAGTGTAGGTCTGAGGAATGGGGACAGGTTCCAAAATCAGGAAGGCCAGGTAAGAGTCCTGGCTCTGCAGTGTCGCAGTCCTCTGCACAGTCTGTGGGTGGTGCAGAGGGTGGGACCCTGACCCTGGGGTCCTGCACCTGCCTTCTGCTCCCAGCAGCAAGGGAACAGCCCCTGGGGCTAAGGTGGTTGGGGACCTCCCTGCATCCCCCCAGCCTCAGTCGCTCCACACTGGCCGGACCCTCCTACCAGGCTCCCTTTGTGAAGCTATACTGCACCATGGTCTGACACAACCTTCTGGACCTTCTAGACTTCCTGTGACCATTAGAACCTCTCCTGCTTGCCTTCGAGTTAGGCAGGGCAGCTGACACTGGGCCCACTTGGCCGATCAACAAACAGACCCAGGCCATCTGTGTGGGCCTGAGGAATGAGCACAGATTCCAGGATCAGGAAGGCCAGGCTGGAGAGCTGGCTCTGCAGAATCACAGGTATGTGAGCTCAGCCAGGCACTTTCACCTCTCTGAGCCTCAGTTCCCTCCTATCTAAGGGGCCTCGCTACTTCCCTAGGCTGTTGAAGCGGCCTAGAACTGTTTGCACAGAGCTTCCCTAGTGCGGGGTCTGGCGTGCGCGGGTGCTCGGTGCTCGAAGGAGACAGCTGCTGCTGTTAGCATTCTGATTGAGTGCTAATGAGCCCGGCACATTAGTGGTTGAGCTGGGCCTAGAACAAGGGGCTCTGGCTGTAGGCCCAGCACACTTGCGCCAAACCCCACCCTGGACTCCCAGCGGGACAGGCCACGGGTTCCCAGCCTCCACCTTCCTGCCCCAGCAGGAGCTGAGTGGGGGTGCTGGCGTCATCCTTCCCCCGATCATCTTAGGTGAGGGGCCAACTTGGCATCAGGCCGGGAGCCCACGCGGCACAGCCTGCACCCACAGCAGATGGGAAGTGGGGGTGTGGGAGTCGTGTTCTTCTGATTCAGACACTGGGACGAGGAGGGGCTCACACACGATCCGCAAGCCCACCTCCTCCGTGCCCTTCCTGGCCGCTGCAGAGCCAGGGGCTCTGACAAAAGAACAGCTTGAGCGCACGCCTCCCCAGCCTGCACGTTTTCGCCTTGAAACGTCGGCGTCTGTTTAAATAGCCTTGACGGCCTGTTCTTGCTGGCAGGTCTTCCTCCCTCTGTTATTCCTGGCAAGTCTTCCTCCCTCTCTCCTTTTGCTGGAGAGAGGCAATGCTGGCTCCAGGTGTATCGGCTTGGCTCAGCCCCATTGCCATAGACAATTCAAAAGGACTCCTGCCTCAGTTTCCCATATGTAAAATGGGGATACAAAGAGTGCCAGCCTCAGGGAGTGGCTGTGAGGATTCATGAGTAAACACATGTCAGTGCCAAGGTTGGGCCTGGTGCACAGCCTCACTCAGCACGTGCCCCTCTGGCCTCATGCTTGGCATAGAGAGGGGTAGGGAACCGAGGACAGAACAGTGCCAGGGACCAGGAAGGCCCTACCCTGGCCATTCCAGCCCTGAGATAAAATATACCCTGTGAGCTGATTGCCTCAGTCTAAGGCTTTTTGGAAGTCCATCAGTCTCAAACCCAGTGGGTGGCTGAACCTGTCACCCTGTGGGCCATCCAAGTCACTTGAAAGCTCTGGAGGTAATGAGCATCCGCATCAGCTAATGTAGTCAAGCCCCACAGTTGGCATTATGCTTTTTTTTTTTCTTTTTTTTTTTTTTTTTTTTTTGAGATGGAGTTTTGCTCTTGTTACCCAGGCTGGAGTGCAATGGCGCGATCTTAGCTCACCGTAACCTCCACCTCCTGGGTTCAAGCAATTCTCCTACCTCAGCCTCCCGAGAAGCTGGGATTACAGGCACGCGCCACCATGCCCAGCTAATTTTTGTGTTTTTAGTAGAGACGGGGTTTCACCATGTTGACCAGGATGGTCTCGATCTCTTGACCTTGTGATCCACCAGCCTCAGCCTCCAAAAGTGCTGGGATTATAGGCGTGAGCCACCGCGCCCGGCCCGGCATTATGCTTTTATAGTCCATGAGGGCCTGTCACTTGTCCTCCCATCCTTCCATCTGTCCTGGGAATGGACAAGAGGAAGCCTGTTTTACCCCCCACACCCTTTTTTTTTTGAGACTGAGTTTCGCTTTTATTGCCCAGGCTAGAGTGCAATGGCATGATCTGGGCTTGCTACAACCTCTGCCTCCCGGTTCAAGCAATTCTCTTGTCTCAGCCTCCTGAGTAGCTGTTACTACAGGCACGTGCCACCATGCCCAGTTAATTTTGTATTTTTAGTAGAGAAGGGGTTTCTCCACATTGGTCAGGCTGGTCTCAAACTCCTGACCTCAGATGATTCGCCCACCTCTGCCTCCCAAAGTCCTGAGATTACAGGCGTGAGCCACCGGCCCACACTTTTTTTTTTTTTTTTTTTTTTTTTCGGTCTCACTCTGTTGCCCAGGCTGTAGTGCAATCATACGATTATGACTCACTGCAGCCTCAGCCCCCCAGGCTTAAGCAATCCTCCTGCCTCAGCCACCCAAGTAGCTGGGGCTCCAGGCATGCACCACAATCCCCGGCTAATTTTTGTATTTCTTGTAGATACGGGGTTTCACCATGTTGCCCAGGCTGGTCTCGAACTCCCAGGCTCAAGTGCCTGTCTTGGCCTCCCAAAGTGCTGGGATTACACACATGAGCCACCATGCCCAGCCTGTCCCCATTTTAGAGGAGGGGAAACAGACTTTGCAGTTAGTCTGCACCAGAGCCAGAGTTTGTAGGCACCTTGACAGAAGAAGCCCTCGGGATTGCAAAAATGAATGTAACTGGGGAGGCCACGTGCACTGTGAGGCTCCTACATCCATCCCATGCCTGCCTTCACCTGGCCTCCACCCCAGCCTGGTGGGCCAAGTCGGCATCCGCGTGGATGGGCAGCCATAACTTCTCACACAGGACGTGGAAGGGGATAATGGTGTCCAGAGTCCCCCTCTTCCACTGCTTCATGGGTCTTCCCAGAGCCAGCCTGGATGACCTCAGGGACTCACCCCATCTTACAGCCTGGAATGGAGAGAGGTTGATCCTCAGCCCCTCCCCACTGCCAGCAGAAGACAGGGGTTGCTGAGTGTGAGTGACACCAGAGCCCCTGCCCTGTGAAGCAACCTCACCTTTCCCGTGGGAGCCAGGGGACCCTTGGGACAGAGAGGGAATTGGGTTTCTGGAGAGGCTGCCTGGCAGGTGCCAGGAGAGGCTGCATGGCAAGTGATGCAGAGGGGGCGGGCGAGCCGGACTGCTGGGCTCAGATCCCACTCTGCTGCTGCTCCTGGCATGATCTTGGGTGACTCACCCCAGTTTTCCTGCCCCTGAAATGGGGACACTAGCATGTGAAGCAGATTCAGAGACAGAATGTTTGCAAGGTGTCTGCTGGGGCTCAGCCAGCAGTAAGAGCATCCCATTCAGTCTTCCCACCTACCCTATGCACCCAAAACCCTGCCCTTGGCTCCTACTGAGGGCCAGGCTCTGGGCACTTCCCCTACACACCATCATTTAATGCTGACCAGTCCTGGAGGCTGAGCATTCCAAGTGCCCATCTTATAGGAGAAAAATGATCCTGGAGGTGTTAGCCCACCTGCCCCCATTCTTATGATACAGTGGCAGAGTTAAGGTCCAGTCCCTCCAACTCCTGAATGCAAAGTCCCATTACTGTCCACACTGGCAGCTCCCAAGTCTCAGGCACTGGGCATGGCAGTGGTCCTTTGCCCCCCAGCACTCTGACACAGGGGACACACTTCTCCCCTTGTCTCATGGCTAGAAAACAGGCTCAGAGAGGTGAAGGAGGAGTGCGCAGCTCAGAAGGAACATGCAGCCCTCAGTCAAGCAGCCGCCAGCAGTGCCCAATGTCACCCAGCAAATGACTGACAGAGCCGTCGGCTGAGCAAGGGATTCTATGCTTGTCCCAAGCTGCAAGGCCATCCCCTTGCAGCTTAGGAAGCTCAGAAAAGGTGGGGTTTTTGGTTTTTTGTTTTGCCTCCAGCCTCGACTTTAGCACCTGGGGCAGTGCCCGGCACAATGGGAGTGCCCTCTGAATGTTTGCTCAGTGATGGAATCACAGAATACAATGAGTTCTTGTCTGGGGCCTAAGCTGGGAGCAAGGAACTGATTAAGCAAAAACTTCCCAGGCCTTTGGGGAGTTCACAAGGATCAGGCCTGGTAGTGGGGACCACGGAGGATGGGGAAGCCAGGAGATGGTGGAGGATGGTGAAGGTTTAATTTAGCTCCTAGCAGCTCATTGAATTATTAATCCTCTACTGACGTTTCTATGACGTCTGCCACAGACTGTCCCCTTCAAGAGTCTGGGCCTGTGGCCTCACCTGCCTCCTTCCACCCCAGAAGGGCCTTCTTCTAGCAGGAGATGGGGAAGGAAACCCTCCTGGCTCCTGTCCCAGTTCTGCTGCCCATGGGATCTTAAGATAGGTCTGGCATGTGGTGGGGAACTCTAAACACTTGGACCTCATCCTGGGCTAGATGAGGGGTGTCAGAGCCTACCCTGGAACACTCTGCCGTAGACAACAATTGCAATAAGCAGACTCTTGTTTATTGATATTTACTACTTAGTCTTCCTTACAACTCTCCAGATAGGTGCAGCTCTCTTTTGAGAGTTCAGAGAAGTCAAAGGATTTTCTGTGAGTCACATAGCAGATTGGTTCCCGAGCTGGTTTTGAACCGTGGCCTGTCTGACTCCAAAGTATGTGATTTTAGCCACCTGCCACCCTGTTATGATCAAGCCACTGGAGCCTTGCTCCAGAAGTCCCTGGTTCACACCACAGGTGGGCCCAGTAGCTACACAGAGCCTTTTGCAGAGGACCATTCTAGGAAGCTTGCTGAGTGAGGGAACAAAGACTAAGACAGTCCACCCCTTTACCAGCCCATCAGCATCTACCCTTACTGCTATGAAGGGCTAGGGTGGGGCACTCAGCTTCAGCTGTACCCTGGAACCATCTGGAGGACCTTCACAGCACTCATGGCCAGGCCCCACACCCCCGCCATGGGCTGAGCTGTCCTCGAGAGCAGGGGCCAGCTCTGCCTGCTGCTCACCGTCATGTACCAGCACTGGGAACAGAGCCTGCCAGGCACCCAGGATGCATCTGTTGCCTGCTGTTGGCATTGTCATCCCCATTTTGCATACTGGGGAAACTGAGGCTCTCCTGCAGTCACCGATCAGGGATGGCAGCCATCTGAGTGTTCCAAGCCTTTCCTTTCTCCCCCTCAATTGACTTCTCTTTTTCTGCCCCATGAACAGCAGGAGCTCCCGGCCCGTGTGAACCTCTCAGCTGCCCCAGCCCCAGTCTCTGCTGTGCCCGCCGGCCTGCACTCCAAGATGGACCAGCTGGAGGGGCAGCTGCTGGCCCAGGTGCTGGCACTGGAAAAGGAGCGCGCTGCCCTCAGCCACAGCGGGCGCCGGCAGCGGCAGGAAATGGAGAAGGAATTGGATGTCCTGCAGGGTCGTGTGGCTGAACTGGAGCACGGTGGGTCCTGGGTCCTGGATCTTGCAGAAGGCATTGGAGGGGTCCTCAGAATGACAGATCCACTCAAAAAATATATCCATGCTCCCCCAGAGGCTAACACGGACAGACGGGAGGGTGGGAGGAGGCTGTGGAGCACAAGATGAAGAGAATCATTCAGGGATATTATTATAATTATCAGCATTATTAACAGGTCTCCTTTCCTGGCACTTACTGTGTCCTGGGAATGTGCTAAGTACTTGACACATCCGCTGATTTAATCTTCACAGTTTTCACAGATGAGAAAACTGAAGCTCAGAGAAGTCAAGTGTCATGCTCAAGGTCACACAGACAATAAGTGGTGGGTCTAGATCTCAAACAAGGTCTGACTCCACAGTCATACATTTAACCACCCACGAAATACCATTTTCAATGACTCAGTCAGGATTTTATTTAACACCTGTGCTTGGCACTGCCATGGGGTCAGAGAAACATAATGGGCAGGGTACAGGTATGAGCATTAGGAGACCTGGCTTCTGGTTGCATATCTGTCTCTGGCTTGCTCTGTGACCTCAGAAGGTCACATCCTTCCCCAGGCCTCAGTTTTCCTCAGATCTCATGATTTCTCAGGAACCTTTCAGCTTTGAAGTCTTGTGAGGACCACCCTTAAGAGGCTTACAGACAAGTTGGGGAAAACGGGGGAAATGATGAGCAGTTAGCTGGGACCCACTTAGATGTGGAGCAGGGGTTCAGGAGAAGAAAAGACAGGGCTGGGTGCAGTGGCTAATGCTGGTAATCCCAGCACTTTGGGAAGCCGAGGTGGGCGGGATCACCTGAGGTCAGGAGTTTAAGACCAGCCTGGCCAACATGGCAAAATGCTTTCTCTACTAAAAATACAAAAATTAGCTGGATATGGTGGTGCATGCCTGTAATCCCAGCTACTCAGGAGGCTGAGGCAGGAGAATTGCTTCAGACTGGGAAGTGGAGGTCGCAGTGAGTCAAGATTGCACCACTGCACTCCAGCTTAGACAACAGAGGAAAACGCTGTCTCAAAAAAAGAAAAGAAATTCAAATCCAAGCTGCTTCTTGGAGGAGGCAGCCTCAAGCTACTTCTTAAAAACAGAGGTGGGGAGCAAATTTCAGAATGGAGGGGCCATAGCAGGGGCACAGCTGCAGGGGAGGGACAGGTCTGGTGGCTCAGGGGCCAGCATCCCGGCTGGAGCACAGAGACAGGAGAAGCACTCTCCAGCCCTCCTCAGCCCTGCCTCTGGCCTGTCTACCCTGGGTTTCCCAGGGGGCCAGGGGAAACAAATTTAATTTGTTGAAGGTCACGTGGCTGGGAAGTGGGGGAGGCAAGATGTGGTCTCAGGACATCTGAGGTCTAAAGAGCAGAGAGGCCCCGAAGGCACTGGGCATGCAGCAGTTACCCTACGAGCTTGTTAGCCTTTATTCTGAAGTGTGCCCTGTGCACCCACCCTTTTCGGCATCTACTGACCTCCACCACGTCTGCCTCGCCCACCCTCAGGATCCTCAGCCTACAGTCCCCCAGACGCCTTCAAGATCAGCATCCCCATCCGCAACAACTACATGTACGCCCGCGTGCGGAAGGCACTGCCCGAGCTCTACGCATTCACCGCCTGCATGTGGCTGCGGTCCAGGTCCAGCGGCACTGGCCAGGGCACCCCCTTCTCCTACTCAGTGCCTGGGCAGGCCAACGAGATTGTGCTGTTGGAGGCAGGCCATGAGCCTATGGAGCTGCTGATCAATGACAAGGTGGGTGTGGCCAGCGGGGAGGGCTGCTGGGGGGATCGAGGAGAGCCCTCTCCACACTGGGCTCTCATTCTGTTGCTCATTCTCCTGCTTCGCATATTCAGCACACATTAAATGCCCACTGTGTGCTGAGCTGGGCTCTGGGAATATAAAGACAAGCCAGACATGGGGCTGCCTGAGAGGCTGTGTGTTTACAGAGGCTCTAAGTGTTGTTCTATTTTACAGAGGAGGCAAGTGAGGCTCTTGGAGATCCAGTGACTTCCCAGTGACTCAGGGCTGGGGCAGGGCTGAGGTATCTGCCTCCAGGGCCCTGCTCATCCTCCTGAATTTAAAGAGAAGGGAGGTACACAGATCTACCTGGGAATCGAGGGAGGAAGGGAGTGCCAATGGCCTCCTCATTCCTTCTACTCACCTGGAGCCAACCCCTTGGGGCCTCCCCGCTATGGAGAGTAGAAAGGTGTTATGCTCAGACTCTGGGGCCCTAATGCTGGTTTGAGTCTTTCTTCTGCATCTTCACCACTGTCTACTAGTCGACTACCTGCCCTGTGCCTCAGTTTCCTTATCTCTAAAGCAGGAATGATAAGAGCCCTTGCCTCTTAGGGTTGTAGTGAGAAGTGGCCTAACTGCACGTGGAGGTCTTTGAGCAGAGCCTAGCATTGAGCAGACATCAATAACTGTGAGCTATTTTTATTATACTGAGCACTACGCTAATAAGCAGTTTACTCACATTATTACCCTTGACCTTCCCAACTGCACTCATTATCCCCATTTTGCAGATGGAGAATCTGGGGCTCAGAGAGGGGAAATAATGCACCCTGGCTACACAGCTGCTGGGGTGTGATGTGATTCAGGGTCTTGGGCTCCAGAAACCACCTCTTAACCCCTCCCCTGTTCTTTCCTTGGCCCACCCATCTTCCTCATGCCCAGGCCTCCCTCCCCAATCCCCGTCCCTCAGACTGGCTGGAAGGCAGGACAAGGACAGGCCTTGGCTATGGAGAATGATGTGGCAGGAGCATGGTGATTGAGGGAGGAAGGAGGGGAGCATCTTATCACTGTCATCCACTCCTAAAATTCCTCCCTTGCCTGCCACATTGCTTTGGGCCTTGCAGACATGGTGGTCTACTGAGACCCCCCGTGGAAATGCAAATACCATGTATCATACCCACCTGTGACCAGCCCACAACACATAGAGCCGTTAGGAGTGGTTGACAACCTATCAGAACCCAGCTTAGCAGAAGGTGCATTTCATAGCGTTCTGGAGCAGGAGGAGGAGGAGGAGGAGAAAGAGGAGGAGGGAGGGAGGGAGGGAGGGCCCAGGGAGCAGTGACTTTCCCTTGTGGCCCAACAAACCCTGTCCACCACTGGGGCAGCTGGACTACATCTAGATCCTGCTGCCCTTCATCACCCCCTGGCTGCCATCCTTGGCCTTGCCCAAGTTCAGCACTCAGTTCTCATTAGAAGAAATTCAGCACCCTGGACAGGGCACTGCACAGCCTTGTTTCGGGACTCTCTGGAGTCCTGAGAGCCAACCTCACAGACTGCTCACTGTTCCCCTTTTATTCCAGCCTCTAAGCCTTTACTCCCGCTGTGCCCACCACTTGGTTTGCCTAGCAATGGATGGTGGCTCCATTGTCCTTCCAGACGGGTTTCGACATGGCTTCTATTCCCATATCCCCTCTTCCTCTGGGCCTCGCAGCCTCTGTACCTCCCATATGGCCTCCGTGATTTTGTCATATAGCATTGCCCCGAAGTCCCTCCCTTCCTGAAGACTCAGCTCATTTAAGGCAAGAACCAACTCCACACCCCTAGTGTCCACAACAAAGCCAGGGACCATGTAGGCCTCAGAGAATGTTACATTAAATTGTGATCTCAGCCCAGGCAAAGTGGCTCATTCCTGTAACTGGGAGGCCGAGGCGGGTGGATCACCTGAGGTCAGGTGTTCACCAAGTTGACAGGCTGGCCAACATGGTGAAGCCCTGTCTCTACTAAAATTACAAAAAAAAAAAAAAATTAGTCGGGCATGGTGGTACACGCCTGTAATCCCAGCTACTCGGTAGGCTGAGGCAGGAGAACTACTTGAACCTGGAGATGAAGTTTACAGTGAGCCAGGATCACACTACCACACTCCATCCTGGGCAACAGAGTGAGATTCTATCTCAAAAAAAAAAAAAATGTGATCTCAGAAATCTTACCAGATGAGGGAGCCCTTTGGGAGCACCAAATCCACTGACAGCAAGTACCTTTCATCTTACAGGCCAGCTGTAATCCATCAGCAGTGGCTTCCCAGAGCCCTGAGCTCAATCAAGGCTCATGATTGATTGGCTATGTCTGGCCTGGGTCAAGGAAGAGGCAGAAGCTATAGATTTGCCATCCCTTGTCTGACCTTTTCACTTTACAGATGAGGAAACTGAGGCCCAGCGAGGAAGGAGCAGCCTCCCCAGGTCACACAGGGGTTGCTAGCAGAGCCAGAACCAGATGCTGGAGCCTGGCCTCTGAGTCTGAGGTTCATTCTATCTCTACTAGTACTTCTTGAGCCCCAGCTGTGTGCTAGGTGCTGTGTGAGGTATTCAGGGGAGGCTGGGATTCTGAGACATCTCTCCACCCCAATGACCTTAATAGGCCTGCTGGAGAGTGAATGAACTACCTAGTGGCAACTGAAAACCAAAACCAGAGAGTCCCTTGTGATCTGGTTTGGTCTTTGAGGAAACAGGAGAGAGGAATCGAGGAAAGACACTGGGCAGAAGGATGGAGAGGGTCAGGCCTGGGGTCAGGCCGTGAAGGGATGGACGTGGGTCTCCCCAGCCCCACCCCACTGCCTCAGCCTTGGGCCTTGGGCCTTGGGGCACCTCTGACCTGGGGCTGGGGGACCTGTGTCCAGGTGGCGCAGCTGCCCCTGAGCCTGAAGGACAGTGGCTGGCACCACATCTGCATCGCCTGGACTACAAGGGATGGCCTATGGTCTGCCTACCAGGACGGGGAGCTACAGGGCTCTGGTGAGAACCTGGCTGCCTGGCACCCCATCAAGCCTCATGGGATCCTTATCTTGGGCCAGGAACAGGTAAGACTCAGGCTAATATTGGGGCTGGACCTCCCCATTGTGCAGATGGGCAGACTGAGGGCCAGAGAGATCAGAGACCTAAGGAACTAGAATCTTGGAGGTGGGGCTAGAGCCTTGGGGGCGGGGCTTCAGTGGGGACAAAAGTGGGGCTTCCTCAGGCACAAGAGCCTGACTGAGCCACCCTGTCTTTTCTCCTCCCTCACTCCACATCTTTTCTTTCTCTGCTGCTGTCTTGGCTCAGGATACCCTGGGCGGCCGGTTTGATGCCACCCAGGCCTTTGTGGGTGACATCACCCAGTTTAACCTGTGGGACCACGCTCTGACTCCAGCCCAGGTCCTGGGCATTGCCAACTGCACCGCACCACTGCTGGGCAACGTCCTTCCCTGGGAAGATAAGTTGGTGGAGGTCTTCGGGGGTGCAACGAAGGCCGCCTTTGATGTCTGCAAGGGGAAGGCCAAGGCATGAGGGCCACCTCATCCAGGGCCCCTCCCTTGCCTGCCACTTTGGGGACTTGAGGGGGGTCACATTCCCTCCTCAGCCTGCCCACACACTGGCCTTCCCTCCTGCCCCACTCCTGGCTGTGCCTCCCATTTCCCCTCACCTGTACCCACACCTCCAGAATGTCCCGCCCTGCGAGCGTGTCCCCTGTCCCCACCCGGGTGGAGAGGAGCGTCTCAAGGAAACAGTGGGAGCCTGCCCTCCTGGCATTGCATTGGAGTTTTCTCTTACCCCACCCCTCCCTGCCCATCAATTGCATCTGATGTCACTAATTCTGACAGCACCCCCCGTAGGGTAGGGTTGTGTATGGGGGGCTCCTCTATTTCAGTGGTGGGAGTGTCTGTCCACCCCCTTGTCCTCCATGCACCAGGCCCAGCAGCTTCCTCTTCAGGGCCACAACAGGCTGTAGAAGGAGATGAAGAGGACAGTGGAGGTCACACTCACCCTCCTCCCTCTTTCCACCAGCTGCCAGTCAAGGGCAGTGGGATCTCGATGGAACCTCCCCAACCCCGCCCGCACCTCCCTCTTCCTCCTCTTTCCTCCTTTGTGTGTAGTGGTTTGAATGTTGGTTCCATGCCTGGCCCAGCCCCACCTCAGTCTTAGGGACATTCCTTTCCCAGCTCCAGCCTGGAGGGAAGGGGACAAAGACCCCAGAATGACAAAGGGCTGTAGTCACTCCTTGTGCTCACCCATATCGATGGCCACTGGTATAGTCACCCCTTCCCTTCTGTGCCAAGGATGGGACCTGGGCCACTTCAGGCTGGGCTGGGAGTGGCCCTAAGGCAGAGGCCTCATTGCCCAGGAGACCCCGCCTCTGGCAGAGCCACATTACCTACCCCGTGCATGGTCCTGGGGCAGGAGGGAAGAAGCTGAGGGGGTGGGAAGAAGCACAAAGCAGAGGGCAGAGCACTGGGTGAGAGAGGGGAGCCCTTGGTTCCTAGCCAGCCCTCCTAATGTGCTGTGTGGCCTTCTGTACGTTCCTGACCTCTCTGGGCCTGGCCTTCCTCATTCCTGAGCTGAGGCTCTCGCTTTGGTCATTTGCTGTCCAGACTGGGTGTGAGCTTCTCTGTGATTCCAGGTGAACAGGTGGGGAACGCCCTGGTGATCCTGGGCTTAGCAGGGGTGGGTCCTGGGACTCAGCAGTAGATGGGATGAAGCCAGTCAGGGGTTAGGGTCAGCAGAGACTCAGAGTCAAGGGCAAGGTTCAAGGCCAACTAACCTCATGCGTGGATTGTAAAAAACCAGCTCCCTCTGGATCATCCCAGCCTGGCACCCCTTGCCTGTCTGAGAGTGTCTCAAAGAGCTAATGGCTTCCTTGACCCCTTGAGGCATTGCCAGCTTCCTCAAGAGAGTATCAGAATCTTAGAGCTGAGAGGCCAGGCGCAGTGGCTCATGCCTGTAATCCCAACACTTTGGGAGGCCAAGGTGGGTAGATCCCTTGAGGTCAGGAGTTCAAGACCAGCCTGACCAACATGGTGAAACCCCATCTCCACTAAAAAATACAAAAATTAGCCAGGTGTGGAGGCGGGCGCCTCTAGTCCCAGCCACTTGGGAAGCTGAGGCAGGAGAATCGCTCGAACCCGGAAGGTGGAGGTTGCAGTGAGCCAAGATCACACCATTGCACTCCAGCCTGGTCAACAGAGCAAGACTGCATCTCAAAAAAAAAAAAAAAGAATCTTAGAGCTGAGAAAAGCCACCCTGTCTAGCACCACATCTGCTTGTGAGAAATGGTTCAGGGAGGACACGTGACCTGCACAGGCTCACAGGGCACGATGGGGCAGAGCCAGGACTAGAGCCCAGGGCATCTGACTCCCTCTTCAGTGCTCTTCCCCTTCCATGCTACCTGGCCCTGAGGGTCTTTGAATTCAGTCTACACCTCAGCAGGTGGACACCTGAGAGGTCAGATGCTTTCCAACATGACATCCAGAACATCTTCCTTTACGCAACACCCAAAGATCTTGGCATCCCCACACTTCCTGGGGTGTTATGATCCCTGGGCACTTTGGCAGAATGGAGACCTGAGGTGTCCCTCCCGTGCTAGTTAACCTACCAGGTGTCTGAGCAGCTGCAGGCTACCTGGCTCAAGTGGGCACTGGTACCTCTTGCGTACTTTTTTGTTCCCTGTCTGTCTCCACTCCCTGAGGCCACTTAGCCTGAGACATGACGCAAGAGCTGCAGGCCGGGGGGCTCAGTGCCATGGAAGCTCCTCTAAGACACATTGCCTCCGGTGCCCAGATGCTTGCTTCCATTTCAAGAACATAAATAGATTGCCAGCCCCTCCGGTCCAATCCCACTGGAAGAAAAGGTGATGTCGGGCTTCCGCCAGACCCGCTGAGACCTAGGTTGCCACGGTAACAGCCAATGACATCAACCCAAGTGCTGGGTCAAGTGTCTCATCATAATGGCACTGTTGCTGGGGTGATGGCAGAATTCAGAACCTCGATTTCAGTGACGCCAGGCTTGATCTGTTTCTGTTATTGTCTCGAAGAAGGTAGCTCTTACTGAAGGACATGGGAGAAGGATAGGGTCTTAACTAGGAGGTGGCGGCACTTGCCAGGTCACTTGGGCCCACCCAGACGCACGACCCCATGTCCTTTATGCTTGTCTCAGTGAAGATGAGGGCTCTGATGCCTGAGCCTTGTTCCCATGCCACATCACCCACTCAGCCTCCCAAAGGGAACAGGAACACGTTTCACCAGCGTGCCACTCTTTGGGTCCCACTTTTCCTATCTCCTGCTGCTCCTGAGCACATCCAAGCAGACAGAGAAAGAGGAACCAGACATGGCACCTAGTCACATCCTGTGTGCTCCTGGCTGATAACCACAACTGAGCCTATGTTTGTCCTGCCATCTGGCACAGCACCGAGTGTGGCACGGGCACCGTACTGATGATCCTCACAACACGGTTCTGAGTCAGGACATTCTTGGCTCCATTAGACAGGTGAGGAAACGGCACAGAGAGGTGATATCATCTGCCTGGTGTCAATCAGCTAGCGAGTGATGGAGCCCAGATTTCAAACCACAGGGGGTTTGAAACCAAAGGTCCAGGGGCTGAGTAGCCCCTTACCTGTGTAGAGGGTCCATCTAGGCACCATTGCTCTGACGTGTTCCGACCCCGTTCTCCAGCCCACAGGGCTTGAAGTGGAGGAACAGAGGCAGGGGGTGGGTCAGCCCCAGGGTCCCCTCCGTGAAGCCGTGCCAGGGGGCTCATTTGCTTCAAGGAATGTGTCCCTCCCACATCTGGGCCAGAGCTTCAGCCTTTCTCTAGCTCAACTGGAGTTCACAGGAGAACCAAAAAAGAAAAGGAAGCTGAGCATCTCCCGAGGGTCCTGGGCAGGGAAATTGCTGCTCCTCCAACTCCTGCTTGGAGCTAAGCCCTGCACCAGGTGCTTCCCAGCTGTTATCTGCCAGATCTTCCCATCTTGTGGCACGAGGTGCCCCCACCAACATCCCAAGGGGACCAATTCCCTTGCCACAACTTTGCGTGACCTGGGACCACAGATTTGGTCAGGAAGGGCTCCAAGAGAAGGCCGAAGCCCTCGTTTTTACAGATGAGGACGCTGAAGCCTGGGGAGGGGAGGGACCCTCAAGACCACCCAGCTGGACACGGGAGACGAGCCCAGTCTTCTGTGTTCAGCCCTCTCTAGGACACAGTGGCCTCTCCCCAGCACTGAGTCGCCCTTTCTCTGTGCGTCCCAGCACCCTTGGCCTGAGAAAACTGGGAAAGGGGCTCCCTCCCAGAGATGGGATTACTCTCTTCGCCCCTTTATTCCAGCTGCCTGCCACCCAGACCCCACCTCCCACCCTGATCCTCTGACCCCTGGGTGGGGAAGGGGCTCACGTGGGGCCAGGCTGAGTGTGAGTGAGCATGTCAAGTTGTCTGACACTGTGACATTAATGCACCCTATTGACAACTCCTCCCCAGCCTCACCCCTTTCTCCTCTCCCTGTTTTGTACATAAATTGACATGAGCCGCAACGTGTGTGCGTGTGTGTGTGTGTGTGTGTGTGTATGTGTGTGTGTGATCTGTGTCATGGTTTTGTTACCTTTTTGTTTTTGTAAATTTGAATGTTCAAAATAAACATGCTGTTTACTCTGAGGCTCTTCTTTGCAGGGATGGGCCTGCCCTGTGGGGGAGGTGAATGGCAAGGAGGGGGATGCTTTGGACAGGGCAGCAGGGAAAGGCAGAGGAGGTACCTGATCCTGGAAGGACCAAAGCCACACGCACCCCTAAATAGGCCCCCAGCTGACAAGTTCTGCCTGTTCCAGGCTCAGGCACACCCCATTTCCCAGGATTTATGCAGGAAGGATGTAAAGAACACAAGTCCCACATGGAACGTGTCCCAGTTCTGATAATTGGGCTTCGGCCTCATTCCCAATACCCCGTCCACACCGTGTGCTCCAGTTCTGGGATCCAGGTCCCTGACTTGCTTCCTGGGACCCAGTCTGTCCCAGTCACTCGCCTGGACCCCCAGAGCGTTTCATCTCTTGGAGTCCTGGGGAGGGGGGCATGGGTGAGGTATCCTGGTTGTTGTATTTCAGCCGCTCCCTTCCCCACACTACTCCGACTCCTCTGATATGTTTGGCCTCTAGACTGGACTCTAAGACCAGCATCAGGCTCGGCTACCCCACTCCACCCCTGCAGCACCCACCCCATCCTTAAGAGGGTCGTGAACTAGTCCCCAGCCCATCCTGCACACAACATCTTAGAGGCACAAAGGCTTCATCCTCCTCCTCTATCAATACTGCCACTGTCTTGGTTGGATGTTGATCTCAGATGATCATGGTGAAAAGTCAGGGTGCTGGCCAGGGGTGAGGTGATTACACTGGCAGGACAGGGCTTTCCAGACTTTTCCAAAGCTTTCTAAACTTCCAACAAGAATAGATTCACCACATGAAGACCAGGGTAACCCTGGAAGTGGCACTTCAAAACAGGGAAACTGCACTTGAAGTCTGCTAAATTATCTGAAAAATTCATGCACTTTTTCATTCTACTCCAGAATGAATCCAGATTTGTTTTAAAATAAAAATATTTTAATTACCACTGAGCGCAATTAAGCTGCAGGCAGCTACGCCTTGTTTATCCTCTCTTGCACCAGTTTACTAGCAAACACTCTCCGCCTCCCTCTGTCCCACTCAGCTGGCCGGGTCCAACCCTGGTGAAAGTCTGCTGCCCACCTGCTTCGTGCCAGCACCTGCACAATTGAACACAGATGTGAAAAAGCATGGGTTTTGGTGTGCGTTGAGTCTCATTTTCTTTTTCTTTTCTTTCTTTCTTTTTTTTTTTTTTTTTTGAGATGGAGTCACCGTGTCACCCAGGCTAGAATGCAGTGGCTCAATCTCGGCTCACTGCAGCTTCCACCTCCCAGGTTAAAATGATTCTCGTGCCTCAGCCCCCTGAATAGCTAGCTGGGACTACAGGCACACACCACCATCCCTGGCTAATTTTATTTTTGTTTGTTTGTTTGTTTTTTAGTAGAGACAGGGTTTCACCATGTTAGTCAGGCTGGTCTCAAACTCCTGACCGCAAACCTCAAATGATCCATCCGCCTTGGCCTCCTAAAGTACTGGGATTACAGGTGTGCCTCACTGTGCCCAGCCTGACTCTTATGTTCACTCTTGCCAGAAATCTCCAACCCTGCCCTGCAATCTCAGTACACATTCCTTGCTTGGCATCTTGCTCTCCAAAGTGACTGTATCATATCCCCTCTCCTCTACAGCCCTCCACTCCCAGCCCTGCACACTCAAAGATAGCCTTGCCTCCTAGTTCATTAAGAAAACCATTAGTTCAGTCTTCCCCCAGCACCCCACCACCAAGTCTGCCTGCAAACCCGCACTGTACCCGGATTTTCTGGCTTCCCCCAGTCACTCTGAATAAACTGTCGCTGCTCCTATCGGAGGCACTGTGTCATGGACCCCTTCCTCTTCATCTTCTCACCAACGTTTCCCCTGCATTACCAACCTATCCTTATCTACTTTCTCATTTCCGGCAGGCCTGGGATTCTGGGCGAGTATCTCTTCTTACACAGAATCCCTGCCTTGAACCCATACCTCCTGCAGCTGGCACTCATTCCTTTTCTCCTTTCACTGCAAAACTTCTTTAAAACTCAGGTATATCAAGGGTTCCCCAAGACTGCCTTCGGGTTTGATGATTCACTGGAAGGACTCACAGAACTCAGAAAAACTGTTAAAACTCGTGGTTATGGTTTATGACATTGAAATGATATAGATGCAAAGTAGCCAGGGAAAAAGGCACATAGGGTGGAATGCAGGACAGGCCAGGACCAGGATTCCAGTTGCTCTCTCCCAAAGTCCTGCGGACAGCGCGTCTCTCTCCAGCAATGATGTGTGACGCACGCATGAGAGGCTTGTCCATCAGGGAAGCTCACCCCAGCCTTATGTCCAGGGTCTGTACTGGGGGTCAGTTATGTAATGGAGCACTCGTGTGACTGACCTTAACTACTCTGTCTCAGGACCCCCTCCAGAGGTCAAACTGATACGGGGTGACCAAGGGCATTTGGCACAAAAGACTTTGTCAGCATTAAATTATCTGGCATGGTCCAAGGTAAACAAAGACAGTCTCATCAGGCAGATGTTCCAAGGGCGTAGAAGTTACCTGCTGGGGAGCTGGTCCAGGCCCAGTCCTTTCTTTGGAATGCACAGGTTTGATCAACCCAAGCCTGCTAAGTTAATCCTTTGCTAGACAGTGGGCCTATAGTTTTTTTGGGGTGTTTTGTTTTTGTTTTCGTTTTTGAGACAGAGTCTTGCTTTGTTACGCAGGCTGGAGAGCAGTGTCACGATCCTGGCTCGCTGCAACCTCTGCCTCCTGGGTTTAAGTGATTCTCCTGCCTCAGTCTCCCAAGTAGCTGGGATTACAGGCACATGCCACCACGCTCGGCTAATTTTTATAGCTTCCGTAGAGACAGGCTTTCACCATGTTGTCCAGGCTGGTCTCAAACTCCCGAGCTCAAAGTAATCCTCCTGCCTAGGCCTCCCAAAGCGCTGGGATTACAGGTGTGATCCACCGCAGCTGGCCAGGTCTACAGTTTTGATTCCACTTCATCTCACTTTCATTTACATCTCGTCCAGTTCTCATAAGGCTGCTGCTCCCCACCGACCCCGCTACCCCTTCCACTGAAGTCTCACCTGTCCAGGCCAGCAATAACATCCATGTTACAAAATCCAATAGCTAGGCCTCTGCCAACATTTTAGCCACACTCTCAGCTGCATCTAACACACTCCTTCCCTCTTGAAAAATTTATTCTTGGGCTAGGCGCCGTGGCTCACGCCTGTAATCCCAGCACTTTGGGAGGCTGAGGCAGGCAGATCATGAGGTCAGGAGTTCAAGACCATTCTGGCCAACATGGTGAAACCCCGTTTCTACTACAAATACAAAAATTAGCTGGGTGTGGTGGTGTGTGCTTGTAATCCCAGCTACTCCAGAGGCTAAGGCAGAGAATTGCTTGAACCAGGCGGGACCCAGTAGGCAGAAGTAGCAGTGAGCCAAGATTGTGCCACTACACTCCAGCCTAGGCTACAGAGTGAGACTCCGTTTCAAAAAAGAAAAGAAAAGAAAAATTTATTCTCTTGCCTTTGAAAACACAATCTCTCCTGGTTTGTCTTTCACCTCAGTGATTCTTAAACTGTAGCCTGCATAACAATGGCCTGAATCGAGTTAAAGCACTGATCGCCAATCACTGGGCCCCACCCTGGAAGTCCTGAAGCAGTGGATCTGGGGTGGGACCCAACCGTCTTCGTCTCTAACAAGTGCCAGCCAATGCTTTGGCTGCTTGTCCTGGGATCGCACTTTGAGAACCACTGCTCTATTTCATGGGTAGCTCCTCATCTCCCTGTCCCTAAATGCTGCAGTACCCCAGGGCGTAGTTCTGGGTCTCTATTCTTTCCACCTAGACACTCTCCCTAGGAAATCTCATTCAGGCCCATGGCTTTGACTCCCTCCTAGATTTTTCCCTGAACTCCACATTTGCATATCCGGATTACCCAACAGGAGTCTCAAAATGCATATATCCAAAACTAAGCACTTGATCTTCCTCCCCTTGTCCCCGCTTGCCCCCATCTCAATAAATATGCTCAAATAAGTAGACTCGATCTTGGTTGCTCATTGACTTCTTTCTTTCTCTCATCCATCTATTCCATCTGTCACCCACTGACTCAATCACTAACGCATATCTCAACCCATGCTCACTTCTCTCTACTCTGCTACCACTCTGTTCCAAGCCACCACTGTCTCTTGAAAATGCAGTTTCTGGTCAGGTGCAGTGGCTCACACCTGTAATCTCAACACTTTGGGAGGCCGAGGCCGGCAGATCACTGAGTTCGGAAGTTTGAGACCCATAAGACCAACATGGAGAAACCCCGTCTCTACTAAAAATACAAAAAAATTAGCCAGGCGTTGTGGTGGGTGCCTGTAATCCCAGCTACTCAGGAGGCTGAGGCAGGAGAATCGCTTGAACCCAGGAGGTGGAGAATCACTTAAACTTGGGAGGCAGAGGTTGCAGTGAGCTGAGATCGAGCCATTGCATTCCAGCCTGCTGGCGACAGAGTGAGACTCCCTCAAAAAAAGAAAAAAGAAAAGAAAATACAGTTTCCTCTCTTAAAATCCATTCTCTGGCTGGGTGCTGTAGTAGCTCACCCCTGTAATCCCAACAGTTTGGGAGGTCAGGTGGGAGGATTGCTTGAGCCTGGGAGTTCAAGACCCGCCTAGGCAACATAGTGAGACCCTGTCTTTACAAAATATCTTTTTTTAATTAGCTGGGCAGGGTGGCGTGCACCTGTAGTTCCAGCTACTCGGGAGGCTGAGGTGGGAGGATCACTTGAGCCTGGGAGATAAAGGCTTCAGTGAGCCATGACTGTGCCACTGCACTTTAGCCCAGGTGACAGAGTGGGACTCTGTCTCAAAACAAAACAAAACAAAAATTAGTTCTCCTTATGACACCTACAATGACCGTTGCAATCAAAATATTGTTACTCCTCTCTGTAAAACTCTCCGAAGCCTCCGGGGCGCAGTGGCTTGTGCTTGTAATCCCAGCACTTTGGAAGGCCAAGGCAGGTGGATCACCTGAGGTCAGGAGTTTGAGACCAACCTAACCAATATGGTGAAACCCTGTCTCTACTGAAAATACAAAAATTAGCCAGGCATGGTTGCATGCACCTGTAATCCCAGTTACTCAGGAGGCTGAAGCAAGCGAATCACTTGAACCCAGGAGGTGGTGAAGTTGTAGTGAGCTGAAATCACACCGTTGCACTCCAGCCTGAGTGACACAGCAAGACTCTGTCTGAAAAACAAACAAACAAACAAACAAAAACACCTCTCCAAATCTTCCCAGTTTGCTATCCAGGCCCTTGTGGTGACTCTCAAAGCCCTCTGGGATCCTGTCCCTGCCCACCTCCTGGATTTTGTGCCGTCACTCTCTCCCCTCTGCTCATTCCACTCTGGGACACACTGGTCACCCCCCACCCCTAAACATGCCAGATTCAGAGAATCTGCAGGTGTGGTTCTCTCAGCCTAGAACGTTCCTTCCCCAGGTCTCAGGGGACTTGCTCCTTTCAGTCATCCAAATCTCAGCTGTCATGCAGCAATCACAGAAGTGTTTGCTGACCGCCTGGTCACTCTCTGTCATTTGTCATGTGCCTAGACCTGGGAACCAAGCCCTCCCTTCTCGACCTAGAACCAAACCTCCCAGGGTGCCCTGCTCTATCGTCCTTTTTAGTTCTCACCACAGCATGCGTCTCTCTTTGACAATGATAGTTTACTAACTTCCTACAAGTCACCGGAGTGTCCTCCTGAATAAATTGTCAGATCTACGAGCGAAGGGACGGTATTTATCTTTTTCACCAGCATATAGATCTAGGACCTGGCACTTTAACTGATGCGCTGAATACTAATAACTGATATATATTGAGTGCTTATTATATAATAGGCACTCATTTCTCTGAGTAGTTGACATATATTAGTTTATTTATTCCAAGGAGGCAAGTACCATAAGAAAACTGAGGCCTGGTGTGGTGGCTCATGCCTGTAATCCCAGCACTTTGGGAGGCCGAGGCGGGTGGATCACCTGAGGTCAGGAGTTCAAGACCAGCCTGGCCAACATGGTGAAACCCTGTTTCTAAAAAAAAAAAGAAAAGAAAACTGAGGCCCAGAGAGGGAGATTTCACCAAGATAACATGGCCTGGGAAGTGGCAACACTAGATTTTTTTTTTTTTTTTTTTTTTTTTTGAGATGGAGTTTTGCTCTTATTACACATCACCCAGGCTGGAGTGCAGTCTTGAACCTCCACCTCCCAGGTTCAAGTAATTCTCCTGCCTCAGCCTCCTGAGTAGCTGGGATTACAGCTGCCCACGACCACTCCTGGCTAATTTTTGTATTTTTAGTAGACACAAGGTTTCACCATGTTGGCCAGGGTGGTCTCAAACTCCCAACCTCAGGTGATCCACCCGCCTTGGTCTCACGAAGTGCTGGGATTTCAGGTGTGAGCCACCGCGCTTGGCTGCAACACTAGAATTGAATCCAGTCTGACTCCCGAACAAGCACCCAAATGCTGCCCAGTGTGGTCTGTGATTAAGGAGATCCCCTTAGTCCCTCAGGGATGCCAAAACATCAGTGTTAGGAACAAAGACTGGTGCAGACTTCTGTTGCAGACCAGCTCTCTCACTGAGAAAACCTAGAAAGCCAAACTAACATATTTAAAACATCCAAGGAAAAGACCGGGTGTGGCGGCTCACGCCTGTAATCCAAGCACTTTGGGAGGCCAAGGCAGGGTGATCACTTGAGGCCAGGAGCTCAAGACCCTGTGTGTGGGTGTGGGTGTGGGGGTGTGTGTGTGTGAGAGAGAGAGAGATTTAGTTGTAAGCAATTTTATTACATGTGTGGGTCTAGTGGCCTTAAATAAAAAAATCCCCCCTCTGGATTTTCAGTCATTCAGTTTCATTTCCAGATTATGTCTGGTAATTTTTTTATTGAATGCCAAACTTTGTGTAACAAAAATATAATGTGAGAGTTTGGATGGAGAATTGGATTGTGAATTCAACATGGTGAAACCCCATCTCTACTAAAAATAAAAAAATTAGCCGGGTGTGGTGGTGCATGCCTATAATCCCAGCTACTCAGGAGGCTGAGGCAAGAGAATTGCTTGAACCCAAGAGGCAGAGGTTGCAGTGAGCCGAGATGGCACCACTGCACTCCAGCCTGGGCAACAGTTGAGACACCATCTCAAAAAGAAATAAAAGAAGGCATCCAATGAAGACATTGGAGAACTATCAAGACAAGTCAGAGTTGAGGGACAAAGATCCCAGGGAGAAGAGAAGTTCAGAGAGGTGAGCCTGGATTCTGGGGCAGCTGCCCTCCTCTTATAGCCCCTATCCACTAACAACAAGTGATTAAGTTGAGCAGCCAGTTAGTATGTTCAAGAAATTACATGACAATGAGAACTACAGCCTCCAGCTAAAAACTGAAGTTTAGGATGAGGGGTTCTGGTAAATGACCCAGGCTTTTAGTGGGTTACACACTCCAAGTAGGGAAATATTCCAGCCTTCCCACACACAGAATGGCAGCTTCCAAGCCTCCCATTCATTGATTGGATTAAGGTGTCTGCCTCTTCACCAACAGCTTGCCAGAAGCCAAGTAAATTCTCTGGAGGAAGAGAACAACGCCATCCAAACTCTCACATTATATTTTTGTTACACAAAGTTTGGCATTCAATAAAAAAATTACCAGACATATCTGGAAATGAAACTGAATGACTGAAAATCCAGACAGAGGGGGGGACATATTTTTAAGGCCACTAGACCTACACATATGATAAAATTGCCTACAACTAAATCACACACACACACACACACACACACACACACACACCCCTACTAGTAAAGCCAGGGAAACCTAAATAAGACTGTATCAATGTTAATATCATCGTGGTGATGTTGTACACTACTCTTGTAGGATGTTACCATTAAGGGAAGCTGGGTAAAGGGTACATGGGCTCTCTCTGTGTTATTTCTTATAACTGAGTGTGAGTCTACAATTATTCTGAAATAAAATGTTTAATTTAAAACAGGCCACAGTGGGCCTGTGATCCAGATAGTGGTGTTGTAAGGCACAGACTTGAAAGTAATTATCATTAATATATTCAGGACTTTATTTTGAGACAGTGTCTCACTCGGTACCCCAAGGCTGGAGTGACTCCATCTCAGCTCACTGCAACCTCTGCCTCCCAAGCTCCAGGAATCCTCCCACTTCAGCCACCTGTGTAGCTGGGACTACAGGCATGCACCACCACACCTGGCTAATTTGTGTGGTGGCACAATCTTGTCTCACCACAACCTCCGCCTCCCGAATTCAAGCAATTCTCCTGCCTCAGCCTCTCGAGTAGCTGGGGTTACAGGCATGCACCACCACACCCAGTTAATTTTGCATTTTTAGTAGAGATGGAGTTTCTCCATGTTGGTCAGGCTGATCTCAAACTCCCAACCTCCGGTCATCTGCCCGTCTTGGCCTCCCAAAGTGCTGGAATTACAGGCATGATTTTTTCAGTGAAGCTGAAAGAAGAGAAAGGGGCCTGGCATGGTGGCTTATTCCTGTAATCACTTTGGGAGGCTAAGGCCGGAGGATCACTCAAGGGCAGGAGTTCAATCGCAGCCTGGCCGAAAATGCAAGACCCTAAAGAAAAGAAAGAAGGAAAAGAAAGAAAGAGAGAGAGAGAGGAGGGAGGGAGGGAGGGAGGGAGGGAGGGAGGGAAGGAGGAAGGAAGGAAGCCTAAACTGTGGCTTATACAAGAACCTGGAGGTGGGCAACTTCAAGATTGATCAAGTCAACCACTCAAAGACTCCATCAAGCCAAGAACTCCCATCTCCCTGCTCCACCATCCTCTGCATTTGGCTTCCTGTAGCTCTGACCACTCATATTTGTAGGTTACCAAGGCCATTTCAGGATCATGTCATTGCCCAACTATCTCCAAGGTAGGAAAAAGGGGAGGTGATCACTTCATCACATCTCTTTCTTTATGAGGGAAGAAAACCCTCTGGAGAGCCCTTAGCAGGCAATTACGTCCATTATCCAGAAGTAGGTCACGTGCTCACCCCAAACCCATCTCAGGCAAGAAAAATGGGAGTACCATGACTGGCTTAAACTAGACAGGATTCACCCTTTGGGACTGGGCCCACCTTCCCTAAGTATGTGCTGCTCAATACCCACACACAACAGCAACTCTTGTAGCAAAGAAGCCTGGGAAGATGGCAACCAGGTGGGTAGGTAGACTCAGTGTCTACATTTCCCTGGTTCCTTACAAACAGAACCACAATTCTATTGAAGGCTGCAATATGCCCTGCTAAAAATAGATTTTCCAGCCTCCCTTGCAGCTAAGCACATCATGTGACATCATTCTGACCAATGAGATGCTAGAGGAAGTGTTGTTAAAGGGCACTGACCCAGTTAGCAATCATTAGTTTGTCCTTTGTCCTTCCCCCTTTTATACCTGAATGCAAGTGAGATGCTGAAGGTGTGGAGGTGTGGCTCTTATGCTGGCTCAGCTGGGTCCTTGATGAGACCATAGAGAACCACGCCTGGCAGCCCTGAATGAATTCTTGTTACATGAGAAAAACAAACACCTTGCATCGTTTAAGCCACTATTTTTCTAATCTCTGTTACTTGCAATTGACCCAGTTGCTGATTCCTGGGTGACCACCATCAGCCACTTTAAACAGGAAGAGCAGCCCAAGAAAGGGTGTGGCTGGTACCTAGGCTGAGTCTTGGAAATTACAAGAGCTGAGTCTGGGAGACGTAGAGTCTGATCCTCTGCATCTCAGTCGTTCACTCACACACTTATTCACTTATTGACTGGGCGCCAACTCTCGGTTAGGTCCTGTGTGGTACATGGGGTGCAAAGACGAAGAGGGCAAGGTCCTTGCTCTCCAGGAACTCACAAAGGGAGACAGATAATTAAACTCAAGTACAAAATGGTGAAGAAGGGCAGTGACAGGAACATGCACCAGATGAGACAGGAACGCAAAGGACTCTTCTGGCTGCAAGAGATGAGATCCCAAGTGTACAAGCTTAGGCCGAAAACTTATGGGCTCATAGAACCAAAAGGAGGGAGGGAAGAGGAGAAGGAGGATGTGAGCAGAAAGAATTCGTGAACAAAGGCAGGGAGGTGAGAAACAGCCTGGCGTGTGTGGAGAGCCACGAGAGTTGGTGTAGCAGGGGCGTAAAGAACAGGGGATGGAGCAGCAAGAAGATGGAGGAGCCCAGGGCCATGTGCTCTACTCAAAACCCATACTCAATAGCAACTCTTGTAGGGTTGGGAAAATGGCAACTGGCTGGGTAGGCAGACTCAATGTCTGCGTTTCCCTGCTTCCTTACAAACAGAACCACAATTCTATTGGAGGCTGGATGCAAGTGAGATGCTGGAGGTGTGGCTTAAATGCCAGGACAGGGCAGGTGAATGTCATCCTTAGGCAATGGGAAGCCGTGGAGGGAGAGAAGAAGTTACCAGACAGAGGAATGCAGAGGTGAGATTTGGGTTTTGACGGGGTCGTGTTGACTGTGGTATGGAGGATAAATTGGAGAGGGGCAAGACTGCAGCCAGGGAGTCCCACTAGGAAATTGTTGCACTCATGCAGACAGGATCGTGGTGTTGTGCACAGGAAGGGTACCATGAACGTGACCAGACAGGCTGTATCAGAAAACAGTGAGGAGTTGAAATTGGTACGCTTGTAATTGACTGGAAGTGGGCAATGGTAGTGGGAAGTGTGAAGGGCGACTCCCTGGTTTCTGATGGAGGCAACTGGGGTGGCATGCCCCATTTACTGAGCTGGTGTGGGAAGCTGTGAGCACAGGCCAAATCCTGGGGCCAAGAGAACCCAGGTGCCGCTTGTGGAAGGCTCAAGTCCTGATGATTCAGGTCCAGCCCGTGGACGGCACGAGGCTGGTAGCGGCACCTGGCACACCTGGCCGGAATTTTCCAACTGCAAGCTTCCTTTGCCCCGCCCCCCTGCCTGGCCTATTTAAGCTGTGAGCTCAGCAACAATAAACGAGACTTGATCAGACTCCTGTCTTGTCTCCATTTCTCGCGTCTCCTGCCCATCCATCCCCACTCCCTCCCTTCGGGCCCTTGTTGTCGTCCTGCAGGTCGGGACAAGCTGGGTTATGCAGGAAGAGCAGATTGGAGGGAGGTGATCAATTCAGTTTGGGACACACTGAGTTTGAAGGACTTGTGAACATTCTAGTGGACATGGCCAGGAGTCAGTTGAATATTTGGGTCCAGCACTGCACAGAGAGGTCTAATATGGAAAGGGAAATACAGGAGCCATCAGAATTTAGAAGGACATTGACGGTGGAAACCATCGGAGTGGATGAGACCCCCCCAAGGGAAAGTACCTAAGGCAGCAATCCTCAACAAGATATTCATCAGGTGGCATAGCTCCCTGGGACAGTGTTCAGAATCACCAGGGAGGCTTTTCCAAAACTGCATACCCCACCCTCAATTCCAGTAAATACGCCACGGAATGTGACTCAGGGGAACACTGTTACCGATGAGGAGGTGACCTCAGGTACTAAGAAATCTGAGAGTGTTAGTGAGAAGAAAAGGGGGTCAAGATAGGCACAGAGAGCAAAAAAAAGAATAGTCCAAGAAAGAGGCCGAGAAGGAGGAAAGGTTTGAGGAGATGGAGGAAAGTGAGGTTCCCTGGGTGTTGGGATAGAGCAGTCATTCTCTAGTGTGCACCAGAGGTGCTCATGAGAAATACACATCCCTGTCTTTCACCATGCTGGCACAGTAGGGCCCTAGAATCTGTATGGTAAAGCGTTATCCAGGTACCACCCATGGGGTAGAGAAGTTCATTTAGATGGGCATGGTCAACAGGTTCATGCCAGCAGTGGGGGCTGGGTCAGGTAAATTAAAGACTGAAGGGTCTATTGGATTCCACTCTTCAGGAGGTCACTGGTAACCATGGAGGAGGAAATTTCAGTGGTGTCGTGGGAGTGGAAGCCAGATTGCTGTGGGCTGAAGAGTGAATGGGAGGTGAGAAAGAGAAGACAGCAACGGCGGACCCCTTTTGGAAGAAATTTGGGTGAGAGGCAGAGGCGAGAGCATCCTCCCCCTCAAAGGCTACCTTCCGTCTCCTGGAGAAAGTTGGCAAAGAGGATGAAGAAAATCTGGAGGCTGAGTCAGACATTCCACCGACCATCAGAATGCATCAGGGAGGCATCTTGAGAACCAGCAAGGACCTAGCACGCTTCAAGCTGCCAAGTCTCCGAACCAAACCCACTGTGCCTGCCTCCTGTCTACCCACTCCAAATCCAGTCCACCATCTTCACCACCAGAGTGATCTTTCCATAACACAAACGTGACCACGTTTTGAAACCCTCCAACAGCCACTTTGCACATTCTTATCTCACCCCAGGGAGCACTCAAGTCCTTGAACCTGGCATTCAAAACCCTTCTGACTACTTTCCTACTTCCTTCAGCATCATCACCCCCATCACCTCCCACCTACACCTACATTCCACCCTCCACCCGGACCCCATGGAGCCACCCGAAGTTCCCCAGTGAAACCTGCTGTCCCACCCTCACTTAGCCCCTGGGGTCATCTTGGAGTCATGCCAACTCAAGTACCACACTCCGAGAGTTAGTTACTCCTTCCTTGGAGAGAACCAGAATCTTGCCCACACCTCTACCATAGCATTGGTAGAATGAATTATTCTGTATCCATTTGTTCATATGGCTGTCTGTCCACTGGACTGTGCCATCCATGGGATCAAGGTCCTCATCTTACTCTTCTCTGAATCACTAGCACCTGGCTAGAGCTGAGCTCCCAGTAGATGCTGTAACCGCCCAATGGATTCACCTTGCCCGCTGCCTAGACAGAGCTGATGTATCAAGACAGGGAAATTGCAATGGAGAAAGGTAATTCACACAGAGCCAGCTGTATGGGAGACAGTTTTATTATGACTCAAATTACTGAAACAGAGGTGCAGCGGTGAGATTTGGGTTTTGGCAAGGTCATGTTGACTGTGGTACGGAGGATAAATTAGAGAGGGGCAAGACTGCAGCCAGGGAGTCCCACTAGGAGATTACACTCGTGCAGATGGGATTGTGGTGGTGTGCACATGGAGCGTGCCACGAACATGGCCAGAAAGGCTGCATCAGGAAACAGTGAGGAGTCGAAATTGGCACACTTGTGATTGACTGAAAGTAGGCGATGGTAGTGGGAAGTGTGAAGGACAACTCCCTGGTTTCTGAGGGAGGCAACTGAGTGGGGGGTGGTGCCATTTACTAGAATGGGGAATGCAGGGAGAGCAGATTGGAGGGAGATGATCAATTCAATTTGCGACACACTGAGTTTGAAGGGCTTGTGGGACATTCTGATGGACATGGCTGGCCAGGAAGCAGTTGAATATGCTCCCAGGCATTCGGGGATAGGAGGTTTTAAAGATAATTTTGTGGTTAGGGGCTTGGCAAGCGAGGCGTGCTGACTGGTCAGGTCGAAGATGGAATCCTGGGGGTTGAAGTGAGGTTTCCTTGCTGTCTTCTCTTCCAGGGTGGGATCACAGAGCTGTTTGAGCCAAATTACTCGTCTGGGTGGTGTCAGCTGATCCATTGAGTGCAGGGTCTGCAAAATATCTCAAGCATGGATCTTAGGTTCTACAATAGTGATGTTATCTCCAGAAGCAATTTGGGGAGGTTCAGACTGTGGCAGCCAGAGGCTGCTGTGTGACCCCTAAACCATAATTTCTAATTTTGTAGCTAATTTGTTAGTCTTACAAAGGCAGACTGGTCCCAAGCCAGGAAGGGGTTTTTTGTTTTTTTTGTTTTTTTGTTTTTTGGGGTTTTTTTTGGAAAAGGGCTACTATCAATTTGTTTCAGAGTAAAACTATAAACTAAATTCCTTCCCAAGGTTCATTTGGCCTATACCTCAGAATGAACAAGGACAGCTTAAAGGCTAGAGAGGCAAGATGGAGTTGGGTTAGCTCTGATCTCTTTCACTGTCATAATTTCCTCAGTTATAATTTTGGCAAAGGCAGTTTCAATTTCAGTAAATGTGGCAATGGGGTTTCACCCCAAGTACTCATCACGATAATAAAAGATTTAAACTACGGAGTACCCAGCTGACCCTTTGATCCACTAATAAATAATAGAATCTGCCAGTTCTTCCCGTTTCCCCTTTTCCTTCTCCCCAGTTGCACCAGTATTTTCAGATTAATTTTCCCTCCCAAGGGGAAGAAAAGGCAGACTCTGGACAACCGTGTCTTAAGTTAGATGATACAAATGTCTCCTAGTGACTAGGGCTAGGTGACCATAGGGTGTGGAACAGAGGAAGGAGCCCCGAATTCCTTCTCCAGGGTGATTACCTCCATCCTTTATCAAGTTACTTAACTTCTCTAAACTTTAGTTCAGATGGGATGACGAATATTATTACCTAAAAGTTTTACTGTAGTGAAAATCAAGTGAGATATTAATTGTAAAGCCCTATATAAATGCTAGTTATTATTAGGCTTTCCCAGACCCCAATAACGTAGTGACTAAGTGTCACAACACTAACAAGTTGCATTTGTTATTTAAAGTGACTAAAAGAAACTCCCAAGGCAGTGCCGCTTTTCTAAGTTTGTTTCCCTTAAAAAAAAAAAAAAAACTTTAATGTTCCCCCTGCTCCTCGGGCAAGCTTAAGACAACTATAAGTAAAGTCCCGCCTCCCTGGCCTCTAAACCACGCCCTTTTCCGTGCAAACGCCTGATTTGTTAGGGCCTTTTACACTGATTGGCACTTTTCTCCACCAATAAAAAGTGAAATTCCCGTCAACGTCCGGTGGGGGGGGCAGGACTTCCTTGCTGGTTGCTAAGACACTCTTGTTTCGCTCCTTGACAACCCTGGCGGGGGTGCGCTGGCTGCGGCCCCGGCTCCGGCCCCCGCGGGAGCAGGTGAGGCCCCGGGGTGCGGCGGGCAGCCAGGCGGGGAGGGCCGGCCCGGAGGGAGGGCGGGAGGCAACGCCGGGCGGAAGAGGCCTCGCCCGCCGCGGAGGCCCCACCTCAGTCTCCTGTCTGCTGTTCCCTCGCCTTAGGTTTTCTCACCCTCCACCCCCACCATCACCCCGACTTCGGGACTTGTGAGCTCTGTCGTGACGGGTTTGCCATTGCGATTCTGCCGGCGGCTCTTCCCCACCCACCCGAGGCCTGTCCAGCTTCGCGCTCCCGCGTCCTCCCTTAGCCGACTCCCCCCACCACCTTGAACCTCCCCCTTTCGCGGAGTAATTCCCTCTGCCGCGGCTGGGCCTGGGGTTGCCATCACCTCAGCTCAGACTGCTCTTGGCTTGGACTGTTGGCGACGTACTGCGATTCCGGGCTGGTCGTTTCCCCTCTTTGGGCCTCAGTTTTTCCATCTGTAAACGAGAAGTTGGGTTGAGTGATCTCCAAAGCCTCTTCCACTCTGACGTTCTAGGCTGTCGTTGGTTCTGCGACCCAACTTTAGGCTTCCGAGAGGATACGCTCCCCAATGGGAGATACCGTGTGTAGTGAAAATAACTTAGCAAACCTGATTTGGATTCCTAGTCTCAAGATGTACCCTCCCTGTGCTCTCATCTGTCCATACGTAAAATAAGTATACGACGGGTGCATCTCCTTTGGGAATTCTGAGGCTACTAGGAAGTGCAGGGTCCAGTCCAGTATAGATTCAACATTTGTTAATTTCCTTCCTTTGTCTCTTCACCACATTTTCCCTCTGTGGGAAATGTTACCAACCCGCTCGGCATGAACTGTGCTTTCTCCACTTGACCCTCAGATCCACATGTCTCTCTCTGATCTTCCTCCTGGGTTTCCATGTTAGGGATACTTAGGGGTGGGGAGTGGGACAGATAGAGATTGAAATATAGTCATGTGCCATATAACATTTTGGTCAAGAAGGACAGCAGATAACCACGGTGGTCATCTAAGGTTATAATGGAGCTGAAAACTTCCTATCATCTAGTTACATAGCCATCATAATGTCAAAGCAAAACGCATGACTCACGTGTGTGTGGTGATCTGGTGTAAGCAGACCAACAGTGCTGCCAGTCATATAAAATGTAGTGCTTACAGTTGTGTACAGGACATGATCCTTGATAATGGTAATAAATGCTACTGGTTTATGTATTTACTATTCTAGACTTTTTATCGTTATTTTATAGTGTACACTTCTCTTACTTATAAAAAATAAAATTCAACTGTAAGCAGTCTTAGATAGGTCCTTCGGGAGGTATTCCAGCAGAAGGTGTTGCTGTCATAGGAGAGACAGCTCCGTGGATGTTATGCCCCTGAAGACTGTCCAGTGGGACAAGATGTGGTAGTAGAAGATAGTGATACCGAGGATCCTGACCCTTATAGGCCTACACTAAAGTATCTGTGTCTGAGTTTTTAACACAAAAGTTAAAAGTTAAAAAAATAAATAAGGGCCGGGCGCGGTGGCTCAAGCCTGTAATCCCAGCACTTTGGGAGGCCGAGGCGGGTGGATCACAAGGTCAAGAGATCGAGACCATCCTGGTCAACATGGTGAAACCCCGTCTCTACTAAAAATACAAAAAAATTAGCTGGGCATGGTGGCGCGTGCCTGTAAGCCCAGCTACTCAGGAGGCTGAGGCAGGAGAATTGCCTGAACCTAGGAGGCGGAGGTTGCAGTGAGCCGAGATCGAGCCATTGCACTCCAGCCTGGGTAACAAGAGTGAAACTCTGTCTCAAAAAAATAAATAAATAAATAAATAAATAAAAGCAGCCAGGCGCGGTGGCTCACGCCTGTAATCCCAGCACTTTGGGAGGCCAAGGCAGAGGGATCACTTGAGGTCAGGAGTTTGAGACCAGCCTAGCCAACATGGTTACACCCCGTCTGTACTGAAAAAAAAAAAAAAAAAAAAAAAAAATTAGTCGGGCCTGTGTGGTGGGCGCCTGTAATCCCAGCTACTCAGGAGGCTGAGGCAGGGGAATCATTTGAACTGTGGAGTGGAGTTTGCACCGAGCTGAGATCGAGCTACTGCACTCCAGCCAGGGCAACAGAGCAAGACTCCATCTAAAAAATAAAAATAAGTAAATAATAAAAAAGTTACAACAGTGTCCAGTAACATCCTGGGCCTTCACTTTCCCTCACCACTCACTGATTCTCCCAGAGCAACTTCCTGTCCTACATGTTTTATTCATGGGAAGTGACCTATATAGGTGTATCATTTTTTATCTTCTTTACTATATTTTTATTGTACTTTTTTTTTTTTTTTTTTTGAGGTGAAGATTCGCTCTGCCACCCGGGCTGGAGTGCAGCAGCACAGTCTCAGCTTGCCGCAACTTCCACCTCCTGGGTTCAAGTGATTCTCCTGCCTCAGCCTCCCAAGTAGCTGGAATTACAGGTGCACACCACCACACCAACTAATTGTTGTATTTTTAGTAGAGACTGGGTTTTGCCATGTTGGTCAGGCTGGTCTCAAACTCCTGACCTCAAGTGATCCACCCACCTCAGCCTCCCACAGTGCTGGGATTACAAGCATGAGCTTTTCTATACCTTTTCTATGTTTAGATACACTGACATCATTGTGTTACAGTTGCCTGCAGTATTTAGTACAGTAACGTGCTACTCAAGTTTGTAGCCTTGGAGAAATAGACTGTACCAGATAGCCTAGGTCTGTAGTAGGCTACACCATCTAGGTTTGTGTAAGTACACTGTATGACATTCACACAACTAAATCGCCTAATGATGAATTTCTCAGAATGTACCCTTGTCATTAAGCAATGTGTGACTGTGTTGATGTGATAGTTGGACTTGATGGCTTCCCTCCTGCCCCTGATAATCCATGACTTGGTGATTTCTTTCTCCTGACTAGATACCTCCATTTACGTATCTTGCCAGGAATTTAAACTTGGCAGTTGTGAAATGAAACTGACCTGTCAGGCTCACACCTGTAATCCCAGGACTTTGGGAGGCTGAGGTGGGAGGATCACCTGAGGTCAGGAGTTTGGGACCAGCTTAACCAACATGGTGAAACCCCATCTCAATAAAAGAAAAGAGAAAAAGAAAATTAAAAATAATTTAAAAATAAATAAATAAGTAAAAGAAACTGACCTACTTCTCTACCCAGCTGTGCCACCCAGTTTCCCCTCTCCCCATCAGTGGCATCACCATCCTCCTGGGCATCATTCCTCACTCCACCGTGCCCTTTCCACTCGGGCAGTTATCAGATGCTTTCGACTCTGCCTCCGTGAGGAGCTCACATCATCTCCATTCCTGAAGCCCCTACTCTCATTCAAGCCTTTCATGCCTGTGACATAATACCCCTGGACCATTACCGCAGCTTCCTAGTGACTGCTCCTACCTCCAGTCTCTGCTCCTGTCAACCCAGCCCACCAATGTCACCAGCCACCCAGAGACCTCCAAAGAGCTTCCCATTCACTGGGAAAAGTATCCACACTTTTTGTAATCCCAGCACTTTGAGAGGCTGAAGTGGGAGGATCACTTGAGTCCAGAAGTTCAAGACCAGCCTTGGCAACATAGAGACCCCCATCTCTACAAAAATATTTAAGCATGGATTTTAAGGCCCTTCTACACTTCCATAGCCCAGGGATTTATTTCTCCCTTCTTTACCAAATTCTATCTTCTAGCCAAAGTGGACTATTAGACTTTCCCAGGAAACGCTTTGTGCTTTCTGCCTGGCACTGCTGTGTTCATCTGCCTGAAAGGTCTTCCCCACCTCATGCATCTGTCACAGTTCTTCCTCACCTTTCCAGTCCTGACTCAAATGCTGCCCCGGCCAGCAAGCTGCTTTTGCTGTCTTATCTCACCCTCGCCACCTCAAGCACACCTGTCTTGTGACACCGCCGTCTGCCAGGAATCATAGTTCCTTGTATATTCCTGTTGGTCTCCATATTAGATTGTAAGCTCCTTAAAGGCAGGGACTGTCTCTTACTTATAGTCAAGTAGGTGAAAAAGCATAATCAGGCTGAGCATGGTAGCTCACGCTTATAATCCCAGCACTTCGGGAGGCTGAGGTGGGTGAATTGCTTGAGCTCAGGATTTTGAGACCAGCCTGGGCAATGTGGCAAAACCTCATTTCTCAAAAAAATACAAAAATTACCCAAGTATGGTGGCACAAGCCTGTAGTGTGCAACCACTGAGCTACTCAGGAGGATCACCTGAGCCTGAGAAGTTGAAGCTGCGGTAAGTTGTAATCATGCCACCATACTCCAGCCTGGGCAACAGAGTGAGACCCCGTCTCAAAAATAAAACAAAAAGCATAATCTTTGAAGTCATATATACCTGGGATCAAATCCTAGCCCCTTTGTTTATTAGCTGGGTGGAAACTCACTCTCTTTTTTTCAGTCTGTGTGGATATACCAGTAACGTAGAGATAATAGCACCTGACAGAGTGACTTGGGGAGGGACATCCTGTGTGTAGACGCCCATTCTGATGGCCAGCTCAAGATCGGTGTTCAGTAAATAGTCTTGAATGGACGTGATAGGTCCTCTCCCCTCCTAGGGGCAAATGAAATATAGTTAATTTCAATTTGGATAATTTCTGGGCTTCTGCCACATGCCAGACACTGGCCTTTATGTTCTGGGGCATCTAGAGGTAAATCAAGTCCCTCAGCCCCAGGGAAACTGGACTCGCAGACACAGTGAAGTCATGATTGGTTGTGAGATGTCACTGGCAATTAGCAATTGTGAATGAGTTTCTAAAAAATAAGTCCATGCTAAGTCCAATTTATTTCTGTGATAATGTCACTCTTACTCCCTTACATTCAAATCTGTTCTCTTGAGTGGGAGAGAGTGGGGTGGGAGCCTGCCCTGCTGTGTGTGGCGAGCGGCTGTCTCTCTGAGAGCTAATAGCTGTGATGGTTGGGACTTTCCTTATACTGTGTCTTGACAAAACTGTCTGGGATTTCATCCAAGTTTGGTTAAGTCCATGAGGGTACATGTGTGAGTCAATGTCACTTATCACGTGGTGTCGGACATGAGGAAATGTTGAGAATTGCAGATCCAGACTAGTCAGCAGGCCTCTCTCCTCTCCCTCCTTCCTCTCCTTCCCTCCACTCCTCCCTCAGTCCCTGGTGCATTCAGTTTTCATTGGACCTCAGCAAAATGAGAAAAATAAGGACCACGTAAAAACAACGACTTCATGTGTTTGGCTTTGAGGAGGGCTGATCTTTATTCTGCCAAATGTTCCTCTTTTGTAGATGATGTGTCTTCTAAGGCCCTTTTGTGGCAGAATTTTCAAATGGCAGCTCTGTGTCTGCCCCCCTACTTTAAACTGGTCTGGGAGCCTGGCTTCTGCTGCATTTCCTGACCTCACTACGGCCGTCTTGGACGAATGTCCTGAAGTCCTTAGGCCCCCTTTTCCTCCCCTGCCAGCTTTGTTCTTTATTTGTTTGCTAAAAGGCCAAGGAAGACTGAAGTGCCGCCTGTGTCCCTGGTGTGGTGGGAAGCAAGAGGCAGGCCTGGACAGAGGCTGGCTGGGGGATGCCGCGTTTTGAAGTCATCCATGTTACTGCCTTGTCTCCTGCTCGCTTGTGCCAAAGGAGAAAGCACAGAGCGTGGAGACAGAAGAATGGATTGGGGTTCAGATCCTGGCTCTGACATTGCTGGCTGTGCACCCTCAGGCCAGCCATAAAACCTCTCTGTGCTCCAGTGCCTTATCTGAGAACAGGGAGCTGGAGCCTTCCCTCACACGTGTGACAAGGATGAAATGAGATGGTGGATGTGAAAGCACACGTAACCACACCACCACCACCTTGGCACCCAACAGGTCTCACAGAATTGCCTTGTGATTCTTTCCTCGTTCGGTGCTAGCACAGTGGTTTGCACATAGTGGGAACTTGGGAAATAGTGGTTTGTTTGGCTGCAGGTTTAGATGTAGAACAGGCTGGTTTATGAAGAAAGATATCAGTTTCCTTCCTACTGCACCCATAACAGGAGCTGAGTCCTTAGCCCCAGTTTCCAGATGAGAAAACTGAGGCTGCTGGGTGCAGTGGCTCATGCCTGTAATCCCAGCGCTTTCGGAGGCCAACATGGGTGGATGGCCTGAGATCAGGAGTTCGAGACCAGCCTGGCCAACATGATGAAATCCCATCTCTACTAAAAATACAAAAAATTAGCTGGGCACAGTAGCGGGCACCTGTATTCCCAGCTACTTGGGACGCTGAGTCAGGAGAATTGCTTGAAGCCAGGAGACAGAGGTTACAGTGAACCAAGATCACGCCATTGCATTCCAGCCTGTGCCGCAAGAGCGAAGCACCGTCTCAAAAAAGAAAAAAGAAAGAAAGAAAAGAAAATTGAGTCTTAGGGAGCTAAGCCCTTGTCTGAAACAGAACCAAGATGTGAATTCAGATCTGACTATGAGTCTGTCCTGAGACCACCATGACGTGTTCCAGGTGTGCCCTGCAATCTCTCAGGTGCGTGGTGGGTGGTACTGGGAGACGAGCCTTGATCTAAGGGCTGAGGATGTTCCAAACATTGAGTGGCTGCCCCCCCTCCCAGAGGGCTGGCAGTTACTTGGGGCCTTATTTCCCAGAATGCATTCCTTTTTCCTGATCCCTCCCACATACCCTAACCCTCTTCAGGATTCTTCCCAGACACACAATAACGAATGGTGACTGAGGTCAGTGCCACAAAAGAACAAGGGATAGCAGGACCAGGAACACTGGCCTGAACCAGGGGATGAGATAAAGGGCCCTTGCCTGTGCCCCCTTTTGCCTAGGAAGAGCCTCACATCAGACAGGGCGAGGCTGTGTAAAGCCCACAGACAGCCTTCGAGTGAGGAGGAGAGCAAGGGCAGTGGGAGAGAGAATAAGACTGCCCCTGGCTTTGCACTGCTGTGGGCCAGATGGGCTGGGGTTGAGCTTCTGTACCCGGCAGATTCAAATACCCTGGCCGTGGGCACAATTACTTTTTTTTTTTTTTGAGATGGAGTCTTGCTTTTTCACCTAAGCTGAAGTGCAATGGCACAATCTTGGCTCACTGCAACCTCCACCTCCCAGACTCAACCAATTCTTCTGCCTCAGCCTTCTCAGTGGCTGGGATTACAGGTATGTGCCACCACACCCAGCTAATTTTTGTATTTTAGTAGAGATGGAGTTTCACCCTGTTGGCCAGGCTGTTGTCCAACTCGTGACCTCAAGTGATCCACCTGCCTTGGCCTCCCAAAGTACTGAGATTACAGGTGTGAGCCACTATGCCCAGCCACAGTGACATTATTTAAAGGCTCTTTCAGACCTGACACAAAAGCATTCAGGCACATGCTCCTTTGCATGGAAGATTGATAAGGTTATTAGAACCTCTAGATCTGCTATTTTTGGTAGCATTCTTTCAGCAGAGTTTTAAGATTGTGGCTGAATGACTCTAGCTGTACTCTAATGATATAGAGTCATAAAAAATTCTCCTGCCTTTCTGTATTTGGAAACATATCTTCCATAATGATTTCTTTTTATTCCCTCTCATCTCTTTTAGGTCCCCAGAAGTACAACATAGTGGTTAGAAAAAGCTCTTTGTCATCATGGTCCCTAATGAACTTGGTTGAGTCATGGCGGCCGAGTCCTGGTTCATTACATGGTGGTAGCAGAGAGCAGTGTGTTAATAGTACAGAGAACTTTAACATTTCCAGTCACTCACATGCACATAGCTGGGGCTTGCAACAGCTTCCTGAGAATGCAGAGAGAGGATTTAGTATCCCATTTCACAGAGAAGGAAACCAAGGCTTAGGTTCAATTACTTGCCCAAACCTACCAAGAAAGGAAGTGAGCAGAATGCGTGTGTTTTATAGAGCCGGGGTTCGTGCCTCCATACTCTGGTTTGTGGCCCCACACGGTTCTTTGCTCCTCAAGGTGCTGCACAGGTCACCGTCCCACTGGCTTTCCCACGTTGTTCCTGAGAAATGGGCCTTGGTGATACCGCTGAAGTCATGTGACATCTCAGCAGGATCCTACATGTGAGAGCAGCTGTCACGGACCCTGGCCTCCTTGAGGCAGCATGTCCACAGTGGATGGACTCCTCATTCCCTCCTGGCTCCTACATGCCAGCACTTGGCTAGCCTCGAGGATGAATGAATGAGATGGAAGTATTCCAGTGGGAGATGCCCAAGAAGCTGCTTCCACATTTTAGGTTGCTCCCCCTTGAAATTCTCAGAGGTAGACAAACCGTGTAGCCTTTTCCTTCTATCGTCAGTATAGCCACCACCTCTGTCACAGCTGGACGGATGTAGAGGAGGAAGCAGCAAGGCTAGGAGGACAGCCTGGAATTGGAAATAGGCCTTCACATTCATGAGCAAAGACAAAATGATGCCCTGAATTTTGTGAAATAAGAAACCTGACCAGAAAGTACAATGAAATTGGTTGGTTATTCGCCAGCTGATAGAGACAAAAACTGCTAACGTCTGAGTGGTACAAATGCCCAGAATTGATGAGATAAGTGGAGCCATCTGTCCACTGGGAAATCAGAAAATACCAATGTCATGGGATGGTAGAGTCTGTGCCAGGCTTCCAGCCTCATGTGAGGGAGCTGGCCAAATGGAGCGGCACTGAGGCCTTCTGCAGCATTGGAGAGGGGAGAAAATTGAGGGCACAGAAGGCACAAGGCTTGGCCAAACCAGGGTCAAGTTAACATTAGAAAAAGGCACAGCGAAAGGGAAGAGCAAACACTGGATTTGTCTCCCTTCTAGGATGATAGGAGCTGTCTCAGTGGGCAGTTAATGAATGTTTGTGAATGCCTCCTGTGCGCCCATGAGGAGCCATGTGGCTAAGGAGTTAGTAATGCCTGCACCGAGAGCCAGGCCTGGATTCACACCCCAGCTCTGTCACTAATGAGCTGAGTGACCTCCGGCCAGCGACTGACCCACTTCATGCCTCTGTCCCACAGGAGCTAACTCCTGGGGTTGATGTGGTGAACAGCTTCATGCCTCTGTCCCACAGGACCTGACTCCTGGGGTTGATGCCCTGACCCACTTCATGCCTCTGTCCCACAGAACCTGACACCTGGGTTGTTGTGGTGACCAGCTTCATGCCTCTGTCCCACAGGACCTGACTCCTGGGTTGTTGTGGTGACCAGCTTCATGCCTCTGTCCCACAGGACCTGACTCCTGGGGTTGACGCGGTGACCAGCTTCATGCCTCTGTCCCACAGGACCTGACCTCTGAGGTTGATGCGGTGACCAGCTTCATGCCTCTGTCCCACAGGACCTGACTCCTGGGTTGTTGTGGTGACCAGCTTCATGCCTCTGTCCCACAGGACCTGACTCCTGGGGTTGATGCAGTCACCAGCTTCATGCCTCTGTCCCTATAGGTTCTAATTCCTGGGGTTGATGCAGTGACAAGCTGTGTAAATGCCTGTGGAACACTGACAGGCAAGAAACCTACAGCCGTCACCTGTCAATATCCGCCTGTTGATTACCGTGCTCAGCATCTTTGGGTTCCATGACCGTGCAGTGTAAGTAAATTTATTTGGAAATGTGAGAAATGCTGGAATAACATTATTTTGCTGTATTTGTCTAATATAGATTATTTAAAAGGGCTTAACAACCTGGTGATTTGTATTCATTTATGTCAGTACTTCTGAGATTAAAAAAAAAAAAAAAAAGCCTTTGAATTATCAGATAAATTGAATTGAGGATGAAAGAGAAATGCCGGAATTGCCAGCAGTGCCCCCAGTCCTCAGCCCAGGCCCATCTCTTTAGGAAAAGCCCCGTCGGTTAGAGCACAGCCGTGTATTGACCACCTGCCCTGTGCCCGAGTGCCCGCCCTGTGCCTGGCATTGTCTTAGTGCTTCACACGCACTGTTTCATCAGATTCTCATAACGGCCCCTTGAGATTGATGTGACCGTCCCCGAGGTACTGGTAAGGAGTCTGGGGTCCAGGGCCATGCTGCTGGTGAGTGATTGAACCAGCAGCAGCACCCAGGCATCCCAGCTGCTGGGCCAGTGAGAAGGACCCAGTGGTCCAAGAAGGAGTAGGAAAGAACAGCCAGGGAGCCTGGTGTGCCAGGGTGGGCACAGAACAGCAGCATTCTCACTCCCCTGAAGATCAGGGGCCTACAGAGGAGCCCCCTCGCCAATAAGCCCAGACTGTCAGTGGTGACCTGAACATTTCCCCTCCTAACCTCAGCATCTGAGAAGGAAGGCCCACGTATGTAGTGGGCATGCAGGGAAGCTGCATTTGTTCATTGCCAGCTCAAGCCTCCATCCCGCAGGCCTGGCCTGCAGTCAGTATTTGTCTTGATAACGACAGTGTGGGCTTGCAGCATCGTACCAGTGTGTTCTTAACCAGGCCCCAGCATCTCGTGTTGACTCATCCTCCTGTCTGCAGACTTGCTGGCCATTTGGAAGAGGGTGCGGAGGAGTTAAGACGGGGAGGTGTCAGCTTGTTACTGAGACATTTCTAATTTGTCATGTATGGTTTCAAAGCCAACTCTTTTCTTCTGGTTTTTCCTGTTTTCTACAGCACCCCCCAGGGAAAGACATTTTCTGCTCCCACCAAGCTGGCAGGGCCTGCTTCCTGAATCTCCTGGGTGTGTCTTAATTGCCAGTCCCAGCACCTCCTGAGAGCCCCACTCTCTCCTCCAGTGGTCACAGTGGAAGGATCATGGGAGAAACAGAAGGGAAGAAAGATGATGCTGATTATAAGCGACTTCAGACCTTCCCTCTGGTCAGGGTAAGCCCCAGGGGAGGGAGGCAGGACGGCTGGCAGGGCCCACACAGGCTGGAGAGAGGTGGGTGGAGCTTGTCCCTTGCAGGATGGCAGTGGGAGGAAGCTTAAGAAGGGCTCTGCTGGCTCAGACCTAGACATCATGGAGTTGACAGTGATTCATTCTTTCATTCATTCATTCATTCACCAAGTATTTATTTAGGCCACCTACTATATGCCGGGCACTGTTCTAGGCACTGTGGAGATGGTGAACGAGACAGGCGAAGGCCTGGCCCGTGTGAAAGATGTGTTTAAAGAACATAATTTTAGGCAGTAAGTACTCTAATGAAAAATGAAGCAGCCGTAAGGGGCTAGAGAGTAGAGGTTAGCTTCTGGAGAGGTTTCTCAGATCAGAGACCTGAAGACAGAGATCAAACCTCACAAAGACCCGGGGAAGAACATGCCAAGCCGGGAAACAGAGAAACAGGAAGCCTGGGATGAGAATGAAGGTGGCATTTTGGAGGCACAGAGAGAAGGCCAGCATGGCTGGAATGGAGTGATGAGAGGGATGGCAGGATGCATAACAGCATTGGTGGGGCAGGACCCCACAGGCCTGGCCAGCCACCGTGAAGAATGTGCGAGAACTGTGGGTTCTGTCCCGAATCGAAGTGGGAGCAGAGAAGGGTTTGAAGCAGGGGAGTGACGAGATCTGTTTGATTTTTAAAAGCCCACTCCAGCTGTTGTCAGCAGAATGGACTTGGGGATACCAAAGCAGAAATGGGGAAGGCCCAGTGTGATGAGGGTGTCTGGGCGCTGCTCACAGGGTGGAGTGTGAGACATGGTCAGGTTCAGGATGTTCTGTGAGTGTAGAGGCCCAAGGACCTACTGACAGCATGGATGCTGGGCATGGGAGCAAGAGAGTCCAGGATAGCTGCTGGAGTCTGTTTTTTCCTGAGTAATGGGAGGAAAAAATGGTATTTATTACCAGAAAAGGGAAGATGGAAGAAGATGGGTTTGTGGGGAATCAAGTTATTCTTAGACATCTAAGTGAGGTTGTCATGTTGGACACAGTAGTTGGGAGCCCAAAGAAGAGGTTAGAGTTGGGGGTGGGAGTATGGGAGTCCTCCCACGAGAGGACACAGAGAGGCGAGGAACACACGAGACCCCAGAAATGGAGTTGCTGGAGACGGGAGTGGAGTGGGAACGAGGGCCCTCCAGGAGCTGGGAGGAGGAAGGGAGTCCAGCACATCGATGGAGAAGGAGCAGATGGAAAGGCTGGAGAAAAACCAGGGGCCCCAGAGCACCCAGCAGCCTCTGCAGGCCTCGGGGGTGAGATTCATCGGAATGCACTTCCGTAGCCAGCGTTCCCTTCTTCCCGTATCTGTTGGCTGGAACCTGGTGCCAGCTTCGCACCCTTGTAGAGAGCCTGGGCTTGAGAGCCCACAAGGCTCAGCTCCACGCCACGCCTTTGCCCCAGCTGCAGGGGTCAATCAGGAGATGGGTCACCTGCCCAGGGCTATGCCAGGGAGGCTACCTGCTGTCCATGCCTTAAGCTTGGGACAGAGAGGCCAGCCAGGAAGGCCAGGTCACGGGCTAAGCCTGTCTCTGTTTGTCACCCCTGCCCTGTCTCTAGCACTCGGACATGCCAGAGGAGATGCGCGTGGAGACCATGGAGCTATGTGTCACAGCCTGTGAGAAATTCTCCAACAACAACGAGGTATCGCCAGCAGTGCAGGTGGCCCCTTGCGCCTTTGGTGGCCCCTGTGGATGAATAGAGTGGCCCCTGTTCCCTGCAGTCAGCTTCAGAGAGTACTGCTAGGATGAGGCCAGAGCCCTCCTCAGAAGCGTTCAGTGTGGGGAAGGTCAGTGAGGGAGAGGCTGGCACTGACTCCAGGCACTGATGGTCACACCCAGCCCTAGAGGAGCAAAGCCACAGGGGCCATGTTCCCTGCCTCAGGTGGGCTGCTGGATAGGACGCCTTTCCCCGTGGTTCCATCCCAGTGGTGAACAGAGGCCTGCCCAGGCATTCATTCATGCATTAATTCATCCATTCAGAAAGGTGTTGAACAGGCACTGTTGTAGCTGCTGGGGATATCACCAGCAGGCAGCAAGGCAGGAAGGCCATTCATCAATCTGGTGGGGAGAGCAAGAAGTCAGTGTTGCAGCCGGTGGGGAGGCGAGACTCTGGCCAGTGGGAGCCCAGGCTTGGGGTCGGCCAGGCCCAGGTTCAGATCCTGGCTCCAGCCCTTCCTAGCTGTACCCTTGGATGAGCTATTTCTCAACGCTGAGCACAGTGTCCTGGTCATTAAATGGAGGGTGGTGATGGTGCCTCCTCACTGGGCCAGTTGTGAGGACGTATTTACTGAGACAGTGGGGACAGAGTACCCACCGTGGGGCCGAACATGGTGAGAGGCGCTGTTGGTGCACATCAGGCACCTGCGCCTGGACTCGCCCTGCTGAGCAGGGGGCCCTGCCCCTCCAGACCTCCTCACGCAGCGGTGGGGGAGCATCTTGAAAGAGCAGGCACAGGAGGAAGTTGCCTGTGCCCATGACCAGGGCAGCCAGCGCCTCCCCGGAGCCCACTGAACACATCAGGCACCTCACAGTCTGCAGGTCTCAGTCCCGTTGGTCCTGACACCGCCTGGTGCCCCACTTACCCGGGTTACAGCTGAGGGAAGCGGCGCTGCCAGGAAGCCCACACTAAGTGCAGAGCCAGAACGCGGCCCCAGGCTGTCTGCAGACCTGATGCTTGCCTGCCCGCCTCAGCCAGTTTCTTGACTGCTGAGGTAATGTCTAGTTTCCTGTGCCTGTGTAACAGACCTGTCAGGAGGTGGCCTGCGTGAAAACCCTTTCTGAAGCAGGAGGACAACAGAAATAGGACAGGGGGCCTTCCTCCTGCCAAGACCTTGGTGTCATCCTCCTCCTCCTCCCTGGAGAGGGACTTGACTCCCGCCGCCTCCTCCCCTGTGCCCCCTGATGAGCACCCTCTTCCTTCCAGAGCGCCGCCAAGATGATCAAAGAGACGATGGACAAGAAGTTCGGCTCCTCCTGGCACGTGGTGATCGGCGAGGGCTTCGGGTTTGAGATCACCCACGAGGTGAAGAACCTCCTCTACCTGTACTTTGGGGGGACCCTGGCTGTGTGCGTCTGGAAGTGCTCCTGACACTCTGTCCCCTGCCCCGCCCCCCTGCAGGGCCTTTTCCTGCCATTCATCTGGGGTGGGGAGTGGCCCCAGGCGGGTCCTGGTTTTCCCAAGGAGAGTTGGGGTCTTTTCTTTCTGTCCTTGTGTACCGGTTTCCTGAGCCACGCCCCGTGTGTGACCTTGACATCTCCATCCCCAGGCTCTCAGCTGTCCCCCTCAGAGTCTCTGGGTGTGGACAGGGCAGCAGGCATTGGTCTGTGCTGGAAACGCGGGGTGGGGCAGTGTGACAGGGTAGAGGAGGTGGGGGATGGGATTTTCCACACAGGAACGTGCCAGAGCCCTTTCCTGAGGGCTGCTTTCCCTTCGAGTCCCGGGAGCCCCACTGCCCTGCCATCCCCTGTACTGCTGGGAGGTGTCGGCCATCCTTGTCATTAGTGGCTATAAGAAAATGGCCCCAAGAAGGAGACGCTTCTTTCAATGGACACAGGCAGCTTCTCTCCTTGTCCTCTGGGGAGGTGCTGACCCCGCAGAAGCCCCTTCCCCCAACTTGACCCCAGGCTGAACAGACCACTGCATCTCACTGGGCCATCAGTCCCCTAGTCCCCAGCCTTGGTGGGGACCAAGCAGCCTTTCCTGTCCTCTCCTCGACCCGTGCAGTTGAGAGCCAGGGGCTGGGGTGTGGGAGCTGCTGCTGGCAGTTTCTCAAGGGGTCACCGAGCCTCTGGTGGGACACCTGGGCAGGAGTGCTCTCACCCCGAGGCTGCTTCCGCAGGGAACCCTGGCCTGCCTGCGACTTCGATCAGGGACCGCATGCCGATTTGTACTGCTCTCTGCTGGGTTTTCTATGTTGTTTTTGAGTGTGGGAGAAGGGTTTTAGTAGAAGGGTGAATCGTATTTTACACAGCGGTCTTATTTATATAAATGTCTTGGTTTTTACAATTAAAACTACCAAAAACTGACCTCATTCTACAGTCTTGATGTAAGGGGAAGGTGTGATCAGTATCCTCAAGCTTGGGTGGGTCCCAGGGACCCAGAGATGCTTCTGGCTAACCTGTGAGGCTGCTGGAGGCCCCTGGCCCAGGCATAGCCCCACTGGACCTGGCCGGCCCCTCTCACCATTATGTCACTGAGGATGGGGGCCAAGTGAAGCTGGATGGGGACACGAGATACTCTTGGCAGCTGGACTGAGCTACAGTAAAGACCTTTTCAGGCCCACAGAATTTCGCTTAGTTCGACAGATGCTTGCTTATTCAACAGCCACCGAGGGTCAGACCCCAGGAGCTGAGGTGTGAAGATGGAAGCCACAGATATGGCCTCAGTGAGCTCTGGGTTCACTGCAGAGCATGTGGGCCCCATCATTTCACCTATGGGAAAAGTAACAGTAAAAGATAGGATGGGGCATTCTCGGGGGAGGAAGGAGGCAAGCCCAGCCTGGGGAGTGGGAGTACAGGGGTCTCCAGTGGGGTGAGGCCTGACAGCCAATGCTTGAAAAAAAGACAGGATCTTACCAAGGGAGAGAGCTGCTCTCAGGACAGGAAACCAGACATTACCTCCAGCACGTGGCTTCTGTCCCCAAGTCACTTGGGGTAAAAGCAGGAGATGAGAAGCGACTTGGGGACAGGAGCCACATGCAGGACTGTGAAGCCCCCTCAGGGGTTGGCCCTCAAATCCACGGCTCAGAAGAGAACACCCGGGGCATGGGCAGAGCAGGAGCAGCCTGCCTTCCCACACACACAGGGACCCTCCTGAAATGGTCCCCAGGAAACACACGGGCCTGGGAGCCAAAGCCCTGTCCCTGTCCCAGTTCCAGTCCTGCCCTTGTGAGACTGAGCATCCAGCACTAGCAAGATCTGTCAACAGTTTGGCTGGACAGCCTCATGGCGAGCAGGTCAGGTTTGCTTAGACCAGACCCGTGCAGCCGAGGGGAAGGTTGCTGCCGTGTGGGACAGACAAGAATGAGAAGGCCAGTCACCGCCTCAAGGCTGGCTGGCTGGTTGGGTAGCTTTCCAGCCGGTCCTGGCCCTTTGGGACTTGGCAGATGGGGTAGCTCCTTGACCTTGGACCTGCCCTGGCCAGAGCCCTGTGCCACTTGGGTGCTGCAGAGGGATTGGCAGAAGGGAGTGAACGGAGAGGCGGGGGCCGGCGCGGGAGGTGGGGAGCAGGCGCTGAGGCCGGGAATAGCTGCACTGATTAACCGCCCGCTCTGCATCTGTTCTCTCCTTTCATCTGCTGCACGTGGGCGCCAAAAAGCGAGGCTGGAGCAGCTGGCAACCAGGGTGCTGGGGGTGGCAGTTAGGAGCATGGGCGCTGAGGCCTGCAGAGCTGGTTCGGGTCCGGCTCTGCTCCTCCTAGCCTCCCTGTCCTCAGTGGCTCTGTCTGTAGAATGGGGATACAGCACACCCACCTCAGGAAGCTGACGGGAGGCCTGGGACCGCGTCTGGAACAGGTGACACCCCCGAGGCATGCACTTTGCTATCACTCTGCCCCTCCTCCTCTTGCCACCTGTGGATGGGGCGCTGACACCAGCTCCTCGGGGTGGGTGGAGATTCAGCCAGATGGGGCTTGTGCAGTGCCTGGCCCTCGCAGGCACACCGTACAGTGGCACCACGAGTGGCCAGCGTGCCTTCGACCCCAGTCACTCCTGTCCCTGCAACAGACTCCTCATTTGCCTTCCCAGAAATGGGTCATTCACAGTCTCCTTGCCTGCTCTCAGACAGCGGTGGGGTCACCGCTGGGCCAGGTCAGGTAACTGGGAACCATGGCAGGCGTGTTTCCCAGGGGTTTCCTTGGCCCTGGTGGCTTTACTTCCACTCCCCAAGATCCATGCCAGACATGGTCACGGTGGCCTTCCAGGGCCCTCGCTGCCTGTAGTGTTCAGTAAGCGTTTGATGATGGGCTGAAAGGAGAGAGTCGTGACGTGGAGGAGGCACCGTCCTGCCAGCCACCATTCAGGCTACTGAGGGCCAGACCCGGGAACAGAGAAGCAAGACAGACTCATTTGCCAGAAGAGAGAAGGTAGGGTTCAGGGAATCTGAAGTTCAGAGAAGAGACACTCTCAGTAGGGGACTGGGGAGGGCTTCACAGAGGAGGTGGCATTGAACCAGGCCTTGGCGGTTTCCCAGGGAGGGGTGGAGAGGGGAAGTTACTGTTTGAGGGAGCAGCAGCTATGCAGAGCAGTGGCTGCGGGAAGTTCCCGAGGGGTTCAGGGAAGTCAGGCAGTGGCTGTGGTTGGGAGAGGATGCGGGAAGGGAGAGAGGATGGGCTGAAGGTGAAGGGGTTTGCAGGGGCTCAGGAGGAAGGAGGCTTCTCCCTCAGGACCTGGATGTGTAACTCAACAGACCTCGAAATTAGGGGTCGCTGTTGCCATTTACAAATGGAGAAATCCAAGCTTGGAGGATGGAGTATCTGTCCCAAGGTCCAGCTAGGAGGCAGCTGTAGCCGGGACTCGAACCTGGGCTGCCTGCCTGGATCGTCCCCGCTCTTCCGCACATGCGGCATTCTCAGATCTCTCTCCTTTGCCTCCTGTCCCGTCCCCCACAGACTAGGACTCCCCAGGGGCGCCTTGGGCCATCGTCTTCTAGTTTATCTTCTGGCTGCTTCCCCCAACATCCCCGGTCCTCCCCTGCACCCTCCACGGCAGTTCCAGCGTTTATAGTGGAGGCAGCAACCACGGGCCTGCCACCAACCCCACCTCTTTGCTGCCATCTGCCATGTGGGGAGCAGGGGCCCCACTAACACCCCAGTCCCCTCTGCTGGGTCCAGCCAGAATCGGTGTAGGGGAAATTGGCAGCCTTGTCTGGACATTAGAGGGAGTCACAGGCCCCATCCCCAGGGCTTGTCCCTCTGCCTGGGACAGCAGTGAGTGCCCAGGCCAGATCAAAGAGAGTGAACCATCAGTCCCCTTGCTGGGACTCCAGAGCCACAGGCCTCCCAAGAGTGAGGGGTGCTGAGCCAGTCAGCATGAGAAGGTAGAGAGGGAGGGCTTGGCCACGAGGCCCCGTGACATCTGTGGAAGTGCACGTGCTGCTTTGAAGCCTTCTGCGCGGCCTGTGGAGAAATCTGGTGAATATTTCATGTTGCCTTGGAAGAGGCACAGAGAAACCTGGCATCTTCCTTAACCTACTTCCTGCTTTTCCAGAGGATAGATCCTACAGGTAGGTGGGGGTGTGCCCTTGGGCTGTGGGGGGCCAGCTCAAATCAGTGTGCCCCTCCCACACACCACAGCAGGAGTGAGGGCTGTGCAGCAGAGGCTCAGCTCCTTAGACGCAGAAGCAGGCAGCGTCTGATTGTGTCCAGGTTTGGGAGGGGGTTGTCAAAGTGTAGTCACAAAAGCCACCACCCTGTCCTAATTTCCTTTCGTTCTCCTCATCTCGTATTTAAAGCAACCACCTCCCACCGGCAGCTGCTATCTCCAATCCTTAGAAAGGCCGTGGGGGTGGGAGGAGAGCATGCCTAGAAGGCAGAAGACTCTAATTATTTTGAATAATATTCCCAAACTATTAGATTCCTCGGCGGTGCCAGGCACAGCACCAAGCATTCCACCAGCTCCATCATCTCTAGTGTGTACATCCATTCCATGAGGAGGTGCCTTTGGAATCCCCCTGGTACAGATGAGGAGAGCCACCATCTAAGTGGCAGAGCCAGGGTTCCCCGAAGGCCTGTGACAGCTCCTAACCCTCTCCAGGGTTGCCTGCCAGCTTGAACAAGCCACTTCGCTTCTCAGATCTCAGTTTTGTCACCTCCAAGATAGGATTCACAGCTCCCGCTACGCCTGCTTCCCAGAGTTACTGTAGGGCCCCCAGGAAACAGTGGCCCTGCAGTGCACAATCTTGGCTCACTACAACCTCTGCCTCCAGGTTCAAGCGATTCTCCTGCCTCAGCCTCCTGAGTAGCTGGGACTACAGGTGCCGACCACCACACCTGGCTAATTTTTTTTCTTGTTTTGTTTTTAGGGGTTTCACCATATTGGCCAGGCTGGTCTCGAACTCCTAACCTCATGATCCACATGCCTCGTCCTCCCACATTGCTGGGATTACAGGCATGAGCCACCATGTCCGGCCCGAGTGTGCTTTTAAGTTGGAAGAGCTGATCAAGGATTGGGTTCAGGGGCTCTGGGGAGCCATCCCCTCCTTGAGCCTCCATTCTGGGTGTGAGGCGTGGGAGTCTGGGTGAGCGGATGGGTAGATGAGTGAATGAGTGGGTGGATGGTGGATGGATGGACAAGTGGGTGGAGGAATGAATGGGTGAATGGTTGGGTAAATGGGTAGATGAGTGGATGGGTGGGTAGATGGGTGGGTGAATGGAAAAGACTTCTTCAGAGCCAGGCACAATGGCTCATGCCTGTAATCCCAGCACTTTGGGAGGCTGAGGCAAGTGGATCACTTAAGGTTAGGAGTTCAAGACCAGCCTGGCCAACATGATGAAACCCTGTCTCTACTAAAAATACAAAATTAGCCAGGCGTGGTGGCGTGCGCCTATAGTCCCAGCTACTCCGGAGGCTGAGGCAGGAGAATTGCTTGAACCTGGAAGGCAGAGGTTAGAGTGAGCCAAGATCGCACTACTGCACTCCAGCCTGGACAACAGAGTGAGACTCCATCAAAAGAGAGAGAGAGAGAAAACAAGGCCATTTGGTTCAACCAGGGCAAGGGAGCCACATGGGCAAGGGGGTCGTGAGAGATGCCTCTGGAGAGGCAGGCAGGGGTCAGATCTTTGTGAGCTTCATTGGCTGAGGCAAGGTGTGGAAATGGGTGGCTTTGAAGGAGGTGATAGCACCCACATGGCAGGTGCAGCTGCCTCCTGGGGGGTGGGCTGGGGGCAGGGAGCCTGGGCCAGGATGGAGAGAGGATGCTGAATGGGGGAAGGTAACCATGTGCGGCCACCCACCGGACATCGTAAATGCCACTGTGAAACGAGAGCCTGGAGGATTCAGGGGGAGGGGCATCTCAGTGATGGGGCTGGGTGGTCCTTGCCCCAGCTCTGGGACCCTGTGGAGCTGAAGAAGGCAATAAGTAGCATGCATGTTGGTGAGGGTCCGGCGTCTTCGGAGGCTTGTCCAGAGCAGGCACGCATCCTGTGATGATCATTCCAGAGCCCAGCTCTGTCTTCTCCTCACTAAGGCTCCAGCAGGCCAGACCCCAGGAGAGTGCTGGGTGCCCTGGCTGGAGCTAAGCCCCTCCGGCCCCCAGCAGGGCGAGAAGCAAGGGGGCTGCATGAGTCCTGCAGAGCTTGGACCCTCGGGGACTCCAGGACAGGGTCTCAATCAGTTTCTCTGTCCCCTTTGTCTCTTCCTCTCCCTCCCTCTCCATCCCTTTTGAGCACTGTATCTGCTGCTGGAACCTGGAATGGCCAGATACTGCCCGTCCCTGCCCACAGGAGACTTGACTGCAGACTCGGCCAACATGACCACTGAGTTCCCACAGGCTGGAAGTGCCAGGGACCCCAGAGGAGTGGAGGCCTTGATGCCCAGGGCTAGCCGGGAGGGCTTCTTAGAGGAAGGGACATTTGAGTTGGCTCTGGAAGAGATTTCAGTAGGCCGCAGGGAGATGAGGAGGGATCAGGGCGCTGCAGCCAGTGAGCTTTGGGTGAGGAGTGCACAGCGCTAAAGACGGGGCTGGGTGGTGAGACACACGTGGTATTGGGCCCACAGGGAGCCACAGGAGAGGGATGTCACAGGGCCAGGCCTGAGAAACACAGGCTTCTTATTCTTCTTTTTTTTTAACAGAGTTTTCTTCTTGTTGCCCAGACTGGAGTGCAATGGCACAATCTCGGCTCATGATAACCTCCACCTCCCAGGTTCAAGTGATTCTCCTGCCTCAGCCTCCCGAGTAGCTGGGATTACAGGCATTTGCCACCACCCCCAGCTAATTTTGTATTTTTAGTAGAGACGGGGTTTCTCCATGTTGGTCAGGCTGGTCTCGAACTCCCAACCTCAGGTGATCCACCCACCTCGGCCTCCCAAAGTGCTGGGATTACAGACGTGAGCCACCACACCTGGACACAGGCCCCTTCTTCCAGCTCCGAGAGCCAGTAACCTGCTCTACTAGTCAAGGATGGAGCTGGGCCTCAAGCTATGCTATAGACATATAGAGCAGTGGCCTCCTAATGCAGCCCCCACCTGCTGCTCGCCTGATGATAACCAGAAGGACCATACTTGTCAATGAGGCCTAACTCCCAGCCAACAGTTTCTCCACTCCCTGGACAAAACCCGGCACTTCAGCCTGACCTGCGAGGCCCAGCATGGCCTGATCCGATGCCTCTCAGCAGCCCCCAGCTCTAACCCTCAAGTCTGGGGACTCGGGAGCAGTGAGATCCAAGCCAAGTTGCCAGAACCACCAAGACAGGCCCTACCCAGCTCCACTTCTACGTGAACAGGGGTGACCAGCATGACCTGCAGACCCCCCAGTGAGGGAGGATATTGTGATCTCAGGCCACCAATTCCACCCCCAGCCCCCAGCCCATGCTCCCTGTCCCCAGCCCTGTCCTCTCTGACCTCATCTCCACCTTGCAGTCCAGAAGTCTTGGGAACTCAGCCAAGGCTGACCATGATGTGCCACAACCACGGCAGGCCCTCTGCAAACCCAGGAGGTGAGGGCCTGGGTGGGAGACCCTCTGGCTGTGCCTTGGGCTTGCTGTGTGTCTCTGGGGCCAGCCACCCCCTCTCTGGGCCCATCTCTCCTCTGTACCCCAAGGGGCCCCTTTTCAGTGTGCTGTTCAGCGGAACCTTGGGGCTCCCTGCGGCCCTGCCCCTCCGGATGGTACAATCATCCAACCCTGCCCTGGCCCCATCCTGCTATTTCTCCAAGATGAGCGCTTTCCTTCACCACGCAGAGTCCCACTGCAGCCAGCGGCGCAGGGCGACCTCTCGTGGCCACATGCGGGCATAACATGGCTCCCCAACAGGGTGTTGGGGGGACGCTGGGAGGACTGGCGTTGCAGGGGCCTGCTGGGAGGGCACTGGGGGACTCACCTCACCCTTCTCTGAGGCTCAGCCTCTTCACATTCATTGGGCCCAAGTGAGAAAAGGCATAATGGTTTCAAGTCAGGCCTGACTTCCTTCTGCTCTGCAGTCACAAACGTTTGTTTGTTTGTTTTGAGTCTCTCTCTGTCTTCCAGGCTGGAGTGCAGTGGCGCAATCTCAGCTTACTGCAACCTCCGCCTACCGGGTTCAAGTGATTCTCCTGACTCAGCCTCCCGAGTAGCTGGGATTACAGGCATGCACCACCTATTGTGAGTGTCCCTGTCCTCCGCCAAGGTATCCAGATGTCAGTGGGACTCCAGGACAGAGGGCCAGGAAGGGAACAGGCCATGCAGCTGTCTGTGTTCGGGAGTGTTCCGGCCCAGGGACAGTAAGAGGAGAGGCCTGAAGCAGGACTGAAGAGACCGGAAGGACATTACATGATGATGTGCATCCTGGTATGACCCTTCTACAGTCCAGGAAGTAAAAATTGTGTTGCTGAAAGATCCTTTGTCTCAGTGCTAATTTTTCTTTGTGGCACCGAATGTCTATTCCCAACACTTTCCCAACCTGAGCACTTCCAGGGTGACAGTGGCTACAAGGGCTAAATGGGGAGCCCCCCATTATTACCCCAAATGGCCTGGGGGAGCCCCTTTCCTACCTTTTCCCTGGAAACCCCCAAGGTCCCAAGGCCTAGCAGGGCTCCTCAGGAGTGTGTGTGCGTTTTGATGTATCTGAGTGTGTCTGTGTGTCTCTAATGTATGTGTGTCTATGTCTTTGTGGATCTCTGTATGTGTCTGTGTAGGGGGGAGGCGCGCACCTGTGTCTGGAGGTGCTAATGATGAACAATGTGAGAAGGTGGCGGAACCTGCACCTCAGCCGCCCTGGTCAAGAAGCCTTGGACTTGCCGGGCGCGGTGGCTCACTCCTGTAATCCCAGCACTTTGGGAGGTTGAGGCAGGCGGATCACCTGAGGTCAGGAGTTCGAGACCAGTCTGGCCGACATGGTGAAACCCCATCTCTACTGAAAATACAAAACTTAGCTGGGTGTGGTGGCACATGCCTGTGATCCCAGCTACTCGGGAGGCTGAGGCAGGAGAATCACTTGAACCTGGGAGGCGGAGGTTGCGGTGAGCTAAGATCTCACCACTGTAACTCCAGCCTGGGAGACAGAGCGAGACTGTCTCAAAAAATAAAAAAGAATCTTCTTCCATCAAGTCCAACAGAGCTTAAAGGTTTATATATATATATTAAAAAAAAAAAAAAAAAAAAAGGCCGGGCGCGGTGGCTCAAACCTGTAATCCCAGCACTTTGGGAGGCCGAGGCGGGTGGATCACGAGGTCGAGAGATCGAGACCATCCCGGTCAACATGGTGAAACCCCGTCTCTACTAAAAATACAAAAAATTAGCTGGGCATGGTGGCACGTGCCTGTAATCCCAGCTACTCGGGAGGCTGAGGCAGGAGAATTGCCTGAACCCAGGAGGCGGAGGTTGCGGTGAGCCGAGATCGCGCCATTGCACTCCAGCCTGGGTAACAAGAGCGAAACTCTGTCTCAAAAAAAAAAAAAAAAAAAAAAAAAAGAAAGAAAGAAAGAAGAAGAAACTTCCCCTAGTGGAGTTACCAGGATGATGTAATCTCATTGCCTGGGGTTAGTCCCAGGGGCTGGTCACATGGGCACCCTCTGCCTGGCACGTACCAGAATTCCAACCTCCCAGAAGGAAAGCCAGCATGCGTCATGGACACACTGTAGAAACAGTGCAGGCACCATGGGCTGGTCTTAGGGAATGGGGGAATCTTCCCCAAATCAAACTTCCCAGATGCCAGCCCAGGGCCAGCCTTGCAAGCAGGCCTTTGTCTCCAGCCTGCTATGTTCATTCTTTCCCATACAGTTAGAGAGGAAGGAGGGGAGGGGAGGCCATGTCATGGGGGCCTCCGGGCCATGGACTTGGCCGTGGGTTGGACGAGCCACGCACAGATGATCAGCTGCAGGCAGGTGACTGGGTCCAACCTCTGCTTCAGGAAGATTCACCTGGCAGCTTTGTGGAGGCTGAAATGGAGGAGAGGGGAGGAGGCAGCCAGGAAGCTGCAGAAAGCATCCAGAGTCAAGTTCAAGGACTGAAGCTTACTGGGGAAGAGGACAGTTTAGCAAGAGGCCCGTCTGTCTTGAAGGAGGAGGTAAGACTGTGCCAAGGGGTCCCAGGAGGAAAATTGTTTGAGCCTGGGGAAGAAAGAAGTGGGGTCAGGATCCAAAAAGCATGTCCTGGGTGGGGCTTGGGTGGGCCTGGGGTGGGGGCAGGAACCTGGCGCTGAGGGAGCTGAGGCTGGGTAGGGGCTGGGCGAGGGAAAGGCCGGAAGGGGAGATTAAGAAATTGCCTGAATTACAAATCACCGCAGCTACCTTGGCCCTAAGAGCCGAGCTGTTGAGAATCAAACAGAGGAGGAGGATGGGGTCACTGACAAAAGAAGCGGGGCACAGAAAAGGAAGCAAAAACCGGGGAGCGCCGAGCACCCCAGACTCAAAGGAGAGAGAGACCATGACCCACGGGTCCCTCAGAGCCTGTGTGGCCTAGGCTTGGGAAGCCAGTCCAAGGAACAGAGGCGAGGTCGTCAGAGCAGTTCACACACACACTCACACGTTCACACACACACTTTCATATACACATTCACTAACACACATTCATACTACACATTCACATTCACACACATGCACACACACATTCACACCAACATGCACACACATTCACACAATTCTCACACATATTCACATACTTGCACACAGATTAACACACATACACAAACACATTCACACATTCACACACAGTCATCACATTCACACACATACATATGCACACACTCCCCCCACCCACTCCCCACACACAGTCATACACAAATACACATTCACACACACACTCACACACTCCCATACACACACATTCTCACACCCACCTGGAGGTGAGCCTCTGCTGGACACGGAGGGGGTGGCAGCCCTGGTCCCTGGCTCAGCTGATCCTGCCCCCGCCCATCCCTCCCTTCAGCATCAAGAAGCCGGCCCTCTCCAGTTCACAGCTCCTGGCCACCAAGTCCTACCACTGAGCCACATCCTGGGTATCAAGACCCTGGAGGCCCCAGGCTGGCAGCCACAGGCCATCGTGCATATGACACACAGGTCCATGGACGGGGCGCTGGGAGGTGCTGCCCAAGGTGCTCGATGGACCAGCAGGGCCAAGCCGGGCAGCTGCCCACATGCAGCCTCCACACCCCACCGTGTGCCACCAAGGCCAGCCGCCCAGACTCCCCACACCTGGAACATTCTGGCTGTCGGGAAGCACCGTCCCCAGGGAAACAGAGGCACTGGGGTAGGGGCAGTGGGCACAAAGGAGGCCTGAATGAACTGGGGTCCCAGACCCAAATGCCCTCAGCCATGCCCAAGGCCTATCAGCCCTCTGGCTGCTCTGCGGACCACCCCGAGTGACACTGTGTGCAGGCTGTGGCACCGACAGCTGGGTGCTGAGTGTCCGGGCATGGAAGGCACACAGGCCACACCCACACCAACACTGCAGTGAAAACCAGCAACCTAGAAGGTCCTCCCACCTCCTCTGCCTCCACAAACACCTGGCAGGGGAGGGGACAGGACAGTCACTCCCCCTGCTCTGCAGGATCAAAAAAAAAAAAAAAAAAACCAGACCAAGGCCAGGCGAGGTGGCTCACGCCTGTAATTCCAGCACTTTGGGAGGCCAAGGCGGGCGGATCTTGAGGTCAAGAGATCAAGACCATCCTGGCCAACATGGTGAAACCCCGTCTCTACTAAAAATACCAAAAAATTAGCTGGGTGTGGTGGCATGCGCTTGTAGTCCCAGCTACTCGCGAGGCTGAGGCAGGAGAATTATTTGAAGCCAGTAGGCAGAGGTTGCGGTGAGCCAAGATCGAGCCACTGCACGCCAGCCAGGTGACAGAGCAAGACTTCATCTCAAAAAAAAAAAAAAAAGACCAGAGCAAGGGTTGGCCAGCGGGGTGGTGCTGCCCTTCGGGTGTCTTTCTCCAGCAGCTTCTCTGACTCCCCAAGTCTGGTTAGGAGATTCAGGGCCGGGCCTACTCTGCACTAGGCACAGCAGGCCCAGGGCCAGGGCCAGGAATTTTTAGGGGCCCATGGAAACGTTTTAATTATATTTTTAATCAAAAGGGAAAAAAAGGGTATAACCCAGCCTGGCTTGTGGATACTGACATAGTTGATGAACACAATATTTAATACTTTTACTGGAGGAAAGGGCCCATGAAAGTCATACTGGGTCCCTCTGAGCCCTGAGCCTCCTGGCCACGTGTCTCACATGACTGCCTTCTCCACCACACAGTGGGCCCCAGGAAGGCAGGGGCGTGTCTTACATTGTGAGAACAGGCATGCAGTGAGCATTTGCTAAATAAATAAATGCTTAGGCCAGGCATGATGGCTCACACCTGTAATCCCAGCACTTTGGGAGGACAAGTGTGGGCGGATCACAAGGTCAAGCGATCAAGACTATCCTGACCAACATGGTGAAACCCTGTCTCCACTAAAAATTCAAAAATAGCTGGGCGTGGTGGCATATGCCTGTAGTCCCAGCTACTTGGGAGGCTGAGGCAGGAAAATCACTTGAATCCAAGAGGCAGAGGTTGCAGTGAGCCGAGATCGTGCCATTGCACTCCAGCCTGGGCAAAAAGAGCAAAACTCCGTCTCAAAAATAAATAAATAAATGCTTATAAATAAAAAAAACAGTAGTTAGCATTGACTGCTAGTTAGGGATAGTTAGCTCCTGTGACACACTGATATCATCCCCGTTTTACAGACGAAGACATCAAGGCAATGAAAGCTTAAATTTGCCCACGCTGTTCACCAGGAGTGCCTGCATTCCAAGCCTATTCTCTGGACTACTGGCCCAGAATGTCCCCACAGAAGGTGGAGCAGCTGATGGACATGTCAAGAGGCTGAGTCCAGGAGGAACACCCTCCGTAGACATGGGGCAAGCAGGCTATGTCAGCCCACGTGTTCTGGCCCACAGATAGGTGCTGTCAGGAGCACCAGCGCTGCCCCAACCTCCCTTCTGAGTGCACAGCCAGTTCAGCCAGTTCAGGTTTCACCATGTTGGCCAGGCTGGTCTCGAACATCTGACCTCAGGTGATCCACCCACCTCGGCCTCCCAAAGTGCTGGGATTACAGGCGTGAGTCACTGTGCCCAGACAAAAGATTAGAATTTCATCAGGCAGAGAGATGAGGAAAGGCATTCCAGGCGGACACACAGCCTGAGTAAAAGGGCTCAGGGGTGGAAGAGGCCTTGGGGCAGGGCCCTGGGAGTACAAGTGAGGCCGGCAGGGTCTGCATCCGCAGCCACACGGGGGAGCCAGTGATAGAAGACTGGGAAGCAGCAGTCAGGCAGTCGCTCCATGAATGTTTATTAAGCATTTAATAGGAGTCAGGCACTGTAATAGGTGTGGGAGGATGACTAAGGCACAGCCACCCACAAGAGTCTAGGCAAATCTCTGCATGCCTGGGACTGTCCACCTCGGTCAGGGATCCACATTGTGTCCCTGGCACCCTGGCTGACCCACTTTGTAACCTGGATCCCACGCCTGCACTCCTTGGAGTAGTCTTCCATAAAATGAGCTTAACTGCACTTGTCACCTGGTGACGGAGCTCTTTGAGCTCTCAGGATGAAAGATTCTGTAAATATGGAGGCTTTGTCTGCAGACTGGGTGGGGTGGAATCGGGAGCCCACATCAGATCCCTAAGGTGCAGAAAAACAGCCCCCAGGAGGTAGAGGGAGGGTCTCCAAGCTCCCCTGAGGTGACCGCCCTCTGATAGCTGCCAAGCATGTTCCTGCAGCCAGAATGCCTGACATGAAAGTCCCTCACCCCCACCAAGGCCTGCCTGTGATGGTTAAATGACAGACGCTGACACCCCAGCTGCTGATGCTGACAGGAGGGAGGGAGACATGGAGGTGGCCTTGGTTGCAGGCAGGTGACTGGAGGCTCTTCCTTCACACTTGTGTTCATAGGACACTGAGCACCACCATGACCTGGTGTCCATGGGGAAGGCATACAGTGTCCAGTGTCCATGGGGGAGGCATACAGCACCCAGCACATTCCACCATCACGTGGGGTATTAGAGAGTATTGGAAACAGATGTTTGGTGCCACAAAGAAAATTAGCACTGAGACAAAGGATTTTTCAGCAAAGCAATTTTTACTTCCTGGACTGCAGAAGGGTACTTTTGCTAGCCATTTTGCCACAAGAATACAATGAACAAAGGAAAACACACAAATTTATCCTTTATGCATTTGGGTCGTCCTTACTGCTGTGTCTGATTTCTGTTGGCTGGAGCCAGACCTCACAATCTAAACTAAAACCGGATTGGCTGACAACTTAAAACTGTTACTAAACAGGTAAAAGCAATGGAGAGCTGGGACATGTTTGTGAGCACATCCAGCACAGTATCTTGGTTCAAGTACAAGGACATAGAATGTAAAATAGCAACTGTTCATCTTCTCCTAGAAGAGCTGGCGCAGGAAGTGATCTAGCCGAGGCAGTGCACCTGCTCTATTCATACAGTTGGCTGGTGGGGAGCCAAGGAACAGGACCCCTGGAGTCAGGCAGCATTTTACTCAAATGCTGAGCACTTGCTCCAAGTTTGAGTAGGGCAGAAGAACACGTGGCCAGCCCTGCCTTCCCACAGCCCAAGTGCAGCAAGCAAGCACCATCCTTAAAACAGAAGAGCTGGCCAGGTGCGGTGGCTCACGCCTGTAATTCTAGCACTTTGGGAGGCCGAGGTGGGGGATCACTGGAGCTCAGGAGTTCGTGACCAGCCTAGGCAAGCACAGTGAGATCTCATCTCTATTTAAATAAAATAGAAAATCTATTTAAAAGAAACAAACACAGAAGTACTGTGGTGAAACTTGGGTGCTCTGCATAAAGCTTGGGAAGAGGGCCTCCCAGCATGTCTGGAGTCTTCAAATTAGCAACCTGTTTCCTTGTCTGTAAAATGGGTGTAGAAATGGCTGGCTAAGAGGACAAGGGCACTATTGTTGGGAGTTGAGCAAGCCCTCAGCCTCGCCGAGAGCGCATCAAGGACCACCTGCGCGCTGCCGCTCCAGGGGCTCCCACCCTTCCCTCGGACGCCGGCCTACGGGCACGCGTGGGGGTGCTCGGAGCGGCCTCAGGTGTTCTGAGCCCCCAGATCGGGAGTCCAGTGCCCTGCTGAGCCCGATCCCCAGCGCTGGCTCCCATCGCGTCCTCCAGCGGCCCGGGGGCTGTCCCCGCCCCGCGCCTCCCACGCGCGTTCTCTGAGGCTGAGCACGCGGGGCCGCGGGGCCCACGCGAAGGCGGGGCGAGCCGGGGCTTTGTGTTTAAACCGGCCAATGGGTGGCAGCGGTGGGCGGTGACGGCCGGTCGGGCCTGGCCAATGGGCTGCGGTCTGTCAGCGTTGACGGACAGGCGCACATATACACAGTCGGCCACACGCGCGCCGCCCGGCCCCACTCGCGCAGCGCTGGCCTTCGCCGGCCGCATTGTCCGCTTGCCCGCCCGCGTCGTCCCGCGTCGCCGCTCTTCGCGTGCCCGCGCGTCCTGGGTCCGGCCGCCGTCTAGCCCTGCGCCGAGCACCGCCCGCGGGATCCCCACGCGGAAAGGGGGCGCGCCCCGGCGGTGGGCGGGCCTCGGACGCCCCCGGCCCTGCTAGGAGCCTCCGCGGCAGCAGGTGAGTGCGGGCGCGCGCGGGCGAGAATCGGGGGCCGCGCCCCGGCCTGACCCCGGGTCCCCGTCGGGCCGCCCGGGTGGGGCCGCGCCGCCAGGCCTGCTTCTTCCTCCCCGGGCCGCGCTGGGCCGGCTCCAGCCCCCGCCCGGGTCCGCGGCCCCCGCCCCGCCGGCCGCGCCACTGGTCAGCCGGGAGGGCGGTGTCTGCGGGAGGGACTTCCCGGGCAGCCTCCCGGGAGGAGGAGGGCAAAGGCCGGCTGCCCCAACCCGGCCCCGCCAGCGCCTACGGGTTTTGTACCAGACAGGCCGTTTCCAGGGACAGGCAGTTCCCAGCCTCTGCCCGTCAGAACTCCGGGGCTCAGAGGAAGGCCGGTTTCGTTCAGCTCTAAAACAACGAAACAAAACAAAGCAATGTGGGGCGCGGTGTGACTTAAGAGAGCGCCAGGAAGGCGCGCCTTTGGTGACAGTTTCTGCAGACTGGGCCTGTGGGGGAGTGAGGGGAGGGGAGTTAGCGCCGGACGTGTGGCAGGTCCCACCAGGGCGTGTGGCCTGGCTGTGCCCAGGGAGTGGAAATGTCATGAGGAAGATGCCCCAGATCTGGTTAACGCTGAAGGTTAATGGGGAAGGGCAGAATGCAGAAAAGGATGTCGCCCAGCTGAGGATGCTTTAGGTGAGGGTTTCTAACTGACTAGGGGGGAGGTGGGGCGGGGGTGGCGTCTATTCTGATGTGCTGTAGTAGATTTCAGCTCCTAGAGGCTCACTTCTTGTTTTGGAGAATGGAACCTCCACCGTTTTCATCTTGTGACACCCAGACTCAATGGTAAACTGTTTTTGTGATGCCAGGATGCCGCAGGAAAGACTAAGAGGCATCTCTGGGAGCTCTGGGAGGGTGGAGGCAGGTGCTGACAGTTTTCAGCACTCCCCGCTCAACCTTCATCAGAAGCTTCGGTTCTTCGCAGCGGCAGCTGGGGATGGTATAAACAAATTGCCTTGTTTCTGCCCTAGGCAAAGGCCTCACCTCTTTCAGCGGAACAGGGCCTAAGAGGAGGAGCCCCGGTGTGGGCAGCTGGAGCCTTCAGGTGGGGGAAACACCCGGGTGGGGCAGAGCGGGGCGGGGAGGGGAGGGGGGATTGCCTTATAAGGACAGGAATAGAAACAAGGACCCAGGCCAACTTCCTGCTTCCCTGCTACCCATCAGTCCCTTTTCAAACACCGGCTTAAAGTGGCAGGGAGGTGGGGGGAAGCCAGATGGGCATTTGACCTGGGAAGACGCCAAGAAGGCCCAGACATGAGGCTGCTTGTTTTTCAGAGGAGGACTTTCTAGCTGGACTAACCAGACTTTCGCGTTTCCGAAGCCTGGGTTGGGATGCATACGTCTATAACCGCCAGGCAACCCAGACAACTGGTCATTTAAGTATCAACCAGGAATATTAGAAGTGATCAAAAGTCACAAGTGCTAGGAATCCTCAAGGGACTTTGTCATCCCGGGCCAGCAGAGGCCCTAAGGTTGGGAGCCCTCGTCCTGGCTGTCGGGGATTCTGAATTCGAGTGTCTAGGCCTGAGAGGTGCATTTACCTTCCTTGTGTCACAGAATGCCACCTTTTGCCAGATCTTTGCACTTCTGCTTCCTTTGTCATTGTCAATTCCAGAGCCTTGATTTCTGCCCCACATGGTAACTCGAACTGACTGTAATTCATGCTGCCCGCCTCCCTATTTTGTTAGTTTGTAACAAATATTTGTTGTGTAGCCAGTTTGTATACAGCCTGGTTTTGAGCCTGTGTGGGGCTAGAAGAGATTCTAGGTGAGGATACACAACTAGAATCTTCAATACATTCCTGAAACAACTGGAAAACTATGGCTGAGTAGAAAGACCCACGCCCTATAGCCTGTCAGAGCTGAGCCCAAACCCTGGCTTTGTCTCTTACAGGCTGGGGACCATGGGCAAGTTACCCATTGCCTTGGTGTCCGGGTTCTTCCCTTGTAGATGGGAGTAATGATACCTACCTTGCTGGTGATGATCAGAAATGGGGTGTACAAGGAGCCTGGTCCCAGCAGACATTTACTGTTTTATCATCATCTTACCAAGATGTGGCAGCAGGGTGTGCACCGTGGGGACAGAGAGTGTGAGCACCGTCAGGACATAGGTGGGAGCATGGCCAACAGGGTGAGACCCATCTCTACTAAAAGAAAAAAGAAAAATCCTTGGCTGGGTGCAGTGGCTCACACCTGTAATCCCAGCACTTTGCGAGGCCGAGGTGGGCGGATCACCTGAGATCAGGAGTTTGAGACCAGCCTGGCCAATAGGGCAAAACCCTGTCTCTACTAAAAATACAAAAATTAGCCAGTCATGGTGGTGCACACCTGTCATCCCGGTTCCTTGGGAGGCTGAGGCAGGAGAATCGCTTGAACCTGGGAAGCAGAGATTGCAGTGAGCTGAGATCGTGCCACTGCGCTCCAGCCTGGGTGACAGAGTGAGACTTTTATCTCAAAACAAAAGAACATCGGTGAGGTCTACATGGGGAAGGTTTTCTCTCAAGGTTTGCTGTGGCCTTTGATCAATGACCATGTGTCAGCGAAGGGACATAGCTAGAGCAAGACTGGGAGAAATCTCCAGGGAAAGGCAGGTGGGACAGCTGGACCACAGGGCGTGCAGGGGCGACCAGAAGTGTGCGGGTGCCTGTCATGGGCCAGAGTCTCTGCTACTTGTCAGAAGTCGAGGAAGACCCAGTTCTGGCTTGTGTAGAGCTCAGCACCAAGTAGGATAAAGACAAGGAAACTGAAAATTGGGAAGCCTATGGAAAGCACCCGGAAGAGGCTCCAGAGTCACAAAGTGAGCCCGAAGCCAGGCATGACTCCTGCCAACGCACGGTGCTGTGCAGGGCTGCTTCACAGATCCCTGCCTCGCCCCCCATCAGAACTGTTTAGGCTGAATGCAGAGGGGGTGGTCTGTTCTCGGCTGGGATGCGATGCCTCTGTCCCTCCTCCGCCAAAGGAGCTGGGGGCAGCTCCAGGCCTCACACACAGTCCCCCTCCTCCTCTCTCTCGTTAGAGTCTCTTCAGGGGAAGAGTCCACATTCCACCGAGCCATGTCCCGAAGAAGCCAGCGCCTCACACGCTACTCCCAGGGGGACGATGATGGCGGCAGCAGCAGCAGTGGAGGGAGCTCGGTGGCCGGGAGCCAGAGCACCCTGTTTAAAGACAGTCCTCTCAGGTAGGGCCCCGAGGGAGTGCCACAGCCCCTGGCGACCCCACACACTTTTGGTCACTGCCTGCACGCCCTCTGGTCCAGCCGTCCACCTGCCTTCTTGTTGTAACCTTCGTGGGCAGAGATCGAAGGACACGGGCCCCCGTCCGGTCAGGGGGATCCTGCCTAGCTCCATGTGTACGAGCTCACAGCACCCCTTCTTCTCCCCCAACTGTGAGCCAGGGCTGCTGCCCTCATGCTTAGAAAATAAGTGGGCCGGACGCCATGGCTCAAGCCTGTAATCCCAGCACTTTGGGAGGCCGAGGCGGGTGGATCACGAGGTCGAGAGATCGAGACCATCCTGGTCAACATGGTAAAACCCTGTCTCTACTAAAAATACAAAAAATTAGCTGGGCATGGTGACGTGTGCCTGTAATCCCAGCTACTCAGGAGGCTGAGGCAGGAGAATTGCCTGAACTCAGGAGGCGGAGGTTGCGGTGAGCCGAGATCATGCCATTGCACTCCAGCCTGGGTAGCAAGAGAGAAACTCCATCTCAAAAAAAAAAAGAAAAAAGAAAATAAGAAGTGGTAGGCCAGGTGCGGTGGCTCACGCCTGTAATCCCAGCACTTTGGGAGGCTGAGACGGGCTTCTGAAGTGCTGGGATTGCCTGAGGTCAGGAGTTCAAGACTAGCCTGGCTAACATGGTAAGACCCTGTCTCTACTAAAAATACAAAAGTTAGCCAGGTGTGGTGGTGAGCGCCTGTAGACCCAGCTACTTGGGAGGATGAAACCAGAGACTCACTTGAACTCGGGAGGTGGAGGTTGCAGTGAGCTGAGATCATGCCATTGCACTCTAGCCTGGGCAACAAGAGCGAGACTCCATCTCAAAAAAAAAAAAAAAAAGAAAACAGGAAGTGGGGAGAGGCAGCTTCAAGCATAAACCAGGCCGGAAACCCCAAAACTGCAGGCCGGGCTCACAGGAACGCCCTCTGGTCTGAATGGGCGGGTAAGCCTGACCTCCCTTCCTGGCCCCACGCTCACATGTCTCACCACCCGTCCAGCCTCAGCAGCTGGCCAGTGACATGGCTGAGGACAAGCACAGTCCCTGGGCCACTGGGAAATGAGCTGTGGCAGCAACTGCCTGGTTCTCCTGCCCCCCCTCGCAAACCGACCTGGCGCCCAGAGGACAGGCCCTGAGGCATGGCTGGCTCCGAGGCCAGGCCAGGTCTGTCTGGTTGCACACCCCTGGCTGGGCTCACCTCCCTGCTCCCTGCCTCTGCCATCACGGTTGTCCCACAGGACCTTGAAGAGGAAATCCAGCAACATGAAGCGTCCATCCCCAGAGCCACAGCTGGGCCCGTCCTCCGACCCACACACCTCCTACTACAGTGAGTCGCTGGTCCGCGAGTCTTACATCGGCAGCCCGCGGGCCGCGTTCCTGGCCAGGAGCGCCCTGGAGGAACTGCACAGTGATCCCGACTGGGGTGAGTGTAGCGTCCTCTCTCGTGGGGCTTTGCTTCCTCCGCCTCCCCCTGAGATACTCCTCGCAGTGTCCCCTGCCGTCCTGGCATTCCCTCCTCAGAGCACCTCTTTGCCCAGGCCCCACTTTTCAGAAGCTCTTGGAGGCCCAGAAGAGCCCCTGGTTCTTCCCTGCACAGGCGATCACTTGCGGGTGCGGAAGAGGAGAGGCACAGGCGGCTCCGAGAGCAGCAGGGCCAGCGGGCTCGTGGGGGTCAAAGCCACGGAGGACTTCCTGGGCTCTTCCTCAGGCTATTCCTCTGAGGATGACTACGTGGGTAGGCGATGCTTCCTCCCTCCCCGGCAGATCCGAGGCTGCTGGGAGGCCTCGGGAAGGCTGGGCGGGGAGCCCGGGGAGCTGGAGGGAGCACAGCAAGTGGCAGGCGCATTGCCCCTCCCTGCGTGTGCCCCAACCTGGCCTGTGCTGGCCCCTGGCACACTGGGCTGTGACTGCCCATGGCATCTGTCTTCCCCACCCTGTGGGTCTGTGGCAACCTAAGGCTGACACCCTTGCATTCAGGCTCATTCCAGCACTTTCCTGTGGGGCTCCACACACGGTGGGTGCTCGGTCATCCTGAGTGATATGTGTGTCGGGTTCCGTCGTCTGGTTCTGACGGCAGCTTGAGGGTGGCTGGTGAGGACGGTGAGGACAGTGAGGCAGGCAGGAAGCTCTCAGAGGAAACAGATGTCAGAGAGCTCCCGTTCCATTCGACTGCATGCCAGGGCTGCGTGGGGCTGTGGGGATGCAAGGAGGGTGGGGGACTTGTGGCTTACAGAAGACAGCAAAGGAAGAGGCTCGAGAGTGACAGAGACTGAGCCAGCGTCCTGGTTCCCCGTAGGCTACTCGGATGCGGACCCACAGAGTTCTGGCTCACGGCTCCAGAGTGTCGTCTCGCGGGTGGGCTCCTTACTGTGGATGGTGGCCACGTCACCAGGTGGGTGTTGTAACCCATGCTGTTACTTCTGTTCTCGTGGGTAGGAACTTCTTACCCATCTCTCTGCAGTTAGCCATCCTGTCCATGCAGAGAGACTGTAGGACCATCGGGGAAAGGTCATTCTCGAGTAATCACTGGGAGCCCAGAGCTATGTGGAGCCCCTCGTGTGGAAGGGCAGGAGCAGCTGCAGAGCAGGACAGAGGGCGTGGGTGGGGTGGGATCCAAGGAACTGGGTCCCGGCAGGGCAGGACAGAGGCACACGGGCTGGTTGGGGTGAGGAGGACCACAGATGGGACAAGGGAGAGGTGCCCCCAGCCACGGTGTGGAGCCTTAGGCTTGACGGTCACTCTTCCAGGCCGGCTCTTCAGACTTCTCTACTGGTGGGCTGGTACCACCTGGTACCGTCTGACCACAGCTGCCTCCCTCCTTGACGTCTTTGTTTTAACCAGGTGAGTGAGACTCTAGCCTTGCCAATAAATCGCAAAGCCCTGGGGCGGAGGGACCGATAAACTGTGTCAACCTGTAATGGTCAATTCTCTGAGGTTTTCCCCAGTTTCCCTGAAGCTTTTATTAGCCACCATGGAGTAGCCTCCCCAGAGCCCACCCCTGCCTGACAGAGGACGGACTCCGAATCATTCTCCCTGAACCAATAGCCCTTCGAGGCAGGATTCCAGAGCACAGATTATTTCTTCCTGGACACATTCTGCTACATGCCACTCCAGTCCAGCTGTGCCTGATTCTCAGACACATGATGGCTTTCCTCCTGCAGGCAAGAAGTGGGGTTTCTCAGAAAGTCCATTTCCTTCTCCCGCCTGGGACAATCTAATCCCTGAGTTCCCCACTCCTGGTCAGAGTCACAGAGGCTGTGCCTGAGAACGCTGTGCGTTCGCTCCTCAAGTCCCTCCACCAGCAGAACCAGGATTTGAGAACCTGCCTCTTAGGCAGAAGAAAGAAGACTGAACCCAGAAGTCAGGACCCCTCTAGCCATCATCCAGGGTCTGGGTGGAGGGGGCAGCTGGCCACACCGAAGAGGGGCAAGGATGACAAGTTCCTTGTTACTATTTAAGGAGTTCTTTTTATTTTTCTATGTTTGTTTACTTAGAGGACCTGTCTATATAAAAATCTTAGTTTTCAAAGACCACACTATTTTGATTTTATTTTTGAGACAGAGTCTTACTTTGTTACCCGGACTGGAGTTCAGTGGCATGATCTCGGCTTACTGCAACCTCCACCTCCTGGTTTCAAGCAATTCTCCTGCCTCAGCCTCCCGAGTAGCTGGGACTACAGGTGTGTGCCACCACGCCCGGCCAATTTTTTTTTTTTTTTAATTTTTAGTAGAGATAGGGTTTCACCATGTTGGTCAGACTGGTCTTGAACTCCTGACTTTGTAGTCTCGGCCTCCCAAAGTGCTGGGATTACAGGTATGAGCCACTGCGCCTGGCCTACCACACTATTTTTAATAACATCAGTAAAATTCAGTCAAAATTGTCATATCACTCTAAGACCTGCCCAGCCGGAAAGGCTCTAATGTGCCCAGTCTGGCCCTGGCATGGTGAGAAACTCAAGGCTGTACTCCCTAGCTCTAGTTCAGCACCCAGGAAAACATCTCGGGGAACTCCCTGGGTGCAACGAGGAGGTCTGGAGCTCCCCTCACGCCTCCGCCTCTCCTGACCTGCCCTCCCTCGTGGTCCAGGCGCTTCTCGTCCCTGAAGACATTCCTCTGGTTCATGCTGCTGCTGCTTTTGCTGACGTGCCTGACGTATGGTGAGCCTGCGGGGGGAGAGTGGAGGGAGGGACAGAGATGTGTTCGTTAGAGGGGTGGTGACTCTTGGCAGTCAGAGAAGGGGCAGGATGGGATGGGGTGAGCCCATGCCTGGGCAGGGCCTGAGCCCTGGACTCTAGACCATCTCTGCATGGCCCTTCCCACCTCTCTTGAGCATCCTTTGTGCTGCTCTGGGCAGGGGCATACCTTGGTGCCATAGCACTGGGTGAAGAGTGGACGCCCTCCCGTTATCATCAGCAGTCATCCTCCCTGTGCTCCAGCAGGGACATGGGCTGTAAGGGGATTATTTTTACAAGATCAAGTAAATCTTGAGCTGTCTAAAAGTAAAAACAATGAAGCAGCAAAGGGAAGTAAGTGCCTTTTTTGTTGTTTTTTGAGACGGAGTCTCACTCTGTTGCCAGGCTGGAGTGCAGTGGCATACTCTCGGCTCACTGCAGCCTCTGCCTCCTGGGTTCAAGCTATTCTCCTGCCTCAGCCTCCCAAGTAGCTGGGACTACAGGCACATGGCACCACGCCCAGCTAATTTTTGCATTTTTAATAGAGATGAGGTTTCACCATGTTGGTCAGGCTGGTGTAAGTGCCTCTTTTTACACCAGTCACTTACCAGCTGCCTTGAATCATGCCAGGCGCCAGCACAGGCCTTGGTTTGGTTTTTGTCTGTTTTGAGACAATGTCTTGCTCTGTCACCCAGACTGGAGTGCAGTGGCACGAACACAACTCACTGCAGCCTTGACCTTCTCAGCTCAGGTGATTCTCCTGCCTCAGCCTCCCGAGTAGCTGGGATTACAGGCACACACCATCACGCCCAGCTAATTTTTGTATTTTTAGTAGAGACAGGATTTTACCATGTTGGCCAGGCTGGTCTCAAACTCCTGACCTCAAGTGATCCACCCGTCTTGGCCTCCCAAAGTGCTGGGATTACAGGGTGAGCCCCCGCGCCTGGCCCTTCCTTGTTTATATAGACATTTTGTGTTCAGCTTTTCCCTGACAGCTTCACTAGTTCCATATGAATTGCCTATGTGGCTCTTGGTTCAATTCTAATGACTATACCAATTAATTAAAGACCATGCCTTTGTTTTTTTGTTTTTTTTTTTGTTTGTTTGTTTTTGACAGTTGGTCTTATAAAGCTTAATATCATTCAACTTGTATTTCCTGTATTAGTAACAGGGTAGAACACTTTTCCAAAAGTTAGCTTCCTTTGTGTGTTTGCTGTTACAAGAACAGAACAGGTGGTTCATATCCAGTGGAAACTGAGCACCACCCTTAAAATCATAACGATTCTTTTTCTTTTTCTTTTTCTTTTTTTTTTTTTTTTTTTTTTTTGAGACAGAGTTCTGTTCTGTCACCCAGGCTGGAGGCAGTGGCACGATCTTGACTCACTGCAACCTCTGCCTCCCGCTTCAAGCAATTCTCCTGCCTCAGCCTCCCGAGTAGCCAGGATTACAGGTACACGCCACCATGCCTGGCTAATTTTTATATTTTTATTAGAGCTAGGGTTTCACCTTGTTGGCCAGGCTGGTCTCAAACTCCTGACCTCATGATCCACCTGCCTCGGCCTCCCAAAGTACTGGGATTACAGGCATGAGCCACCTTGTCCAGTCAGTGATTCTCTATAATTGCATAGCCGTGTACCCAGAGAGCACTTTCCCATACATTACCTCAGTTCAACTTGAGCTTCACTGTGGCCTCGTGGGGTTGCTGTTGGCAGTACTGTGAACATATCACATGGAGATGTGAGTGGAGAGGGCTGAGTGACCTGCTCAGGGAGCATATACATGAGGGCCATGTCCAGGGTGGGCTTCAAGCCCCATGGGCATGAGCTGCCTTTTGCATCTGCCAACCACTGGTACTTGAGTAGCTAATGGAGGGTTTTTTTTGTTTTGTTTCTTGAGATGGAGTTTCGCTCTAGTAGCTGGGATTCCAGGCATGTATCAGCACACCCAATTTTTGTATTTTTAATAGAGATGGGGGTTCTACATGTTGGTCAGGCTGGTCTCGAACTCCTGACCTCAGGTGATCCACCCGCCTCGACCTCCCAAAGTGCTGGGATTATAGGCATGAGCCACTGCACCCAGCCACAAATGGAGCTTTTTAAGGCCAGAAAGCCCTCTCTCCCCACCACCTGCCCCAGAACTCCAGAGTAAACGGATCTCAAACTGATGGCCTGAAAGCAGGATGAACATGTCTCTGTGTGGCTACAGCTTGGTGCTCATGTCTGGGCCACAAGCAGCCTCTCTTAGAGGGGTTGGTGCTTTCTGTTTTAGTGACTCTCAGCCGTGGCAGCCCATGACGGTCACCTGGGAGCTTTATAAACCCACCTACACAGGGGCCTCACCCCAGGCCAATTAGCTTGCTCTCCAGAGAACAGGCCCAGACCTGGTTGTACAGAAAGCTCCCCAGGTGATTCTGATGTCCAGCCAGGGCTGAGAACCACCATCAGGGCCTCTGGGCCATGTCCTGGATCATCCCTAACTCATTCAAAATGTTTTCTCCAAGTTTTGCCATCTATAGAAAAACGAAGGATTTCCGAGGGGGTGTGAGAATGCATATACTCTGAGGTTGTCAGGTGGAAGTTGCCACCTCAGAATGGGAGCACCTGCATCCCTCTGATGCCTCTGGAAGGGCACAGCTGGACAAGTGAGATAGGCCTCGAGCACTGGCAGGTATCAGGCAGCCACCCTCCCTGCTGCACGCCTCTTGCTGGAGGCCCAGCCTGGGTAAAAGCCTCTCCCCTGTGCACAGGCGCTTGGTATTTCTACCCTTATGGGCTGCAGACATTCCACCCCGCTCTGGTTTCCTGGTGGACAGCGAAGGACAGCAGGAGGGAGCATGAAGGCTGGGAATCCAGAGACTCCTCACCACATTTCCAGGTGAGTCTCTGAGGCTGGTAGCTCCCAAGAGTTTAGCGATGATTAGGTGACAGTGAAAGTGGTGGGTGCCTTCAACCTGCCTCATACCTTTCACACAAAGCTGAGGTTAATTGCCATCCTATGAGACACAGAAAACAGAAAAGGAATCCAACAACTTGTCTCATCTTCTTTATTCCTTTTCAATATAGTTTCACAAATATTTACTGAGCACCTTCTGTGACTAAGGTAATATCCCAGTTACCTCTCACCACAGATAATCTACCCCTAAGAGTAGTGACTTAAAACCTTAAGTGTTTGATGAGTTCATGAGTCTGTGTGGTCTTTCTGGTCTGAGAAAGGAGAAGCAATCTTGGCTGGGCTCATACTTGCCTGTGTGTGTCTGTCTGCAGTTGGCTGCGGGTCAGCTGGTGGCCAGCTGGCTGAAGCCCTTGGCTGGGACAGCTGTACTCCGTGTACACTCTGCTCACCCAGCAGGCTAGCCCAGCTGTTTCTCACAGCACCCAGGCAGGGCTCCAAGAGAGAACTGAGACAGCCAGACCTCTTGAGGCCTCCGTCCAGAACCAGCACACCGTCACTCCGGCCACATTCTGTTGGCTACAGAAAATTTCAGAGCTAGTCCAGATTCAACAAGAGAGAAGTAGACATCACCTCTCAGCAAGAGAACCCACAAGGTTGCATGGCAGAGGTGTGGCTGCCAGGAGGAATGAGGGTCGGTGGCCATTTTCATAATCTGCCAGAGTCTAAAGATGGATCAGGCCCAGGCTGTGCCCTCAAGGAACCTGCATTCAGCATAACCAGAAAGTGAATGTGAGCAGAGGTCCTGATACTGACAACAATTTAAACCTCTTGGCCACGCCTAGTGGCTCACCCCTGTAATCTCAGCACTTTGGGAGGATAAGGTGGGAGGATTACTTCCAGGAGTTCGAGACTAGCCTAGGCAACACGGTGAGGCCCTGCCTCTATTTTTGATAAAACTCTTCATTTCCTAATTAGTTATTTGACCTGCAGTTGTACCTCATTGAATTTAATTTGGTATCATGTTTTTGTTATTCATTTAAAAATTTTTTTGAGATAAGGTCTCATTCTGTTGCCCAGGCTAGGGTGCAGTGGTGCAATCATAACTCCTTGTAACCTTGAACTTCTGGGCTCAAGCAATCCTTCTGCCTGCCTCAGCCTGCTAAGTAGCTGGGACTACAGGGTTGCACCACCATGTCTGTCTAATTTTTAAAAAAAATTTTTGTAGAGACAGGGTCTCACTATGTTGCTCAGGCTGGTCTTGAACTCCTGGCGTCAAGCAGTCCTCTTGCCTCAGCCTTCCAAAATGCTGGGATTATAGGCACGAGTCACACTGTGCTTGGCATAGTATCACTTTTTTTTTTTTTTTTGAGACGGAGTTTCACTCTTGTTTCCCAGGCTGGAGTGCAATGGCATGATCTCGGCTCACCGCAACCTCCGCCTCCTGGGTTCAGGCAATTCTCCTGCCTCAGCCTCCTGAGTAGCTGGGATTACAGGCACGCGCCACCATGCCCAGCTAATTTTTTGTATTTTTAGTAGAGACGGGGTTTCACCATGTTGACCAGGATGGTCTCGATCTCTCGACCTCGTGATCCACCCGCCTCGGCCTCCCAAAGTGCTGGGATTGCAAGCTTGAGCCACCGTGCCCGGCCTTTTTTTTTTTTTTTTTTTTTTTGAGACGGAGTTTCGCTCTTGTTGCCCAGGCTGGAGTGCAATGGCGCGATCTCGGCTCACCGCAACCTCCGCCTCCTGGGTTCAGGCAATTCTCCTGCCTCAGCCTCCTGAGTAGCTGGGATTACAGGCACCCGCCACCATGCCCAGCTAATTTTTAGTATTTTTAGTAGAGACGGGGTTTCACCATGTTGACCAGGATGGTCTCGATCTCTTGACCTCGTGATCCACCCACTTCGGCCTCCCAAAGTGCTGGGATTACAGGCTTGAGCCACCGCACCCGACTTTTAAGGTAGTCTTGCTCCATCCCCCAGGCTGGAGTGCAGTGGTGCAATCTCAGTTCACTGCAACCTCCGCCTCCGGGGTTCAAGAGATTCTCCTGCCTCAGCCTCCTAAGTATCTGGGTTTACAAGTACCTGCCACCATGCCCAGCTAATTTTTGTAATTCTAATAGAGACAGGGGTTTCACGACATTGGCCAAGCTAGTCTTGAACTCTTGACCTCGGGTTATCCATCTGCCTTGGCCTCCCGTAGTGCTGGGATTACAGGCCTGAGCCACCACGCCCGGGCTGTTTGTGTGCTCTTTGAGTCATGCAAATGTATCGCCTATTTAAAAACCAGAATTTCTAAAACTCAGAACTTCTCTGCTGCTCAGTAGCTCCTTGCCCTTGAGTTTTTATCACTTCCCTTGGCGATGATTTTGTTGGTAAGCCAACAGCATTCTCAAATTCATGACACGCTATCAAATGCCACCCTCAGTCCAAATGACATTTATTCCATTTTCTCTGTGGGACATCCAGCTAAAGAGGAAAAAGAGCACATTTTGCAATTATCCTGTCTCTTAGCCATAGTTACCTAGGGAAGGAGTGAAAGCCATTGAGAGTCCACAGGTGGAACGCCCAGTCCTGGCTCCCCTGCCCCTGTAGGAGGCAGGGAAGGGGTGAGCTTCAGGCCAGCAGGTCCCCCGGCCCCCTGCAGCTTCCACTCCTCCTCTTGGACTATCGCTGCACTCAGAGGCTCTCCCTGGCCCACCTTCCTTCCTCCTTTGGGATCAGACTTCCGTACTGTGTCCTCAGGGACCCTCCTCTGTGGCCGGCTCCCAGCACACCCAGCTCAGAGGTTGGCAGCCCCTGCCCACGAGCTGCAGCCAGCCCTGCATGGACTGATGTTGGGAGTGTCTCTGGGATCTTTTCCTGTTCTTTCTGTGTTGGCTGTGTCAGGGTGGGCTTTGAAAAACACTGTCATCCAAGGGTTCCTCACCCTTTGGCGCTCTCTCTGTCCCGCCAGGCTGAGCAGCACGTTCTGTCCCGGGTGCACTCTCTGGAGCGGCGTCTGGAAGCTCTTGCTGCTGAATTTTCCTCCAACTGGCAGAAGGAGGCTATGCGGCTGGAGAGGCTGGAGCTGCGGCAAGGGACCCCTGCCCAGGGAGGCAGTGGTGGCCTGAGCCATGAGGACACCCTGGCGCTGCTGGAGGGGCTAGTGAGCCGCCGTGAGACTGCCCTGAGGGAGGATTTCCGCAGGGAAACTGCTGCTCGCATCCAGGTAGGAGGCCGAGTACCTCAGGGTGGGAGCTGGGTGACACCCATGGGAACGCGTGGAGGTGCCCAGCAGGAGAGACAAGTATTATTTGGGATCAGACAGCTCTGCCATTTAGCAGTTACACCTTTTTTTTTTTTTTTTTTTTTTTGAGACAGGGTCTCACTCTGTCACTCAGGCTGGAGTGCAGTGGCGTGATCTCGGCTCACTGCAACCTGTGCCTCCCAGGTTCAAGTGATTCTCCTGCCTCAGCCTCCTGAGTAGCTGGATTACAGGCACGCACCACCAAATCCAGCTAATTTTTTTTGTATTTTTAGTAGAGACAGGGTTTCACCACATTGGCCAGGCTAGTCTTAAACTCATGACCTCAAGTGATCTGCCTGCCACAGCCTCCCAAAGTGCTGGGATTACAGGCATGAGCCATCACGCAAGGCCTACTCCCCTTCTCTAAGCCTCAGTTTCCTCCTCTCTGATGGAGACCATCATGTCTCCCCCACTCACGTGGTGAGCTGTGTGAATAGAGAGCCCTGGCATGGTGCCTACACCACACAGGTGTGAGTGTAGATGAAGCAGGAATCTTGCATGATTCAGAGAAGCAACATAGCCTGAGGGCTGAGAGCCAAGGCTTTAGAAGCAAACAGACCTTGTCTGAATTCCCCTTTCACCACTTCCTAGTCATAAGGGTCCCTGTAAGCATGACTGTGTCAAACCTGTCCTCCTACTCTTGTCTGACAGGAAGAACTGGCTGCCCTGAGGGCAGAACATCAGCAAGACTCAGAAGACCTCTTCAAGAAGATCGTCCGGGCCTCCCAGGTCAGCAGGCCTGGGCACTCAGGGCTGTGACGGGGTCCTGGTCCCATCCAACCCTCGGCCTTTCCAAAGGGACCGCATGGGTGTTGCATGGGGAGGGGTGTGCCTGCCCCTGACTTCTGTTTGACCCCCAACCCCTTAGTTGGAGAGCTGTGCCAGGGCTCCCTGGGGTTGGCTGGGGCGCAGAGGCCTGTCATGCTGGTGTGCACGTCCTGAACATAGGTGAACAGATACCTCAGTGTGTCAGGCAGGGACCAGCCTCATGAGGGCTTTGACCAGGAGGTCAGTTTGATTTTTGCTGCAGGGGTCGAGACCTTGGGCAGGGGTGTGGTTAAGCAAAGACTTGACAGACAGCAGATTCTGTTCTGGAACACTAATTTCTAAGTATTTCTTGTATTTGTCCCTTCTTCCTACACAGGAGTCCGAGGCTCACATCCAGCAGCTGAAGTCAGAGTGGCAAAGGTACTGGGCCCCAGCCTGCTGCTCCCCACTCCCACCCCACCCCGCAAGGCAGGACTGGGGAGTAGAGCCCCAGAGCAGAGTTCTGATTGTCTTGCCAAGCTGGTGGCAGGGGTGGCTGGAACTGACTCAGGACCCCTGCCTAGGGCCTGTCTTTGAGGTGCTATGTAGGTTAGCAGGGGGGTCCTGAGGGAAGGGGGCAGGCCCTGTGATGGGACTAGGATTCATTTATAGACACATCATTCTTTCTTACAGACTTATGTAGCCACCTTCTCATGCCCTATATGTCCCTGCTTGTGGAGGGTATGAGAGTCTGAGCAGAGTCAATTCTGGACTCTGGGCTTAGAAAGGGAGGAGGCCCAGAATTAGCTCCATGGGACAGGCAGGCCTGTTCCTCAGCACCTGCACTGGGTTCTGCAGCCAGAACCTCCAGGAGAGGCCTTGCCCCTTCTCGGGGTTGCGATGAGTGGTGGGTACCCGCCCTCATGACAGGAGCCCACTAGGGGGCCCTCTTTCTTCTTCAGTGTGGCCTTACCTCCCACCAAAGAGATCTGAAGCTTACTCTTCTCTCTCTGGGACCAGCATGACCCAGGATGCCTTCCGGGAGAGCTCTGTGAAGGAGCTGAGGCGGCTGGAGGACCAGCTGGCCAGCCTGCAGCAGGAGCTGGCGGCTCTGGTGCAGAAGCAGAGCTCAGTGGCTGATGAAGTGGGCCTGCTGCCCCAGCAGATCCAGGCCGCGCGAGATGACGTGAGTGGGAACCACCAGGGCCCCGCTGGTCCCTCTCCTCCTCCTCTGAGACATGTGTCCTAGGGCCGGCAGAGCAGGCACCCCTTGCCCCTGCAGCCTCTGTGATGCCCAAGAGACTGTGACGCTGGCTTGGCACGCGTGGGCTTTCATTGACAGGCATTCTTCCTGTTTTTCTGTCGGGGCCCATGGAGAGCATTCATAACTCTCTTCTCCAGTGACTTCCCTCCTACCCTATCCCTGCTACCCAGCTAAGCACTGGCCTTAGCCCTGGCTCTGTTATAGCAGCTCCTGCTGTCCCTACAAGCCCCTCAGGGTGACAACCATTTGGTTCCTAGGTGGAATCTCAGTTCCCAGCCTGGATCAGTGAGTTCCTTGCCCGAGGCGGCGGGGGCCGCGCGGGGCTCCTTCAGAGAGAGGAAATGCAAGCTCAGCTTAGAGACCTGGAGAGCAAGATCCTCACCCACATAGCAGAGATGCAGGGCAAGTCGGCCAGAGAAGCTGCAGCCTCCCTGGGCCTGACGCTGCAGAAAGAAGGCGTGATTGGAGTGACAGAGGAGGTGAGGACCATGTGCCCCCCCTCCACACACCCATCCACAGCTCTCTTCCCCGGGAGCCCTGGACAGTCCCACACTGCCACCTCCCTGGCAGGTTCAGAACCGAAGTGCTAAGCAGGAGGTTCTGCATGCTGTGGGGCCAGCATGGGTGGGTAGCAGTGCACCCACATCTGCCTGGGCACCAGCACAGTGCAAACCTAGGAGGGGTCAGCTCATGGGTCCTGGGCCCACAGCTGCGAGGTGACAGGGACATGTCTGCCCCCTGCTGCGACCATCTCCTGGTGCCCACATTGCAGCAGGTGCACCGCATCGTGAAGCAGGCCCTGCAGCGCTACAGCGAGGACCGCATCGGGCTGGCGGACTACGCCCTGGAGTCAGGAGGTGTGTGCTCTGCTTGCCTCGCTTTGCCTTGTCCTGGACCCCGCAATGGCCAGTCCCTTGGCATCTACCAGGTTGGTGGTGGGGCAGAGCAAGCAAGGCTCGGCGGGATCAGCAGAAATCACCCAATCTAGAAACCACCACAAAGGCAAGAGGCAATTCAGGGAAGTCAGGATGTACTGAGCGCCATCCTGGGCCAGCGAGAGGCTGACATTTACAGCTGCTCTGGGTGTCTGGGTTAGGGTTAAAGACTAGGCCTGGGGCATCTGCCATCTGTCCTCTGCGAGGAGACAGGCAGTGGCCTGAGCTAGGTCATCCTCCTGTGCAAGAGCCCACCCTGCCTTCCTCTCCTGTCTCAGGGGCCAGCGTTATCAGCACCCGATGTTCTGAGACCTACGAGACCAAGACGGCCCTCCTCAGCCTCTTCGGCATCCCCCTGTGGTACCACTCCCAGTCACCCCGCGTCATTCTCCAGGTGGGCACCTGGCAAGCACAGCAGCAAGGACTCTGAGCACACTGGGGGACGGTCCCATTCTGGGTCAGCAAGAGCTGGACTTGGGGCCCTGTCCTGACATGACTTTCTGCCCCTCCAGCCAGATGTGTACCCAGGCAACTGCTGGGCCTTCCAGGGGCCACAGGGCTTTGCTGTGGTCCGCCTGTCTGCCCGCATCCGCCCCACGGCTGTGACCTTAGAGCATGTGCCCAAGGCCTTGTCACCCAACAGCACCATCTCCAGTGCCCCCAAGGACTTTGCCGTTTTTGTGAGTATTTGTCCCGTGGCAGGGCCAGAGGGGCTGCAGGGGGATCCTGTGGGCCTCTCTACTGAGGATCAAGTCAGGGTCACCCTTGGACTGGGAGGGAAGGGAGTGGATTTGGAAGAGATGGAGCCAGCGTGGGAGACAGCACTTCAGTCCCCATTCCCTCAGGCTTTGGAGGCAGAAACTGCGGCACAAGGGAGTTAAGTGGCTTGTCATAGGCCATGCTGGTGCCTCACCTGCTAGGTGCGAGTAGCAGGGACTGGGGCAGGGAAGAGGGTGTTCTCCCTGCTCCAGCCCCTCCCCACATCCCTCCACTCTCTTTGCAGGGATTTGATGAAGACCTACAGCAGGAGGGGACACTTCTTGGCAAGTTCACTTACGATCAGGATGGCGAGCCCATTCAGACGTTTCACTTTCAGGTACAGAATTCTCCTGTGCTAGCAGGAGTGGTGCACAGACCCCCATCTGGGTAGCAGGCATTCCCTGGGCACTTCCCCTGCCAGGCATGGGGCTCACAGTGGGACACCTTGCCCTCCTTTCCCACAGCTCAAGACGTGACATCCAAATGGGGTGTAAGACATGTTCTGCAGACGTCAGCATAGGGGAAGGTGCCTTCCAGAAGGGCAGCATAAGGAAAGCTTCCTAGAAAAGGGCACCAGGAGGCGGGCTTTACACAATAGGGGTTGGGTGGCCAGGAAAGGAAGGCCAGGAGAGGCATTCAAGGAGCTGCTGCCAGCACGTGCCAGGGCACGGGCATTCTACCATGGCCAGCTGGGGCCTCAGGCAGTGCATGTGGCTTAAACCTCAGTGGGCATCCCACCTCCTAGGTCAGTTAGAAATGCATATTCCCAGTCTCCACCCCAGGAAAGTCTGGTTCCTTAGGGCCGACGGGACCCAGAAGCCTGCATATGAATAAACCATTGGCCTGAGCCCCACACCAGGGGAGTTCTGGAGTGAGAAATTGGATTGCAGGGATAGTGGGAGGTAGACAAGGGGCAATGGCAGGAAGAGAGGCTGCAGAGAGGCAGGAATTCATCCCTCAGGGGTCTAGGGAGGCAGTGTTGTGCTTCAGGCAACAAAGCCATGTCCATTTCACTAACATCACTATGTGACTTGAAGGTGGTGGGCCTGGGCCCGGTTGCAGGGAAGCAGCCAGAACAGGATAGGTGGGAGAGGGGGTGTTGGGAGTGAGGACAGAGACATAGCAGGGAGGGTCCTGAAGGTCAGGCTGGACTGGAAGGGGATGGGGAGGCCGCTAGGAAGGGGGCTGATGCAGAGCAGGGAGCAGGTCTGGCTGAGTCTGAGGCACCTGTGGGACAGTCCAGTGGAGCTGTCAGGAGAGCCAGAAAGAACTGAGTTGTCACCGGCTCTGAGGTGGTAACTAGGCTGCGAGAAAGGCTGGGATCTCTCTTTAGGAAAGTATAGAGACCAGACGAGGTGGCTCATGCCTGTAATCCCCGTACTTTGTGAGGCCAAGGCGAGGGGATCACTTGAGCCCAGGAGTTCAAGATCAGCCTGGTAAACAGTGAGATCCTGTCTCTATAAAAATTGTTTAAAAATCTAGCCAGGTGTGGTGGCGTGCACCTGTAGTCCCAGCTACTGGGGAGGAGAAGGTGGAAGGATGCATTGAGGCCAGAAATTTGAGACAGTGAACTGTGATCGCACCACTGTACTACAGCATGGGCAACAGAGCAAGACCGTCTCAAAAACAAACAAAAAAAATGGTAGAGGACGGAAGGATGTGCCAGAGAGGGGACAAGTCAGGAGTGTGCTAGGCCTTTGGCATCTGCTCAGGTAAGATATGCTGCAAACGCTGTTTCCACACTGGCTAGACAGAGGCCTGATGGGCACTTGAGAAAAAGAATCAAGTGTGCCACACATCAGCACCTAAGAAACCCTCCATGAAGGTGGTTCTATCTGTTGATCACAATAAAAAAGTGATTGTGGAGAATTCATTCCGGTTTCAGATGAATCATGGTGGCCCCTTAGCCCACTGGCTGGAAACACTGCTCAGGGATTACACAGGAGCTTTTGAAGCACGGCTCTCTCCAGAGAAGGGAGGAGCAGGGGAGCCCTATGACCCTAGGTGTGGCTGTCGCCCCAGATTCCCGCCTTCTCTGTCAGTGAGGCCTCACAGGTCTCTGATGCTCTTAATCCCTTTTTTCTCTACCCAGGCCCCTATGATGGCCACGTACCAGGTGGTGGAGTTGCGGATCCTGACTAACTGGGGCCACCCAGAATATACCTGCATCTACCGCTTCAGAGTGCATGGGGAGCCCGCCCACTAGCCCCGCTTTCTGGTGCCTGCTGCCAGCCATCTGGGAGTAGGTGAACAGCACCTCACCGCTTTCCCCACACGCTTGCTCGGCGCTGTGACTTCCAGGAGCATGAGAGGAGCCTGTGGCCCCACGGAGATGAGCAGGATAAGCAGGGTCTCCTGAGCAGCAGGTGGCTCGAGGCAGCCAGCAGCCTCCGGCAGCTCCCTTCTTCCTTCCCTCCATGCCAGTGGTGTCTGCTTCCCCTCCTGGGAATGTGTATATATGTAGCATATCATGGGGTACTGGGAAGTTGGGAGAGGTGAGACCTGGCTGCCGTTACCTGGGGTCAGGGGCTGGTGCCCAGGAGCTGCTACAGGGAGGCCCATGGATGAAGCAGGTGTCAGGGCTGTCAGAGGGGCAAGCTAGGGCCTGGGCTAGGTGAGCTGCCCTGTGCAGGGAAGCAAGGCCTTCTGGGAGGAGAGTATTCAGCTCCAGGGCAGGATGGGACTCTCCCCAGGCAAGAAGCACCTGATGTAGGGGTGCCCTCCACCTAAAGCCTGAACCACAGGGTTCCTGAGGGACTTCTACAGAAGCATGTATTTGCCCCGGGGACAGTAGCAGTGGGCCATGGGGCTTCTTGTGCCCTAATGGGGACTAGCTCCTGTGAGCTTCTAAGGGGCCCAGGGCCAACCCTGTTGGCTTCCCCTTTGCTGGGGACAGTAGTTGCTTTTCTCTCCTGATGCTGGGTTGGGGCCCACCCTGCTCCGCATTCCTGCTGGGGCCTGCTAGTGCCCCTGAGCTTGCTTTCCACATTCTCCTAGGGTGCAGAGACGCAGACCTGTCTTTAAGGCCATTAGCATCTGGGGTTAGCAAGAATAGTGGGGAGCATGGAACTCCCTGGGCTCTGTGGGGACATTCAGGTTATCAGGGTGGGAGGTCTGTCTGCACTGGCCCCCTCATTTAACCGGGCCCTGATGTAGAGATGCTCTACTCGGGCTGGCCACCTTGGGCTTTCGCAGCCCTTGTTCAGGTAGTCTCCTTTCTGGTTTGTTCTCTATGGGGCAGTTGGTGGGGGCCGGGGGCAGAGGCTAGCGGAAGTTACCCTGGGTAGGAAAGGGGGCAAAGGGGACTTTTAAAGCCAGCAGGCCCCACTGTATTATGTATATATTTTTCAAGGTCTGTTTTTCTAACTAAAAAGCTAAGGGCTTGGTTCCTACCCCCGTTCTGTGGGGCACTGGGTGATACTCAGTTCCTTGTTCCTGGCAATGGAGGGGCTTGGGGCACTAGTTCTGGCTGTGTTTGGTGGTCTGGCTGTGGGGAAGGGGCAAGAGGGCAGGCAGGCCCCTTCACTGCAGTGCTGAGCCTCGATCTGCTCTGGAGCACAAGGCTGGACAGTGGTGGTCAGGCCACCCCTGCTCCATCCCCAGGCAGCCAGGCTTTGTTTTGTGCTCTCCTGTCACAAATGCTGCACTATTGGTTCTTAGGTTTTTTATCTCCAGATCCTAATTTATGTCTATGCAAAAAATAAATGATGCCCAAGAGCTGTGGGATGTGGCCTTTGCACCTCACCCAGGGCAGTTGCGGGAATGAATTCTTGGCCAAATGAATGTCCCCAAAGACTTACTCCTAAAGTTCAGACACCCACACCTTTCACCTAAAGCCCAGTTGTGGTGGTGGATGGGACCAGAGGCAGGTCTCCTCCACTGTTTGTGGGTCCAGGGCTGGCACGAGGAAGAAGTGAGGTGGCTTTATTAGCTGTCACTGATAACCCCATCACCAAGGATGGCAGCTGGGGGTGGGGGTGGGGGGTGCTTTCCTATCTCTCAGTGCCACTGAGCAGAAGCAGAGAAAGTTACACTTACCTACTGGCCATGTCCACTTGTGCAGTGATTCTCCTCCATGGGAATTCACTACTTGCCCCTTGGACCTGTGGCTGGAAGGGACAAGGAGGTAGGGCCCTTGAACAGCCAGCAGCTGCCAGCTCAGGGGGAAAAACAGGCCCTGACCTTTCCCGAAGAACCTCCCCAGACATCATTCAGGGTGGTTCTCTAGCCTGACTGGAGTCTCTCATACTGATTTGTGGCACCTGGCCCAGGGCTGGTCCTCATCATGACTGAGCAAATAAAGGTAGAAACCCAGTCAATAGGGCCAGGTGCAGTGGCTCAAGCCTGTAATCCCAGCACTTTGGGAGGCCGAGGCGGGTGGATCACGAGGTCAAGAGATCGAGACCATCCTGGTCAACATGGTGAAACCCCATCGCTACTAAAAATACAAAAAAAAATTAGCTGGGCATGGTGGCACGTGCCTGTAATCCCAGCTACTCAGGAGGCTGAAGCAGGAGAATTGCCTGAACCCAGGAGGCGGAGGTTGCGGTGAGCTGAGATCGTGTCATTGCTCTCCAGCCTGGGTAACGAGCGAAACTCCGTCTCCAAAAAAAAAAAAAAAAAAAAAAAAAAGTCAATAGGAAGGGCTGTGGAGACAGCCACAAAAAGACAGGGACTGGATGGGGCAGAAATCCAGCCCCAAAAGCCTTGGACCAGCTCCTCAGCCTCGGGAAAGAGCTGGTCCTGTGCTCGATCCCCTTCACGAACACCTGCTCCGCCTCTGGTGCCATCTCAGCAAAGGAGACATCCCTGAGCAGCACCGATAAACAAGTCCCTGGAGCCCAGAGTCTGGGCTGGGCACGTGCCCTCTGCCTGTCTGTATGCACTTAAATCCTACTGGGCCCGCACATCACAGCCCCCACACTACCTGCTCCATGGCACTTCCCCCAACCCAACTCGCACTGCCCTGTGTGTGGCATACTCATCTGACCTTCAGGAAGTCTGATGAGCCGCAACAGTCCTGACTGTGGAGTTAGGGATCTGGCCATCCCCATCCCACCATCACAGGCCTTACTCCTGGGAAAGACGCCACAAATGCCTGTTGCACACACACAAGGGTCAGGCCTTGCCATTCCAGGTGATTGGATTAACAATTTTATTCTGCATTCACTACAAAAGGGCTGGTGTTTTGTTCCAAATGTTTAGCTGGAAGGGCTGTAGGGACCCCCGTTATCCCCGTTAAACACAGTAAAGCATGGTTCCAGTCAGCCTCCTACTGGCAGGTGTGGGCCTGGCAACTACCCAGATCCAACCCCACCCTCCTGAGTGTCTGTGGCCAGAGGCCAAGGTGGTCACCAGAGCTCCTGAATGCCAAGAATGGTTCTGGCAACTACTGCTGTTTGTAGGGGCAAAGAGTTCAAATAAAATGAGGTTCTGCCATGGCTAAGTCCTGTGGAAACCCAGACCCCAAAGGCCCCTGCCATGCCAGGGGGCTCAATGCCAGAGGCTTGTTATGGAGGCACCAGCAGGCAGTGGCCCCTGTAAGCAGAGTCGGGACAGAGAACAGGAGGGAAGCAGCCAAGAGACAAGACCGGGCCGGGCCAGCAGACACACAGGAGCAGCTGCCTGGGAAAAGCCAGGGGGCAAGGCTGGCATGGGAATGAACAGCTGCTGGTGACACTTCTGAGCTTCAGTTCCCTTAACCAGAAAAACAACAAACGACTCAGACGGCCGCAGGGAATGTCAACACGAGAGCACGAGACCCCTGACAGTCCTAGCTGCAGCCCTCCCTTCCAGCCTGCCCAGGGCACAGAGGTGGCAGGGTGGCTAACAGCATGCAGACTGCTCACTAAGGGAGCCCTTCCTGAGTGCAGGATACCCCAGGGTCTCACACAACCTTGATGTACTGCTTTGCCTCAGATGAGGAAACAGCTTCAGAGAAGGCTGGTAAATTTGTCCCGTGTCACCAGCTGGTGAGGGAGCCTGAACACAGAAGCCATACCTGCCTGACCAGGGAAGCTGGCCTCACAGCACTGCCCTGCTCCCAGCTGTTGCCAGGGGCCCCAGGGCAGGCAGATCAACTGTGTTCCCATGGCAGCACCTCCACCTGGAGGGCTGGGCAGGGAACACCACAATGTCAACTTGGAACAAGCTTTTATTTTGAATGCTGGTCTGATCAGTCCATGGCCAGGGGTAGGTGGTAACTAGAAACGGCTGGAAGGAGGGGAGGGGAGGGGACCAGCAGTCCGCAAGCAGGAGAAAAGGAAAGGGTTGGGGACAGGAGGAGGCAAGGCTGAGGAAGGACCCAGCCAGCTGGGTGTCTGCCCCAGCTAGAGAAGGAACCACCCCCACCCACCAGCCTACCCTACACCTGTGGCTACAGTGCAGAAATCAGTCTAGGTGGGTTCAGGCCCATGCCACCATCTCTGGCCTGCACAACCCCACACCAGGCAGGTGTTCTTCCAGAAGGCTAAATGCTCTGCTAAGCCTGGCTACCTGCCCTCCCCACACTCCAGTTGGGACTTTCAAACGTGGAGCTCAGGCCTTCACTACTGTGCTCCTGTAGCAGCCATAGGGGTGACATGGCAGGGAAGAAGGGGTTCTAGTCTCAGCCTAGCTCAGGGGAACATCTCTCCACCCCTCCAACAGGAGGCGCTGGAAAACAGGATCCTGAGCAGACCCAGGCCCTGCCGTCTGATAACCAGTGCCTGAGGCCCAACAGGAAGCGGGGTGAGGGGAGGCTCCAGGCCCCGAAGATCAGGAAAAGCTGAGGGCAACCAGGGCCAGCCCAGGCAATTGCAGGATTGTCTCCAAGGGGAAACCCACCAGCTGTCTTTTCATCGGTGGCAAGGGTCAGGGTCAGAGTCTAGGGTGGGGAAGAGTCCTACAATCTCATCGCCACTCCCCTCATGTCTACAGGTTACAACCAGAGAACTTTTGGCATGACCCGTTTGGGGGTTTAAAGGGAAAAAGGAGAGAGAGAAAAGGGGAAGCCACTACCTTCTGTTAAAATGCCCAAGTCCTAGACTGGGGGTTCCTGCTCCGGCAGCAGCAGACACCAAATCCCAGAAGCCCCCAACCCAGTCTGCTCCACGAAGGGGCCTCTGAGTGCCCAGAGCAGCAGCAATATAGGGAAGGCAGCTCCTTCTGCTCCCAACATCCCCTGACGGCCCTGAGGATTCTGAGAGACGGACACACAGGTGGGCAGCCATGGAGAAGAAAGGAGAGGCTGAAAGGACCCTGGGGGTGGCACTCCACCACACACACACACACACACACACACACACACACACACACACAGAGAACAGAGAGAGACAGAGACATATAATAAACAGAATAAAAACTAAGGGCCCAGATGTACAAAAAAATGTGCGAGAAGAGTGGGGAGGAGAGTGGGAGATGGTCAGTCCTCCAGAAGTCTGGCTGCCTTCCTCAGCTTATAAATTACAAACCCCCTGAAAATGGGGGTGGGGCAATGCAGAGACTCTGGCTGTGGCCCGAGCAGGAGGGCTGGGTGGCGGTCATAGCTGCTCTGCCCATCTGGTGGAGCGGTGGCCAGAATGTGAGGACCCCCTGGGTGATAGGGGTGGGCCAGGGGAAGGTTCAGCAGCCGCTGGCAGGAGTCACACAGGCCCCCTGGGACTTCACCTTGTGGCGCTGGCCCCCTCGTCGCCGGCCTCCACTGCTGGGTTTTGGCTGAAAGAAAGAAAGGAGCTTGAGAAGCACTGGCCTATCAAGAGCAGGGCCAGAGAGCAGAGGGGCTAGCGGGGAGAGGGGGAAGGAAGATGTGTGACCAGGCAGTGTGGTCCTCACCCCAGCCTGACCAGGAATTTACTGGGTTACTCTGCATGCAGCATTTCCCCTGTTTCTAAAATGGAGCCAGTGGCTGCCCTGCCTTCCTTAAAGGGCAGGTGGAACACACGTGATGAGACAGAGAGGCGGCGGTTCAGAGAAGCACAAAGCAGAGCAGGAGAGAGAGGAAGCGAATTAACCAGAGGAAAATCCAATGGGAGACAGACAACAGAATGGACAGACAGACCCAGGATAGCCTCCTTTTCCAAAGGGGACAGATGGAGAAAAATGCTGGGGAGAGGAGTGCAAGGGGGCACCACGCCTTCATCACTCCAGTAGAGAATGCCTGCAGGAGACAGCTGGCAGGAGAGGCCAAGTAAGAGCCTCTCCAGCACATCCCAAGGCCACCTCCCCTTTAGGATGTGTGCATGTCAGGGAGGGGACAGAGGAGAACCCTCTAAGTCAGTGTCTCTCAAACCTGTTGGACTGCAGGGCACACATACGTCACTTGGACACTCACACAAGCAATACTTGCAATACTTACTATGAAAGGGAAGCTTCGACATTTTTCTGTTCTATTTTATTTCATTAAAACCAAATGCTAGTTAGGGCCAATTAAGTTGGTTCCAGGTGGGCTATATTCCGTGGTTTGGACAGCACTACCTTATAGCTTTACAGACAAATGCCTCACACTCAGGGCACTTAAGTGACAGAGCTGTTGAGGAGACCCTCCAGCCAGGCTTGAGGCTTGCCTACACGTCACCCTTACCAAATCAGAGTAAAAGCCACAGCCCCCACCACTGTGCCAAAGCCTCGAAGGGCCCATGCTCACCTGTGGCTGGAGATTGCTGGACGCAGCTGGTTGCCCAGCCCCTAGAGAGGAGGCTTCATCTCCAAGTGGGGGTGCTCCTACTGCTGGCCCGCCAGATGGGCCCCCCTCATCTCGTTTCACCAGGGGGCCCTTTTTCGTCGACTGCATTTTAATCTGCTGGGGCTTGGAGTTCATCGGGGAGTTGTTGGTGGTCTGGAGGAGCTGTGGGAGTCATGGAGGAGGATGAGGCTAGAGCTGCAGATCAGGGCCATTGGCTTGGCTACCCTCACCCCCAACCCCTTATCCAGGGACTCTCATTCCTCGCCCTTGCCACTTCAGGACAAGGCGGAGGGCAGGAGGGCCATGACATGCCATGAAGAGGCATTCCATGGGCTGATGCCTCACTTCCTGCCTCTGCCCCGCCCATAAAGGCTCCTGTTATCTGCTACAGGTGGTGTTCCTGCAGAGAAATTATCACCTACTATTATCTGCTACAGGTGTTGTTCCTGCAGAGAAAGTATCACCTATTATCTGCTACAGGTGTTGTTCCTGCAGAGAAATTATCTGCTACTATTATCTGCTACTGGTGGTGTTCCTGCAGAGAAATTATCTGCTACTATTATCTGCTACAGGTGTTGTTCCTGCAGAGAAATTATCTGCCACGATTATCTGCTACAGGTGCTGTTCCTGCAGAGAAATCTGTAAACTTCACTCCTACCTCCCGCTCAGTCCAGCCCCCCAAGTCCAGAGCCTGCCCAGAGCCTGGCAAGTGGAGCTCTGGGCTCTCCTCATTGCTAAGCTGGTGGAGACTCCTCAGAGCGTGAGCTGCAGCTCCAGCGCCAGGACCCTGCTGCTGCCCCCGTGACAAGAGTCTAGGGCAAGTGTTAAGTCCAAGCCTCCCAAAGAGACCAAGTGAATGTCTCATCAGCTGGAAACATTTGGAGTTTGGCTATTCAGAAATCTTAAAAGCTGCCCACCAGAAGTAACTGCCTTGAAATCTTCCCTTGTGGCGCAACTTCCATCTCATACAAAGCAAGAAAGAAGCCCAGTGAGTCCCAGAGGACATTACAGTGTTTGCTGCAGCCCTAGCCAAACTCAGCCAGTCCCAGGGCATGCAGGCCTTCAAGGACATCTGTAGCCCCAGGTCGACCATTGATGGGGGCCTTTTCTGGAGCCAAAGCCAGCCGAAGACTGATTGCAAGATCTCAGACAGGCTGGGGCCAGTGCTTCCTTTGTATGGAGCAGGGATCAAACCCCTCTATCAAATGCCTCTCCCCAGGACCAAGAGCAAGGCCTGCAGAGGGCAAAGGGTTGGTCCTGGGACACACAAACAGCTTAAGCCCCAAGACAACTCACGTCCATACCCCCTGTATCGTCCAGCACTCACTCCAACCAGATCTCTGCTCTGAGAGACCTTAGACATGGCCCCAGTGAGGCCAGAGGAACCCATGCCAGCACCATGGAGGCTGAGCCTGGCAGGGCCCAGACATTCTGTCACCATTTTCTATGGAGGAAGGCCATACCCCAACCCTACTTCTCCTCTCCATGGTCACCACCGGTGACCAGGACAGGAGGCCACGGGATACCTCTAACGGAGGAGAGAGATGGTACCGAGGCCACACCTCAGTGGGTCCAGCTCTCCCCGGGTAGTGACTAACCTCTGCCCTGTGCTCAGGGTCAAAGAACAGGAGTGGCCCCTGGTGCTTCCTGGAGGCAAAGCAAGGTCTGCCCTGGCCATACCTTGGTGATGGTGCCGACAGCCTTGGTGCGGCCTTCCCGGAACACCAGCCGCTGGTCTATGTGCAGGTACTCAGGGGTCTTGATGAAGCGGAAGTGTACAGTGGCCTTGTCCCCAGTACGCAGACAGTCCTTGTCCATGCTCAGAATGGTGGCTGTCTGCCTGATGCTCCCACAGTGCACTGTCGAAGGAGCCAGAGGTCAGAACAGGCTGGAGCCACCTGGTGGCTTCCAGACAAGGGGAGGCAGTGAGTGAAGGCATGAAATATGCTTGAGCTGTGGAAGGGTGGGGGCTTATCTCTGGGGCTACAGACTCCTGTGAAGCCTGCTCTTGGCCCTGATCCTGCTCTACCATCTACATTTTTCTCCAGCTAATGCCCACCTGTCATCCCCCACCCCCAGGCCCTGTGCAGACAAGGGTCTTAGTTCCTAGGATTACAGCATACTCTGCACATGTGCCTCCTTGCTGGACTGTGGGTTTCTGTGGGGAAGGGTCCTTGTCCATCTACCTCATCTTTGTTCCCAGCATCTTAGCAACACCGCTGGGCACACAGCAGCATTCAGCAGATACTAGCTGAAGGAATGTATGTGAGGTCCTTGAGGAAAAGTCTGGGTCTCAGAGCCCAGCCCTCACTGTTTGTGGGAGTGAATCAACACTGTGGCTCATGGGTAGAACAGAAGGAACAATATCACTAAATAGGAAGGAGATCCACCACGCAGCGGCAGCTGGAACTGGGGGGCTTGGGTTGCTGGAGCACCTTCTGACGGGAGCTAGCACCAGGGCCTCCTGGGCTGGCAGGGCCTTAGACACCTACCCATGGCCTGGTAGCGCGGGCTAATTGTGGTAGGGTGGTGGAGGACGAGAATCTCGGCCTCAAACTCCCAGGAGGCTTGGGGATTCAAACGTGGGGAAACCATCACCATGCCCTTCCGGATGGACGAGCGCTTGATCTGAAAGAAAGAGGGAACCCCAGCCCTCAGGGACAATGATGCCTTCTGCTTTCACCCCTGGTCTCAGGGACCAAGAGTCTTTCTAGGGGTAGGGACCACCCCAACTCAGCCTGGTTTCCTCACCACTGGACCACAAGCCTTCTAGGGTGTACAGCATGAGCAGCCTCAGTGCTCCATGGGAAGACTCAACACTATTACTCGGAGTCAGGAAGGCTTCATGTGGGAATCAGCACTTCAGCTGCTGGGCCATGAAGGATGAATGAGGAGGCAAAGGCAGGCAAGCATTCAGGGGGAAGAACAGGTGAGCATGACCTGACCACTGTGGGGAAGGGCTTTTCCTGGTTAATTTGGCTGGTGGGTAAGGTAGGTGACCCCAGAAATAGCACCCACCCCAAACCCCAGGAGATAGAAGGCTGAATGGGAAGACGATTTGGCACAGATCCCAACAGCTCTACATAGAAGGATCCTTGCACAGCAGGGATACTCCTATCTGACCTTAAGACTGAGCTCTGGGCACTCTGCTCAGGCACCAGAGGGAGAAACAGAGCTTAGGAGGAAGGCAGTCCTTGCTCTAGCACTTCCAAGCTGTGTGTCTTGGGCAAGTCCCTGGGCTCTGAGCCTCAGTTTTCTCATCTATAAAAATGAGGCCAGTAATCTCAACCTTGCAGAGCAGCCATGAGGACGGAAGTGGGTGAGTGCGGCATCTGGCCCAGAGCCTAGCATAATGGAGTCCGAGGGGAGTTTTCAGTATCATCGATACTCACCTTCTTCAGCGCAAAGGATGCTGTCTGGCCACCCCGCACCTCCTTGACAGGCATGCGCTTGCGATGGATGGATTTGACAGCAATGGACAGGAAGTTACCCAGGGGGTCTGGGCCCAGCAGCAGCGTATCATTCAGCTTGATCAGACCTCTCAGTGTTGTCCCCGACACTACTGTCCCCACACCCTGCCAAGGAGAAGACCCTGGCCTCATAAGTCCATCCCCAGCACAGACCCACCCCCTGATGTACTATAGGATGTGTCCACCCAGCCACCTGCCCAGAGCCACTCACCGGGACAGAGTAGGTGTCATCGATCTGAAACTCAGCAGGCTCCTCCTCCCTGTAGCTGGTGCGGGGGGAAAGGAGGTTGAGGAACATCTTCAGCAGATCTAGGTTCTCACCTGTAACATTGGAGATCTGGAATATCGGGCACATCCTAAGCAGAGGGAGAAGAGAAAGGAAGAAAGTAGAGAGGAGCTCAGGAGGCCAGCTCCTCCCCTGATACAGGGCGGGGACAGCAAGAGGGCTCAAGGAACAGATGCCACTATTTGTGACCCTACCTCTCCCTCACCTGCCTCCGAGGGCTTGACCTCTCTGCCCCGACCTAGCAAACTCCTGGCCAGCCCTGCTCTGAGGCCTTCTTCTCTCACTCAGTTCTGTCTCTGACACCTGTCCTCTCCTCCCTGTCCTCCACCACTGCCCTAGTTTGGAACCTCATGACTGCTGCCTCCTCAAGCACACGCATGCTTACTTAAAACCCTTAAGCGCCTTTCCACTGCAGGGAAGACACCTGAATCCCTCTCCCAACAAACAGCCCTTTGCTTGGGCTTGTAGGCTTCTCTGCAGATTCACTTCTTGCAAATTCCTACATTCCAGCCACACTAGAGAACTTTCCTTTCTCCTAAAACCTTGACACTTTTCTGCCCTTATGGATTTGCTCACTCTGACCTTCCTTCCTAAATTATTTCCCTTTTACCGAAATACCAGGTCCTCTCACCCTCTGAGCTCATCTCAAATACCATTTCTTCCATAAATCCCTTCCTGGATGGACACTCTCAACTCCTCTGAGTTCCTGGAGAGCTTTTTTTCTGTCACATGTGACTGCATCTGTTTTCATCAGAGTCCTGTAAACAGTCTCTATCGTTCCTATTTAGGGTGAATGAATTAAAATCCTTGAGATTAGGAGTTAGACATTCCCCAGAGCTCCTAGAATAGTGCACAGAATAGGCACTCGACAACATGAACAAGCTCAAATGGGGCTGCCTGAAACATGCCCCCTCTTCTGGCCAACTGATGGTACTGACGATCACATCAGGGCAGAGGCATAGGCAAAAAGCCAGGCTGCTCCGGGCCCAGCACTATAGACCAAGCTCTGGGCAAAGAGGCAGAGTTCATAGAGTTCACCATTATCAAGAGAACATCTCTAATCAAGGAACTAAACACCGTAAGGACAAGGACTGTGTTCAATTCAACTCTGAATCCTCAACATCTAGATGAAGAGACTGGCAGAACAAACATCCGATAAATATTTATGGAATGAAAGAATACATTAATGAGTAAATGCCAAACCTGATCTATGATTAGTGAGCTTTTGAGGAACAACAGTATAAAAACCTGAGTTACAAAAATGGCTGTGTATCTGCCATCCATCAGCCAGGCATAGCACTAAGTGCTCTGCATACTTCATTTCCAACATTCATGGGAGCCCTACAAGGAAGGGAATGTTCTTTCCAATTCACAGATAAGGACACTAAGGTCTCAGCCAGGATGCTAACCTCAGGAACGCCAGTACCTCACAATCTGGGTTACATGATATAAATGCACGGGAGACCCTGTGCTAAGATCAGAACCTTCTATTTCCTCCAATCTCTGAATAGGAAGAGGTGTTCTGATGTGCTGTTTTCATGAGACCTCATGCCCAAACTGACAGCCATTCCAGGCCCATCACTCACTATGGTCCTGCCTGCAGGGGTGCCTGCCTGAAGTGTGTGCTCCCCACCCATTACCTTTCGGAGCTGAAGTTGGAGGCTGTGACAATCACATCGTCCTTGCTCTGCACCAGCACGGGGATCTTCCGGCAGCCTGGTGACTTCAGCAGGCGCTGTAACAGCTTCAGGGTTTCTTAAAGGGTGAAATGGAAGAGAATTAGGGGGACACAGCCTTCTCTTTGGCCAGGCTTCCAAGGCAAGATGGGTCCACTCATTACTGCTGCTCAAGCAGGAGACAGATAGACGGACCAGTGTTAAATGCCACAATGCCTGGAGAAGCAAAGAGGAGGATCAAAACTTTGGGTGTGCTAGAGTAAGAAAACCACAGATAGCACCTTCTTTTCTAGGGTTCTGCATCTGAAACCTGGCAGATTTCTTTTGTGTCTAGATGACCTGCCTCCTGTAGGCATATGACCTGAGGGTCCCCAAGAAAAACAATGCAGTTCACACTTCAGGTCTCAGAATGCACTACTTCCTGGAAAAAAGTCTCATCCAACAAAAAGGATCTCTTAGACATTTAGGAGTCTACAGAGATCCTTATTATGAGGCCTCCCAAAAGGATACTTTTCTACAGTCTTTAGCAGTGAGGAAGAAAGGCACAAAGGCCTAGTCCTGCAACCCTGTGTCAAAGCTCTGGTGGTAACAGGTCATTAGACCCTCTGTCCAAACTTCCCCATATATATCCAGCTTAGCTGGTACAGCCCAACTCCTTGTGCCTGGCATCACCTGAAAAGAGATGCCAGATTCAGGATCTCAGGAACTCCGCACTCGGAACCAGAAGGAACAAGGAAGAGGATAATTCAAGGCTGTGCTCAGACCAAGAACTAAATAGGGGAAGAAGTAGCAAAAGATTCTGGACTGATGGAAATTCTGGCCAAGATCTAAGTACAAGACAAAAAGACATTTTACCCGGGGTGCCCCTGTGTACTGAAGGTAGCAGCTGCTGTGGGAAAGTTGCTCTGAGCCTCAGTTGCCCAACCTGTGAGTGCCATTCCTTGGGGCATTTCTGCCATGGCAGCCCTCAGGCCTGCTGCTTCTGGGAGAACAAGCTTGACAAACATATTACAGTCTGGTTCTGGTCAAGCAAAATTCATTAGCACCAGGTCCTCATGTCATGCACCTGCTGCCACCCAGCATGTGCCCTATTTCAAGTATACAGCCACTGTCAATGGAGAGTTCAAAGACCTAAGCCTTGATGATTTTAAGGGGAAATATTTGGTGCTTTTGTTCTACCCTTTGGATTTCACTTCTGTGTGTCCTACAGAATTTTTTTTTTTTTTTTTTTTTTTTTTTTTGAGATGGAGTCTTGCTCTGTTGCCAGGCTGGAGTGCAGTAGCATGATCTCAGCTCACTGCAACCTCTGCCTCCTGGTTTCAAGCAATTCTCCTGCCTCAGCCTCCCAAGTAGCTGGGACTACAGGCACAGGCCACCACACCCAGCTCAGAAATTGTTGCTTTTAGTGACAAAACTAAGGAATTTCATGATGTGAACTGTGAAGTTACTGCGGTCTCAGTGGACTCCCACTTTAGCCATCTGGCCTGGATATATACACCAAGAAAGAATGGTGGTTTGGGCCACATGAACATTGCACTCTTGTCAGATTTAACTAAGCAAGTTTCCCGAGCCTACAGTGTGCTGTTAGAAGGTCCTGGTCTTACACTAAGAGGTCTTCTCATAAATGACCCCAATGGAGTCATCAAGCAGTTGCGTGTCAATGATGTCTCAGTGGGCTGAAGCGTAGAAGAAACCCTCTGCTGGGTGAAGGCATTCCAGTATGTAGAAACCCATGGAGAAGTTTGCCCAGCAAACTGGACATGGGATTCTCCTACAATCAAGCCATATCCAGCTGCTTCCAAAGAACGTAAATCAGTAGATCACCCATGTGTATCTGCACCTTCTCACCCCAGAGAAGAACCACAGTTGAAACCTGCTTTTATCATTTTAAAGATGATAATTTGTAGAAGGCAAGGAACCAATTATGCCTGTATTCGTAACTATTACTCTAAATGTTTTGTTTCTGTAATATTGGCTAAGGCCTTTTAAACACGGTTAGTTGCTAGTATAAGGAATCCCTTATTGGTAACATCTTGGTGGCTGGCTAGCTAGCTAGTTTCTACCGAACATAATTTGCCTCTGTAGAAGGCAATTCTTAGATCATGTCTTCAATGGAAACACTCTCCTGTCTTAGCCTTACTTGAATCTTGCCTACAACAAAGTAGAGCAGCACACATTGAAAGTTTCTGATCAAGGGTCCTGAAATGTTCATCTTGAATGTCTTTGTATTAAACTGAATTTTCTTTTAAGCTAACAAAGATCACAGTTTCAGTTGTTATCAGCAGTCTAATTTAACTCCTGCAATGAATGTTTATGTGACTGAAGTAAATGTGAATATTATTTTAGAAAGTGGCAGAGTGACTGAACTGATCATGCATGATCTCTCATCCCTGATATTTACAGTATATGTAGTCATTTTTCTTATTTTAATCATTAGCTAACTTTGTCTATATATATTTCTAGATATTGATTAATGTAATAGATTATAAAGGATATGTATTGGATCCAGGGATTGCATTTTGAAATTATAATTATTTTATTTGCTGAAGTGTTCAATGTCAAACATAAAAATAAACATATTGTAAAATTAAAGAGAAATGATAAAATTTTTTTTAAAAGGAAAGAAGTTTAGTAGGGACCTCTGCCTCCCAATCGGAGGAGCTGCTGCTAGCTGGAGGCCTCACTTACCTTGCAGGATGTTGGCAGGACACATGTCAATCTTGGTGACTACCACAAAGACAGGTACATTGAGTGCCAGTGCCAAGCCTAGGTGTTCTTTGGTCATCCCCACGATGCCAGCATTGCTGCCCACCTATCCCAACACAGAAAGAAACTGTCAGGATGAGAGAGAAAGAGATTGCTGCTGGGTGGACACAGGGGCTCAAAGGCAGATGTGGATGCAAGCTGGGCTGGGCAAAAATCACTTTAACCCCTGACTCAATGATGCGGGCTGTCAAAATAGGAGAAGAATAGCAAATAATAAATAATAAAAAAGATAAACCCAGTCAAGAAAAACAACCATCTTGAGCCATCAAAGTGAATCCAGGACAGGAGTGGTGGCTCATGCCTGTAATCCCAGCACTTTGGGAGGCCAAGGCAGGCAGATCACTTGAGGCCAGGAGTTTGAGACCATGCTGGGCCACCTGGTAAGACCCCATCCCTACAAAAAAACACAAAAATTAGCTGGGTGTGGTAGCATGCAATGTAGTCTCAGCTACTTGGGAAGCTGAGGTGGGAGGATCACTTGAGCCTGGGAGGCTGAGGCTGCAGTGAGCCATGATCGAGATACTGTACTCCAGCCTGAGACACAGAGTGAGACTCTGTCTCAAAGAACAACAGCAACAATAACAACAAAAAGTGGATTCGGCTTAACATCCCTTGCGCTCAGTTTCCCCATCTGTAAAATGGGGAGATAACAATATCTGCGTCAGAGGGTAACTTGATTTTTAAATGTCATAACACACATGAAGGGTCCAGCACACAACCATCATGAACTAGGTGTTTAAGCAATTGCCCCCGTTATTACTGTTACTATCCTTCCAGTAACAATAAATGTTTCCAAATATCACCATAAAGACTGGTTACATAAATCAGGGCCCATGTATAAAATGTGCTGTACAAAAGAAGGAATAAATTCTTATCTACTAATATGGACTAATCTCTAAGACATGTTTTTAAGGGGAGAAAAAAAAGCAAGGTATATACAGAATGCTATCATAAAAAGAGGTGAGTGGTTAGCTGGGCATGGTGGCTCACACCGGTAATTCCGTCAATTTGGGAGGCCAAGGCGGGTGGATCACCTGAGGTCAGGAGTTCAAGACCAGCTTGGCCAACATGGTTAAACCCCTTCTCTACTAAAAATACAAAAAATAAAATAAAATAAAATAAAATAAATAATTAGCTGTGGAAAATAAAAGGTGGGGGGGGAATAAGCGGTAATTAATTAATGCCTTTAAAAAAAAGCAGCTGAAAGATATGTGGGAAACATCTGAAATAACATAAATGCAGAATAGATATTGGAGGATATTAGGTAACCATTATTCATTTTCTTGATTGTAAACATAGTAAGATACCAGCCTAACTTTTATGCTGAGGTGTTTGAGGGTGAAAGGTCATAATGTTTATATTGTGACTTTGTCTGGGGTGAAGACCTTTCCACTATTTTCAAATGACTTGGCAGAAAAAAAAAAAAAAAAAGCCCCAAACTAAGCATATATACTTGGCTGGGCATGGTGGCTCATACCTATAATCCCAGCACCGTGGGAGGTGCCAAGGTAGGAGGATTACTTCAAGCCAAGACTTTTGAGACCAGCCTGGGCAACATAGCAAGATCTCATCTCTTTAAAAAAAAAAAAAACAGTATTAGCCAGGCGTGGCTGTGCATATCTGTAGTCCTAGGTACTAGAGAGGCTGAGATGGGAGGATCCCTTGAGCTGAGGAGTTTGAGGTTACAGTGAACTATAATCGCACCACTGCACTCTAGCCTGGGTCACAGAGTGAGGCTTTGTCTCTTTAAAAAAAATTAAATAGGTTTTCATAATCGCCTTCTTTGAGAAAAAACAAAAATTAAATAGGGCTGGATGCAGTGGCTCACGCCTGTAATCGCAGCACTCGGGGAGGCCAAGGTGAGCAGATTGCTAGAGGTCAGGAGTTCAAGACCAGCCTGGCCAACATGGTGAAACCCTGTCTCTATTAAAAATACTAAAAATTAGCTGGGTGTGGTGGCACACCTGTAATCCAGCTACTCAGGAGGCTGAGGCAGGAGAATCCCTTGAACCCGAGAGGTGGAAGCTGAAGTTAGCCAAGATCACACAACTGCACTCCTGCCTAGGCAACAGAGCAAGACTCCAACTCAAAAAAAAAATTAATAAAAAACATATATACACATATGTACCCATCATATATACATATAAATATTGCAAATTTTTGGGTTTTTTTTTTTTTTTGAGACAAAGTCTCACTCTGTCACCCAGGCTGGAGTTCAGTGGCATGCTCTCGGCTCACGGCAACTTCTGCCTCCCAGGTTCAAGCAATTCTTTGCCTCAGCCTCCTGAGCAGCTGGGATTACAGGTGCCTGCCACCACACTCAGCTAATTTTTTTGTATTCTTAGTAGAGATGGGGTTTCACCATTTTGGCCATGCTGGTCTTAAACTCCTCACCTAGTGATCCACCTGCCTCAGTCTCCCAAAGTGCTGGAATTACAGGCGTGAGCCACTGTGCCTGGCGACAAAATGTTCAAGATTGCTCAATCTAAGTGGCAAGTTTATAGTATTCATTATACTACTTTTTTACCTTTTCTGAATGTTTAAAATTGGATGGAGAAGCCGGGCGCGGTGGCTCAAGCCTGTAATCCCAGCACTTTGGGAGGCCGAGGCGGGTGGATCACAAGGTCGAGAGATCGAGACCATCCTGGTCAACAAGGTGAAACCCCGTCTCTACTAAAAATACAAAAAATTAGCTGGGCATGGTGGTGTGTGCCTGTAATCCCAGCTACTCAGGAGGCTGAGGCAGGAGAATTGCTTGAACCCAGGAGGCGGAGGTTGCGGTGAGCCGAGATCGCGCCATTGCACTCCAGCCTGGGGAACAAGAGCGAAACTCCGTCTCAAAAAAAAAAAAAAAAAAAAAAAAAAAATTGGATGGAGAAAATATACACACATTTGCTGGTCTGAGTACAAAATATCTCTGGCAGGTCCACAAGAAACTAGAAATACTGGTTGCCTCTCGGAGGAAACTGAACAGAGGCAGAAGGGAGACTTTTCACTACTTTGTACCATACTAAACCAGAAGAAAATTAAAAAGAAAAACTGCTGTGATGTGTTTATACAGTGCTCTATCCACTCCAGTGTGTCCTAGAGATGCCCCCCTGGGTCATCACAGCTCCCAGGTGAGTCACCCCGGCTGGCACTTCCCTCTCCCTCCACCAGGACACCTCCATAGTCTTCCTCCTAAGGCTTTCCATGCCCTTCAGCCACGTTTCCAATCCAAAGCAGACTCACTTTTGCTCTTCCCAACCTGGAGAAGACAGTGCACTATGGCTCTGTTTTCTGTATATCTTAAATATTTTTTCCTAGAAATTGAATGTCATGGAACTATAATGAAATATTTCATTGTTTTCTACAGAAATGTTAATATTTGGATCACAACTAGTAAGTCAGATAATACATATGTAATATTTTGTCTGGAGTGAAGACTTTTCCATTAATTGCTGTAGCTGAGCTGGAAAAATGCTTATTCCCAACCAGTTTCTATACCCTTCTTAATATCAACCCAACAACGCCCCCAAATAAGCCCTCTGGATCGTCTACTGAGATCTCTTCCTGGTGAGCAGCTTTCCTCAGCCCAGTCAAGAAGCTGGTCATGGCCATTTGCAACATTCAAGGAGATGGGAAATGAAGGCATGCTGAGGTCCCAAGAGCCTCAGGCAGAGAGCCTGTAAGTGTTCACATGGTATGCTCTGCCTCCCTTTACTGCTCCAGTTTGGGGAGAATTTGCTTGAGAACCTGTGTTTGTGGAGCAACTTGATCAAGTCTGCTATGAACAGATGCTCATGTTTACTACATTTATTAATACAGGCAGCTGAAGGAATCAAGAAATGGGGAAAGTTTTGAGAAGGGCTTGCCAAGGGAACACTCAAGGCACGTGTGTCTCTGCCTCTCTCCCTTCCCGCCCTCCCTCTTCCTTCCTCCTGCTGTGAAAGCTGTGGAGATGTGCACAAGGTTACAGGCCTTGCGGCTCCCCTCACCACTCCCATGTCTGTCCAGGGAGGAAGATCAATGGGTCACAAAGGCAAGCTTAGCAATGGGATCCAACACAGAGCCCTCTGCTCCTTTTTTTTTTCTCAGTTAATCTATTAGATGAGATGCTTAAAATTTTTTTTGTTTGTTTTTAATGTTCCTAGCAGGAATAGCTGCTTAAAAATTTAACCACACTCGATCCTAAGCGTTTTGGAAGCCTCTGGACAGCCTTGTTCATTGCTGTATCATCAGACCTCACATGGTACCCGACACACAGGAGCCTCTCAACAAGGGCTGTGCACTGGCCGATCTTCCTCCCAAGCTCTAGGAGAGGCCACCTCTCAGGGCCTCTTGACTGTGGCCTGTGCCTCCTTATGGCTCTCTTCTCCATTTCTTCCCCAGGCCCACCCCCATCTGAAGGTACTACCTACCTAGTGTCACCTCCTTAAAGTAGCCCAATCCTCTGCAAAAAACATTTCTGAAGGTAACAAGCCCCAGGAGAAACCCTTCTCCATGCCTCTAAAAAAAATAAGATAGGTCTTCAAGGGTACCTGGTTTCTACCAAAAAGATCCCTTCCCTCGTCTCATGTAAGGGAGAGATCAAGGTTCACACCTTGAGAAAGACCATTACTCAGAGGACTGGGCACCCCCACAAAACTTGCCAGCCTCACCCAGTATCAAAGCCCCAAACCAACAGGCCTCAGTCTCAGAACAGTTTCAGACTTGCACTTAACCAGACCCATGCAGTTCTGCTAAAGCCTCCCCTCCAAGGGGCGCCTCCCACTCACCATGAGCATGCAGAAGTCAGGCAGATGGCCTGTCATGCCGAAGACAGTGGTTTTCAGGTACTTCTCATGACCAGCCAAGTCGATGAAGGTAATGACCTTAGTGGACTTCTCACAAATCTTAGTCCACTCCAGGCTGCCACCGTGGCTGTCAGGCTTGTTCACTACATTGCCTTCGCTGTCAAAGCCCAGAATGTCGTTGCCCACACTGCTGGTGCGACCAGATTCAATTTCATGTTTGTGGCGGAAGAGTTTCTGGCGAGCAAAGCCTCGGCCATTGTCCAGCTCCCCATGTGTCAGGACCCCCAGGAGGGTGCTTTTGCCGGCATCCACATTGCCCACCACTGCTACCCTGTGTGTACATGAACCCATACATCTGTGTGAGAGTTAGTGCATGAGTGAAGTGGAGCACCCACTCACAACCCCAGTAACTGGATCTGCAAGTCTGGGCTTGCCCCTGAGCCCCTCCGGTTCACGGCTCCTCCTTGAGCAGGAGGAGCACTGTGGGAAGGTTCCTGGAGCTGCTGCTGTGAGTCATGAGAAGGGTCTGGAATCCCAAGGTGGCTATCTCCCTTAACTCCCACTAGCTGCCGGGTGCTGCCAGGAAGAGCCACAAGGCTACCAGAGGCACAAAACCCTCTTCTTCATGACCCTGGTTTCCAGGCTCACAGGCTGAAGGGAAAACAAACACACCCACAGAGAACGGCAACAGAATGCACGGCTGGCCTCTCTTCATGCTCTTCCCAAAGGGAATTCTCTAGGGTCAGGGAAGTGCAGAATTAGAGAAAGGAGCCACCACCTCCCTGGACACCCAGACACTCTTTCCACACCTCAGGAGGGGAAAGGATGGAGCCAACATGCTGAGTGCCACAGGCTCAGTCACCACCCTCCGTGAAGAATGGACCCCACACTGTCCTGAGTCCTCCTCACCTGACCTCCAGGAAGTCGTTGTCTCCGACTCGTTTCCGAACCAGGTAATCACGCACGCGGCCCCCAGCTTCTTGCCGTTCCCGCAGGAGGATGACATCGGCCTCTATCTGTTCTGCCATGCTCTTCACTGTGGCGTAGGAGGCCTCCATGTCAGCTTCACTCAGCCCATACTCTGTCCCATCTGGTGACAAGAGCCCAGACATCAGCAGGAGAGGGAGTCCTGACCAACCAGCCTGACAACCAGCCTGCCAGGAACCCCACCTAACGAAGGCTGCTACCTCCCAAGCCCAGCACTGCAGAGGAACAGGGGTGCTCTCCACCTGAGAGAAAACCTGGGAACATATCAAGTTAAAACCTGACAGTGCCACAGATCTCCTCATCAAGCAGGACATTCACTAATTCATTCAACAACAGTCACTGAGGCTCTCCCAGGTTTTATGCCAACCCTCATGCTGGGTACAAGGACTACGGGTCCCCCTAGCGAGCTCACAGACCAGCAGGGGAGGCAGATAGGAAATTAATTAATTGCAATACAGCTTGAGTGCTGCACTCTAGGACTCGACGAAGAGATCGGAAAGCACTGCCTGGTGAAGCTGAGGGCAGTTCTGCAGAGGGCTGATGCCAAGCTAGGTCAAGTGCTGGGCCTGCAGGAGAACAGAGAAGGACCTCCTAGCCAGAGGAACAAAGCGTAGCGTAGCAGATCATGGCATGTTCAGGGACCAGGAGGCAGCTCAGCATGTTGGAGAGCAGAATGGGTGACATGGAGTGGCAAGAGACCACATGAGAGGTGGAAGTAGCACAACAGACAGACAGCAGCGACACACCTTCCACACCAGGCAGTGAGACGCCCAGGGCTGAGGGAGGGGAGTAACATGACCAGATGGCTGTGGGTTAGAAGGATCTCCTGGGTAGAGGTGCTGAGTGTGCACCAGCAAGGAAAAGTCCAGTTAGGAAGTCATTCTAATAATGCAGGCAAGAGATAATGACAACAGAAAGATGGAGGAAAATGGGGAAGGAATTCAGAAACATTTTAGAGATAAGATTTTTAACCGAGGCAGCTCAGCTGACATGTCCAGCAAGCAGCTGGAGAAACGAGTTTGAGCTCAGGACAAGGAAGGGAACCAGACAGAGGGCAGGACCAATCGACCAGTTATTGAGCTCCCACTATATGACAACCCATCAGCTGCTTTCCATGAGGTGTCAGATTTAATTTCCATGATCACTCCCTCAGCCTTTCCCAGCTATCCTGTCTCCCAGAGTGCCCCTGCTCCTTCCCCTGGCTGGCTAACCTCTTCAGTAAGTGTGACTCTCTTCCCCCGAAAGGCCTTGCAGCACGAAGTACTCTCCTTGTCTCTTCTTCTCTTCCTCCCACTCCAAACAAATTCCTAAACTACGGAAAACTGCCCCCCTTCCCTTGCCCTTGTTTATCTGCAAAGCTACCATCTCCTGTTTTTCCTTTCACCATCAAACATCTCAAGAGTCATCAACACATGACGGTACTACCCCACCACCTACTGACTCAAAATCTGCCCACTAAGGAAGAAACCACAGTTGTCACATGCCACCAGGGGCCCTTTTTTTTTTTTTTTTGAGATGGAGTCTCACTCTATCACCCAGGCTGGAGTGCAGCTGCACAATCTCAGTTCACTGCAACCTCCGCCTCCCAAGTTCAAGTGATTCTCCTGCCTCAGCCTCCCGAGTAGCTGGGATTGCAGGTGCCTGCCACTATGCCTGGCTAAGTTTTGTATTTTTAGTAGAGATGGGGTTTTACCATATTGGCCAAACTAGTCTCGAATTCTAGACTTCAAGTGATCTGCCCACCTCGGCCTTTCAAAGTGCTGGGATTACAGGTGTGAGCCTCCGCGCACAGCCCACCAGTGGCCTTCTGACCTCTCTATCCAATGCCCTCTTCTTAACTCCTCCAGCTTTTGATACTGCTGGCTACTCTGCCTTTACTTTTTGAAGCACTTCCCTCCCACCCTGCTCACCCATCACCTGACCTTTCCTGATATGCCTCCCCACCCCTGTCCCCTGCTCCTGTCTCCTGAATGCTAGTCTTTTCCAGTTGTGTGTCAGTGATCCTCTTCTGTTTCCACCAAACTTTCCCCTTGGCCATCTTGTTCTATGGCTTCAGCTGTCATTTTGAAAACTATAAAAACACTTATTCCTAACACCATCCTATGCTCAGAACTCCAGACTGAAGTTCCAATTGCCTGGATGATAACTCCTAGAAGTCTGATATCCAAATTCAATACCCTCCCCGGCCCCACAACCCTCTTTTTAAAAACAGCACAAACACTAACAATGTTAATAAAGCATTTTGGTTCTTACTGTAATCTTATGAGGTAGGCATTACTGTTCCCTTTTCATTTAACAGTGGAGTAAAAAGAACCCAAAAAGGTCTCAGAGCTGGAAGGGGCCATGAGTTCGCGTCTTTGGATTCCAAATCTAGAGCCTTTTCCTCCAGCACAAGGGTTCCTCTTACTGCCTGACCAGTTCCTTCTTTATTTCTGACAATGACAATACCATCTCCAGTCTCATCAGTCTGGTCCTGCTGATTCTAGAATTTTACCATGCCTTCTTCCCTGATGTCTGCCCCTTTCGCCATTCCGCAGCCACCACCAGCCTGGTTCAGGCTCTTATTCTACCTGAATCACCACAACAGACTCTTCACTTTGGTCTTTGCAAATTCAGTCTCTACTGCCTCCAACCATCCCCTTAAGTTCCTAAATAAAGCACAGCTCTGATGCTGTCACTTCCAAGTCAAAACCTCTGAAAGGCTCCCCAGGCCCAGCTGCTTAATAGCCTCCCCATTTGTGCCGTACTCCCTCCTCAGTCTCCCCTTGTAAGCTCTGTCCCAGTGCAAGTGGCCCCATCACACACACAGCACTCCCCCTTCCTTGTGCTGGGGTTCTTTGCAGGGTCCTAGCTCTACACCTTTGCTCGTGGATTTCCTATCCTGAAAACCCAACAGTGCACCTCCTCCTGGCAAAATCCTACTCATTCTGTCCACAAACATTTGTGTCTCCCTTACATTTGCCATGTACTGCCTTGTGCAACAGTGTTTTGGATACAGGTCCTCTCCTCCCCCCACAATACAAAAGCATCTTGAAAACAGGGCCTACGTCGCAACAACTCCCTGATGCCCCACAATCAGTGCCTTTCCTATATCAAGTCCTCAAATGTTTGTAAAGTATAAAACAAATGAACAAAGAGGAGTTTCTAAATGCATGGCCAAGCAAGCTGTGAAAGCCTTTCAGGTTAGAGAGGTGCTTGCTGGAAGTGCTCCTGAGAAGGCTGGCTAACCCTGCCATGCTTGCCAGGATCCCAATTCTATTCACCCTCCCATGCTTCTGTTCTTTCAGGTCCTGCTCCACACCAAAGGCATCACCAACATCACCTTGTCCATCAGGGCTCTCGTCACATTACCCGCCTCCAGCATGCATCACATTCCTCACTCTGTATAAGTGGAGACAAAGGTGGAGGAGAAAAGCTGCAGAGGTCCAATTACTAAAGGCCACATATTCAGCCATGCCAGACCCTAATCAGATTTCCATCCTGCCGGCTCACTTACCTTTCCTATATGGTTTCTCCTGTTCTACAGGCTGCAAAGTCTTCCTAGACTTTTAGAATAAAAGGCTAACCTCTTTGACATGGCATTCATTCAGAATCTGACCCCTGCCTTCCTCTGTCCAGCCTCTCCTCCTACCACTCAGGACCTCACACTCTCCACTCATTCTACTGGATTACTTCTGGTCCACCATATACTCCTGTCTCCAATGCCTCCACATCTCATGTGTATGGTTTCCTCTGCCCATTCACTATTTTCTCCACTTACCTGAAAACTCCTACTCATCCTTTAGCATCAATTAAAGGGGCAGCTCCTCTTCACAGCCCTTCCTGACTCTTCCACAGAGACTTAGTACTCCTCAGCTGGGCACAGTGGCCCACATCTGTAAATCCTAGCACTTTGGGAGGCCGAGATGGCGGATTACCTGAGGTCAGGAGTTTGAGACCAGCCTGGCCAACATGGTGAAAGCCTGTCTCTACTAAAAATACAAAATTTAGCTGGGAGTGGTGGTGGGCACCTATAGTCCCCGAGGAGGCTGAGGAGGGAGAATCACTTGAACCTGGGAGGCAGAGGTTACAGTGAGCTGAGATTGCGCCATTGCACTCCAGCCTGGACAAGAGAGAAACTCCATTACAAAAAAATAAAATAAAAATTAATAATAATTTAAAAACACTTAATACTCCTCCTACGTCCCCCAAACTATAAATTTATTTTTTGTTTTTCTTTTGAGACAGCGTCTCACTCAGTCACCATCTCAGCTCACTGCAACCTCCACCTCCCGGGTTCAAATGATTCTCGTGCCTTAGCCTCCTGAGTAGCTGGGATCACAGGAGTGTACCACCATACCCAGCTAATTTTTTGCATTGTTAGTAGAGATGGGGTTTTACTATGTTGGCCAGGCTGGTCTCAAACTCCTGGCCTCAAGTGATTCACCCCCCTTGGCCTCTCAAAGTGCTAGGATTATAGGTATGAGCCTTCTTTTTGAAAGAAATCTCATGATAAATCAACCACAACCTAGGACTCTTAAATAAATTACTACTGCAACTACTAATACTAGCTAACATTTATCTTACTATTCATCATGATTTCCTTGAATTCTCATTTAATCTTTACTACCACACCATGGGAGAAATTCTATTATTATCCCCATTTTAAGACAAGGAAAAGAGTCAGCAGGCAAATCCAGGCCTGGCAGGCTCCAGATTCTATAAACTAGGCCAGACTGCCCCTTTTAAAACATCGGTTATAATTTTTAAATGTCTTATTTATCTATACAAAATTTCTCTGAGGTAGGATGGGGAAGGTGTCATTATTCCTATTTTACAAAGGAAGGACGTGGTAAACAGAGATGAAGCAGCAAGGAAATCAGTGATGAAACTGACTCCTGGGGCCCTGCATCTGGGTTAGTCTTCTGTTTAATGTTTGACTTGTTTAACTCGTTATAATCTCTATCTGTAAAGAATTCCAGCAGGAGGGAGTCACTATGAATCTAACAGCATCCAACTGGTGGATTCAAGGATAATGCTTGGGTGTATAGATGTGTTAATGAATACCTGACATCTTATGCTTTGCCATGGGTGGGTTAATTAATTGTGAGTTGTCAAGGCATGGTAAAATTCAGAGTCCACATAAAAGGATGAGGGGAAAGGGGAGTCTTAAGAATCTGGGTCTTCAAAGAACAGACTCAACATTTGTCAAAACTGACCTATATGTGGTTCCTAAAATTCTACAATCACTAAGTGATCTTTGAGGGGTTCATCTTATTACAGCAGACCAGATGTGCACCTGACATCGAAGCTTTCAAAACACTACCAATGATCTCCTAGTCAACAAATGGAATGCTTTCTCTGAACCTGGTACTTATTGACGCCTCTGTAGCACTTGATAATGCTAATTAACTCTCTCCCTTTCTTGATAGGCAACTTCTTAGTTTGCCTATCTCTCTGGCCATGCCTTCCTTTAGGTAGTGAGACCCACAACTAGGGAGGTGGCAGCAAGCATGGGAAGGAAAGAACAGATATGAAAGACATTTCAAAGGAAGGCACAGCTGCATCTGGAGAGCTAATCCTTCTTCCTTATGTCACTCTTACAACGTTTCCAAATACTGTTTTCCATGGAGGTTATTTGTGTATATGCCGTCTTTCCTCCTTGGGGCAGGGACCAGATTTTAAGTTTCCAAAACTTTTGCAACAGTGGCAAGCCTTAGAAGATACTTAATACGTATGTGTCAAATAGTTTAAGAATGATTTTGAGATTTCTTCAGTCTGCAACTCAAACTACAAAAGAATTATTACCTGGCTTTACAAAGCCTATATTCAGCAAAGAAAAGTGTTTCTTTAATGATGCATCCAGGCCCACCTGGGCTTCCTGCAAAGCTGACAGAGACAAGTGCTGGTATGGGCTGAATTCATAATTGTTAGCAACCCCAGCTGTCATTTCAGCAAAGATAACACCATAATGAAGATGAAGGTAAGTAGGTCTCATGTTGAAGTTGTCAATTAGGAGCAACCAGAGGAAAAAATCATAATATACTCTGGAATTGTTGTGGGGGCTGCCTTCCTCTAAAATGGTAGGTTCCACTACAAGGAATAGGCATCGTGGAGAACAATAACCAGTCCCTTTCAGGATGGTTACAAGCCTACATGTCTGACAGGATCCAGAGGGGAGAGAAGAGGGCCTCCGTTATCACAGCTATCCAAACTAAGTGGTCAGTATGGTCTGGGGCAAGGAGCCTGACTGAAGAGAGGAATTCTGGGCGTCTGAAGAGAGGAATTCTTCTTTGCTGACACCAAGAAGAATCATGGAGGTCCTCTGCTGAGCAGAAAATAACTAGCAATGGGCTGTGTAAACAGGGCTTGGAAGAGAAGACCTCTGGCTGCCCAGGAATGAGCTTAATTCTAGAACTAACTATGATTACCTTAGACAAGAAGTTCCTTTGCTTTGTGCTTCATTTCCTCTTATGCAAATGGAAAGTACTGGAGATAAAAAAGGAAGCACCTGTAAAACTGCTTGGAGAGTGAATCTTTCAAGTCAAGCATATTAGGACAACTAAGGTGAGAATCAACATTTACTTTGTACTTTCAAGTCCTCCAAACAGTTCTGCAGACACTAAAGAGTCACTGTAACTGACACACATAAGCAGAAAAGTTCAAAAAGGGGAAAATGTGCTCTAAATAATTTTTTTCTTTTGAGATGGAGTTTCACTCTTGTTGCCCAGGCTAGAGTGCAATGGCCTGATCTCGGCTCACTGCAACCTCTGCCTCCCAGGTTCAAGTGATTCTCCTGCCTCAGTCTCCTGAATGGCTGGGATTACAGGCAGCTGCCACCACGCCCAGCTAATTTTTTGTATTTTTAGTAGAGATGGGGTTTCACCATGTTGACCAGGCTGGTCTCAAACTCCTGACCTCAGGTGATCTGTCTGGGCCTCCCAAAGTGCTGGGATTACAGGTGTGAGCCACCACGCCTGACCTTGAGCCACCACGCCCGGCCCAATAATTTTTTAAAATAAAGTGAAAGGAAAACTATGCTCACCTGATCCCTGCCCAATGACATATATGGTCTCTCCGCATCCCTCGTCCATTCTCTCCCACATCTGCCGAAGTAGGCTGTCATACTGCTCTGATGTAGGGCTCACTAGAACCAGCTAGAAAAGAAACCAACAGCCTTAGGACCACACTTGCTAGAAGAGCACCACAGACAAAGCTGATCAATATAGCCTAACTAAAGATCCTGACTGAACCCCCACAGCACCCTAATCCAAAAAAGCTGCACAGCCCTTTCATGCTCTCTCTGCTTCTCCTGAAGTAGTCTTTGAGCCTCAGGCCTCATATAATCCATAAGATATCCTAAAATGTGTATGTCTGAGCCATAACCCATGGTAAAGAGGGCAGAAGCAGCCTGCCTCCCAGGAGAGGCAGGACCCAAGTTGACTGAGAATCTGGCACCGTGGATAGAAAGAACAGTGCTTTCCACTACATGCCAAAGTCTTCTACCTGCAGTGGCATCTGGAAGTCCGCAGGACAGAGATCTCATATACCTCCATGCCCTCTACCCACAGGCCAGTGGCTCCCAGGATAACAAAAGAATTCTGTTCTATCTTGCCTTAGCTATATTGATTATTTGGGAATGAAAACTGCCTGCAAGACTCATCTTCATCAACAAAATACCGTCGCCATTACCACTATGATGAGTATTAGCACCATCATTTTGCAAATGTCTGCCAGTAACATTAAAGTATTAACCACTTATTTGGGGAAGCCATTTGGTAATAGGTATGTCAGACCCCATTCTCTGACCACTCCTGTCTGACCTTGGACAAAAAACTTAACCCCTGTGAGTCTCAGTTTTTCAATCTACAAAACAGAGCTAATACTACCTGCATCCTAAGGCCAATGCAAAGAGCAAATGTAATAACATGTAAAAGCATCAAGTCCACAGCTCAGTAAATGTGAAGCTACAAGGTTTTCTTTGCCCAATCGTTCCCAGAAAAACCTTGGTGCATGAAGCTAGCCACCACTATTCACTAAGTGTTTCTGCCTTTGGAAGCTCTCAGAGCCTTAGGTCTCCACATTTATTATTGTAAGGATATAAACCTTTAGCTTCTAATCTTTTCCTCTGGAATCAGTCTATTCAACCCAACCTTTCTCTCCCTCCACACCATCACTTTTTCTTTTTGATATCATCAATATTTATATACAGCTTTTTTAATTGTGAGGAGGACTTCCCCAGCTATGTGATGAAATAACATGTCAAGAAATATTTTGTTTTCTTTTGTTTTGTTTTGTTTTGAGAGGGAGTCTCACTTGGTCACCCGGGCTGGAGTGCAATGGCACGATCTCAGCTCACTGCAACCTCTGCTTCCAGGGATCAAGTGATTCTCCTGCCTCAGCCTCCCAGGGAGCTGGGACTACAGGCAAGTGCCACCATGCCTGGCTAATTTTTGTATTTTTAGTAGAGATGGGGATTTCACAATGTTGGCCAGGCTAGTCTCAAACCCCTGACCTCAGGTAATCCACCCGCCTCAGCCTCCCAAAGTGCTGGGATTACAGGCGTGAACCACCGCACCTGGCCACATCTAGGAATATTAAATGAGCTGGTCAAGAAATGAAGGAACTACCCTCTTTGCAATTCTGCCCTGCATTTTCCAACTACGTTTCTTCAGCACCTTGACCATGTGTTGACATCCAGTTTGTCTGCTTTTGAGTCAGGTGCATAACTTTGTAACTTCCCAAGTTGACTCATCAGAGCTTGTAAATGTAAGCTGGATGTTTCCTGGGTCTTTTACATGGTCCTGGCCATCCCTCTCTCTAAGCTCAGCCATCCTCATTATGGCATTACAGGCCCAAGACAGGACCAACTCTGACAGGCTAGCTGGCTTCCATGTGCTCACCTGAGACTAGAAGGGCAAAGAGCAGTTGAAAATCACTTGCTTAGGTTGCAAGGAAACTTCTTTCCAGTTTAGGGGCAAGTTTCATGCAATTTTGCCAGCATAAACTATAAAAAGTCATAAACACTTTCAAAGCTGGAGAAAATGTCTATCATAACTATACCACAAAGGTCAGCGGTGGTACTGGTATTCTTCTGTCTTTCATCTACTATTTAATCTGCACAGGAAATTAGGAACTATCTTGTTCACTTCGAACATTTACTGAGTCTTTAGAATGCATCAAGCACTATTAGGTACCTTCATACACATTTCTAATTTTTACAACCCATCTATATTTTCTTAAGATGAGGTGGTTGGAGAACTGAAAGGTTAAGAAACTTTCCCAACGTCACACAGTCTTTCGATGGCAGGGCAGGAAAGGGAACCCAGTCCGGCCTGACTCCCAAGTTGGCATTCTTTCCCTAAGGAACGTTAAGCACCTTGAAAACACCAGTCACAATGCCAAGCTGTTGGCGAGCCCTTAATTCTTGCCTACCTCCTCGTCAGCTCAGAAGACATAGTTTAAAACGTCCTTCACTGCTCCACTCATACAAGATGATCTTCCACTCCCAGGATAGCAAGACTATGGAGTCTGTCCATCTATCCATTTTGTTTTGGGTGGCCTCAAAAAGTAGACATTGCTCGGACATACTCCTCCCCATAAAACAGAAACAGAGCGACTACTTTCTGTTTCCTTTCCCGAGTCCGGGAAGAGACGCGACTGCCACCCTGCCCTGCCCTCCGACTACCTGTCTTCTCGAGCGTCTCGGCCCCCTGCCCGGGCCGCCTCGCCCCTCAGCTGTCCCGCGCGGTCCAGAGAGAGGACACTTTTGGGCTCCAATCCCCTTAAGTGGGGACCCGAGGCAGGGAGAGGGACACTGAGCGGGGACAGGGACCGCGCGGAGCACTGCCAGCGTCGGGCGCCCCCGTTCCACGTGGCAGAGCCGAGGGGTTGTGATCTCGGCGGGAGCCGGCAGGGCGGGAGGCTGGGTTGGCGACGCGGGGGCGCCAAGGTGGGTGCGGGGACCTTGGGGACGGCCCCTCCCGCCGGAGACCCGCACGTCCCCGAGACCAGCAGGTGGCCAGGCTCGGCCCCTTCCCCCTATCCCGCGCTCCCCGCGGACAGGGCGGCCACTGGCCCCGCCGTCGCCCCGGAGACTGCTCGGCCCGCCGCCCGCTCCCCTCAGCGCCCGCCGCCGCCGCCCGGGCCTACCTTGCTGGTGAGGTCCAGCTCCGGCTCGCCGTTGAGCGCCTCGCCGTCCTCGCTGCAGTCCGAGTCGAAGCCGCCGTGTAGTCGGGCGGCGGCCGCCGCAGCCCTGGCCGCCCCGGGGGAGCTGGGCTCGGGGGCGAACATAGAGGCCGGGACCGGCGAGTCCATCGCGGAGCGATTGCGCTCCGCCGCCATCTTTAATAACTTAGGCTAATTCGTAGCCGGCTTCCCTCCTCCCCGGCTTATTTGACTAATCTATGCACCGGCCCCGCCCCGCCCCTCATCGGAATAATTTATGCAAAACTTCTCCGGCCGCGTACTGGGTGACACGTCTCTCTAGCTAAGAAACAGTCGCCCAGGCCTCTCAGCCACCAATCCCTGCAGTGCTTGCAAGTACCTAATGAATAATTAATGAGGCCCAAACCCCAACAGCAAATGTCTGAGACGTCAGCCCTACTCCCAGCTTGGGAGGGAGCAGTACCGAGTCCTCGCTACCCGCCTGAAGCCTTCCCGCCAACGGGAGCAGAGCAGAGCATGACTGACACAGCAGCCATCCAATGAGGAGAGAAATACAGACGTTACTCGTCAACGCCCCTTCACTCCCCCTGTTTCCAGAGGCGGTGCTAAGCCAGCAAATCTTACTGACAAACAGTAGGCGCTGTGAGCCTTCCGATAAGGGACAGAGGCAGGACCCAATCGAATCATAGAACAGGTCCCGCCCCTGGACCGCTGCTCGCGGAGATAGTAAACTGCAAAATGAGCCTCCCACTCGATTCAGTGACTGAGGCAGTCGCTGGAACGCCGATGTCCAACGTGCTGGCATGCTCCAGGCAACTTTAATAGTAGAATCGATGCCGCACATTCCAAGAGTTGTAATACTATAGCAGCCAGAGTGAGGCAATAATTAAATGCTGACCTTAGGGAGAATTCTCCATTCATTGTCTTTGCGGAGACAATTACATGAACTAAAAACAGAGGCAAGCACCTAAAATTAAAAGCCAAAAACCACCTCGCCACTTTTGTGGTAAACTGCTAAACCAAGATCTAGGGTATGATAAGGTAATTTCCTATGGATTATTTTCCAGCGTCATCAGTTGTGAAAAGCCCCAACCCAAAATGCCATCAGCACGTTTTAGTGTCCTGAATTTCTGTTTCAAAAGTCAGAAAAGCCTAGGCCTTCATTGCTTGGTGAAATTGGGGATTAACCAATGTCTAATAACGTTGGCCTTGGCCACTCGTTCCAGGGATCAAGTAAGCAAGAGCATGCTTGAGAAGATAAGGAACCCAAGATGCAGAGTTTGGACCTAAACGCTAAATCTTTAGTGGGCAAGTGGTAGGACTGAAAACGGCTTTCGGTTCTGGGGATCTATCTGAGAAAAAAGAGACGGCTTCTTCTTGTCCCCGTTTTCCACTACTATCAAGTCTTCTTTGCACAAACACAGCTGGGAATCTTGGACAGAAAGTTATCTGATCCCAATGGTCTTGATACTGTTCTTATGTGCTTTTTAATTTCTTCCTTGCCAAATTGCTCACCATCATCCTATATGGGCTGAGAGTGATGGCTCACACCTGTAATCCTAGCACTTTTGGAGGCTGAGGAGGGCGGATCACCTGAGGTAAGGAGTTCAAGACCAGCCTGGCCAACATGGCCAAACACCATCTCTACCAAAAACATAGAAATTAGCTGGGTGTGGTGGCATGTGCCTGTAATCCCAGGCCACTCTGGAGGCTGAGGCAGGAGAATCCCTTGAGCAAGACTCCATCTCAGGAAAAAAAAAAAAAAGTTCCGGAGGCCTGAACTCATAACTGGCTTCTGAGGGAGGGGCACAGTCTTGTAGGACTGAGCCTTTAACCAATGGGATCTGACAGTATCTCCAGGTAGACAGTGTGAGACAGAATTGAATTGAACTAGAGGCCACCCAGCTGGTGTTCCCTGCAGAACTGATGGGTTGCTAGTGGGGAGAAATCCACACATTTTGGTGATCAGAGGTGTTGTAGTGATAATTTTAAAAAACAGATTTTGACTTTTCCTCTGCAGCCAAGATTGATAGCATCTCACCAACTGGCTCTCTTCCAAAGAGTTCAAGTCGGCCAGGCACGGTGGCTTAAGCCTGTAATTCCAGCACTTTGGGAGGCCAAGGTGGGCAGATCACCTGAGGTCAGGTGTTGGAGACCAGCCTGACCAACATGGAGAAACCCCATCTCTACTAAAAATACAAAATTAGCCAGGCTTGGTAGTGAATGCCTGTGATCCCAGCTACTTACGAGGCTGAGGCAGGAGAATCGCTTGAACCCAGGAGATGGAGGTTGTGATGAGCTGAGATCATGCCATTGCATTCCATCCTGGGCAACAAGAGCGAAAACTCCAGCTCAAAAAAAAAAAAAAAAAATCAAGTCCAGAATGTGCTGACAGCCTGCTAGTCAACTAAAAAACATGCCCTTTGCACTATAGCCTTTACCCAGAAAAGTCAGAGAAGGCACTTTTGAATTGAATGGGGAATTCTAACATGACATTTTAGAGGAGGAAGTACCTACCCTAACCATCTATATGTCTTTCTGAAGAAAAGTTGGACACTAGGTTCAAATTCTGCATTCACTACATACTGGGTTCACATATCATATGTATGTAACCTTAAGAAAGTTAACTTCTTTTTTTTTTTTTTTTTTTTTGAGACGGAGTTTCACTCTTGTTACCCAGGCTGGAGTGCAATGGCGCGATCTCGGCTCACCGCAACCTCCGCCTCCTGGGTTCAGGCAATTCTCCTGCCTCAGCCTCCTGAGTAGCTGGGATTACAGGCATGTGCCACCATGCCCAGCTAATTTTTTTTTGTATTTTTAGTAGAGACGGGGTTTCACCATGTTGACCAGGATGGTCTCGATCTCTCGACCTCGTGATCCACCCGCCTCGGCCTCCCAAAGTGCTGGGATTACAGGCTTGAGCCACCGCGCCCGGCCAAGAAAGTTAACTTCTCTGAGTTTGTTTTCTCTTCTAAAGATATAAGGCATCTAGGCTGGGCATGGTGGCTCACACCTAGCACTTTAGGAGGCCGAAGCAGGTGAATCACAAAGTCAGGAGTTTGAGACCAACCTGGCCAACATGGCGAAGCTCCATCTCTACTAAAAATACAAAAAATTAGCTGAGCATGGTGGCACATGTCTGAAGTCCCAGCTACTGCTATAGTATTATAACTCTTGGAATGCATGGCATCGATCCTACTATTAAAGTTGCCTGGAGCATGCCAGCACGTTGGACATCGGCGTTCCAGCGACTTCCTCAGTCACTGAATCGAGTGGGAGGCTCGTTTTGCAATTTACTATCTACTTGAGCAGCGGTCCACGAGCGGGACCTGTTCTATGTTTCGATTGGGTCCTGCCTCTGTCCCAGCTACTTGGGAGGCTGAGGCAAGAGAGTTGCTTGAGCGCAGCAGGCGGAGTTTGCAGTGAGTGGAGATCACGCCAATGCACTCCAGCCTGGGCGACAGAGCAAGGCTGTCTCTAAAAAAAAAAAGAAGAAATGAAGTATCTAATAGGATAATCAGCTGCAAATGAACTAATATATGTAAGGCACTTAGAACAGTGCTTGCTGTTGTTCAGCAAGCCCTCAAACTAATCATATGTAAATATAAGCATATCCGTGGGTAGCTTACAAATTACAAAAATGTAAGATAATTCAGAAGTTGGCTGCACAGAGTAAAAGCGTTCCCCACCTTGTGGCAGGCACTCCAGCATGTTAAATTATAACATTGTTGGGTGTAATGCTGTTAAAATAATTGCATTGGCCAGGTGCGGTGGCTCACGCCTGTAATCCTAACACTTTGAAAGACCAAGATGGGCGGATCACTTGAGCCAGGGAGTTCAAGAGTTCGAGACCAGTTTGGGCAACGTGATGAACATCTTTACAAAAGTAAAAATAAAAATTAGCCAGGTGTGGTGGTCCCTGCCTGTAGTCCCAGCTACTCAGTAGGCTGAGGCAGGAAGATCACTTGAGCCCAGGAGATCGAGCCGTGATCACGCCACTGCACTCCAGCCTGGGAAACAGAGCAAGACCCTGTCTCAAAAATAAATCTTTAGGCCGGGCGTGGTGGCCGACGCTTGTAATTCACGCACTTTGGGAGGCCGAGGTGGGTGGATCACAGGAGTTCCAGACCAGCCTGGCCAACATAGTGAAACCCTGTCTCTACTAATAATACAAAAATTAGCCAGGCATGGTGACACACGCCTGTAATCCCAGTTACACAGAGGCTGAGACAGGAGAATTGCTTGAACCGGTAGGTGGAGGCTGCAGTAAGCTGAGATCGCACCATTGCAATCCAGCCTGGGCGACAAGAGTGAGACCCCGCCTCCAAAAAATGAAGACTAAATTTGAAGTGCGATTTCTTTCTGTTTTTCCAGTTTTATGAAAAACCCAAAAGGAGGGAAACTAAGGTGGATAATGATGCCTACCACGCACCCTAAGGGTAGGTAAAGAGAAAAAAATAACGAAATCCACGTGAGACTGTAAGTAGTTCGCCTTTTCCCGACAACGCACACAATGCGCTTAGGTATATCTCGCGCTGATGTCTATGCAGAGAGGAAAGCCACCGTGAGAAGAGCGGGGAGCCCCAAGGCAAGAGGACAGTGGCTTGCGTGTAGTGAACCCAAATGCGACACCAAGGGACTGCAACAGGATTCTCCTTCGCACTTGAAATGTGACTCCCAGCGAGGCACCTACCCTTAGCGCTCCCTGGACACGGTGCGGTCGGGCGCACTAAACAAGGCAATTTGCGCTCGACCGAATCAAGTGCTTCCAACTCCCCCCGGTGAGCAGCGCGTTAGCCACACGTGAAATGGTCAACGCAGAGGGAGCAAGAACGCTCGGCCGAGGAGCCCGGCCCAGAGACGGGAGGGGTGCGGAGAGCCGCGGACGGTAGCGGCTGGCCTGACTGCCGCCCCGGAACAACGCCCACACCCGGGAGAAGGGCAAGCGGGCGTTCTGGCAGGACTCCCTCAGGCCGCGCCGCCCCGCCCGGGACGGCGCTGAGCCGAGCGGCCAGACCCCAGCCCTGCCGGCCGCCGCCGAGCTCCGCGGCCCAACACTGAAGGCCCCTGCAACACCCCAACCCCTCATCTGCGCCCGGACTCGCCAAACGTCCGTCGCTCGCAGGCCGGCTTCGATGACGTCAGCCGTGACGCCACGGCGGGGCGGGGCGGGACGGCGCGGGAGGGCGTTTCCGGGGCACGCGCCGGGAGGGGGCCGCTGACGTCGGGCTCAGGTGCACGCGCCCGCCCGCCCGCGCGGCCCAGTTGGCGGCCCGCACTCCAGGTGGAGGCCGGCGGCGGTGAGGGGCGGCGGGCGGCGAGCAGTCCCCGCGGCGCTGGGCTGCAACCGGGAGCGCGGCGGGAGGGCGTCTGGGCCTGCGCTCACGTGACGGGCCGGGAGGTTGTGGTGGGGGCGGCGAGCCGGGCGGGCCGGAGCCTGGGAGCGCCAGGCGGACTGTACGGCCCCACCCCTCGCGGGCCTCGCCGTCGCGGCGCGGACCTTCCCTCCGGCAGGGGCCGGCCCCGCCGCGCACTTCCCGCGCCCGCTCACCGCTGACCGGAGTTGTCTCCTCTGCAGGGCCGCGGCCAGAGGGAGAGAGTCCGCGCTTTCCGAGGGAGCCGCGCCCTGCGGGCCCCAGCGCACCCAAGGGGATGGAGAGCTGCCCCCGAGGCCCCCGCGCGGCCCGCGATCCCACGCCCGCCGGCCCGCGCTAGCTGCTCGACTCGTGCGCTTTATCAGCCACCCAGGCCTTGTCTCCCGAATCAGTGGCGTCGTGGTTCGAAAGAAATGGAAGAAAAGGAGCGATGTGACCGATTGTGTTCGGTCCTCCTGCTTTGAGGCCTGGCATTTGCAGAGGGAAACAGCAAGAAAATAGTGGGGTTTTTAGAGGGGGGTGGGAGGGAAGGGTGGGGAAAGGGAAACAAGGTCTTACATTTTATGTTTTTTATTTTCTAAATTCTGCACTTTGACAGTGGTCGCAAAATAAAACTAATCCAAAAGTTATTTTTCTATTGAGAAGAGAGAAGAGGTGTTTTTTGTTTTTTTTTTTTTCCTTTCGGTTCCAATCTTTTCTCCCAGTGACAAAGCATAAATCATGGACACCAGAGAATAAGGTGGACCTCAGGAATCCTGAAAAGACTGAGAAGCTTGCATTCTTCCTCTGGAGGGAAAGAGTGGGGTGTTTTTAGCCATCTCTGGAACCTAAAAGAAAAAACATGAGTTGTGTGCCATGGAAAGGAGACAAGGCCAAATCTGAATCATTGGAGCTGCCCCAGGCAGCACCCCCACAAATCTACCATGAGAAACAGCGCAGGGAGCTTTGTGCCCTCCACGCCCTCAATAACGTCTTCCAGGACAGCAATGCCTTCACCCGGGATACGCTGCAAGAGATTTTCCAGAGGTAGGGGACCCTTCTCCTTGGCATCTTGATACTTACTGATATTTCTGGATTTCTGTGGGTGGGGTAATGTCTCAGCTTCATCAACCTTCAAATCTGTAGGTATTAGCACGTATAAGGGACACACGACAGGAAAAGATAATCACTACCATTTATCTGGCACATACTGTGGGCTAAGCACAGTGCTCATAGCCTCTGCTGTGTTTTCTTGAGTGATCTGCTCAGCAGTCCCATGGAAGACATGTTAATACCTGGAGTTATTTCCATTTTAATGATGAAGACAGCATTTAGTTCAGTACTTTGCCCAAGGTAACAAGACTTGGGGTTGAACTCTTTTAAGTATGCTGTTGACCACTATGTTTAATGCCTCTAAAGTTCTGCTGCCGAGGAGTTTACGATCTAGAAGTGGGACAAGATACGTACACATTCAGTCACCTGTCATCAAAGGTTGAATGTGGTGAGTACCACAAGCAAGATGTATACACAGTGCTCAGCATTTCTATGAGGCCAGGTGCTGGCAGTGGTGCTTTTCGTACATTGCTTTGTGTAGCCCTCCTAGCAGTCATCTCACTGCCTGTATTTTACTGATAAACAGCCAGAAAGGTGAGGTAATATGTTCTAAATAGATAGTAAAGCTATAATTTGAAGCTGATTCTGGATCCCCTCCTCTTTTTCCTTTATTCTAGATGGTCTTTCTTACCCACTTAGAACAAATGACACTCCACAGGTTAATAGAAGTTCAGCTTTTGGCCAAGCACCATGGCTTACGGCTGTAATCCCAGCACTTTGGGAGGCCAAAGCAGGTAGAATCACCTAAGTTCAGGAGTTTGAGACCAGCCTGACCAACATGGTGAAACCCTGTCTCTACTAAAAATACAAAAATTAGCTGGGTGTGGTAGGGCATGCCCGTAGCCCTAGCTACTCGGGAGGCTGAGGCAGGAGAATCACTTGCACCAGGAGGTGGAGGTTGCAGTGAACCAAGATCCCACCACTGTACTCCAGCCTGGGCGACAGGTCTTGGGGGAAAAAAAAATGATTTCAGCTTTTTTCTCTTTGCTCTGATTTTCTAGAATTGCTTTATTAAACGTTTTGAGAATCACTTCTGTCATGTCTTGATGAACACAACAGCATGTCTGTGGTCCATAGCAACTCTGGTGGTGATGTTGCCTGATGACCCCAACTAGAAAGGGTTAGGCCCACTCAGTCCTCATTGCAGAAAAGCTCAAGCATTCTTTCAGCAGTGCATATTGGCATTTCTAGAAGACGTTTTTCTTACTCTCTTAGCTTGTAAATGAAATTATTGCCACATAGGGACCAGAATTACAGCTGGAAGCAACCTATTTGGGGTGATTTATAAAAACACAGGTAGGGATCATTTGCCCTGAAAGAGCCAGAGGCCTACGCTTAAAAGAATGTTAATCCCCATATCCAGACAAAACTATAATGAGAGTAATTATTTTCCAATGCCAGTAGTAACCAGAGTGATGCCTTAGCAGAGCAAATACGTTGTTTGCGTCATGGCCATAATCTGGCAGCAAGTAGAGTTGACTCTGCAGGACCTGGGGTGCTGGGAGATAAGATCATTTGTCTCAGATCATCACATCATGTAATTGAAAGGAGGATCCACTACATTGGACTGCTTTCTTTTGACCAGCCATTAGTATTTCTCTGCTCCTAACCAGATATTTGCAAATCATTTCCTAATGTAAAACTAGGGAGAAGGAAAGGACTCAGTACTTGATACTTTTTGATACTTTGTGGAAAGGACTCAGTACTTGATACTGTGCTTGATACTTTTTGATACTTTGTGATCTGTAGGAACAATCTTGCAACAATCTTATCAGTGATGATCTTAGGAAACTAGGATGCAGTCAGTAGAAGGGATTTCCCCAGTTTCACCCGCTAGGAAATAAATTCCAGAAACAAAATTCTCTATATCCAGTCACACTCTGGTAGAAAAATTTTCACTTCTGTGCATTTGGCCCCTGATCTGACTGTGGAAATAATGATGAGATCCCCAACACACATGAACACTTAGTACAAAGTATCATTCTCAGTGCTTTACTTTTGTTAACTCAGTCCTCACAAGGGAGTTCACAGCTATTGATGGCAGGATTTGGCCCCACCCTTTGTGACTCTAGAACCTGCCCCCACTAACTGCTCTCCTGTTTCCCAAGTACTGGAAAGGCCTGTAGAGTTGCACCATCAGTAGCTGTTCCTCCAGCTGCCGAGTTGGGCCAGTGCTGAAGTTCTGGAGTGTGCTCGTCAAGTGTGGATAATAACAGGAGTTTCTCAGCTGTGTTCTCCCGAATAAAAGAATGTTAAACGTTTGCTAAACCTGCATGGAACCAAGGTCCTATTCCTTTTAAAGCTTTAGCAAATTGTACTGCACTCCTTGATTCTAGCATCGCAATGTAAATATCAAAAAAGTGCCGGCAAGCCAGCACATAAGGGCATGTATTCTGTCCCCACTCCAGAAGTGGGATTCTGCATAGAGTATTTTATATTGAAAGAATGTATTGAGTAGGTAGGAACAAAAAATAAACAAGCGAGGACGGAATCTAGAGGAAAAAGCAAAGAGAGAAGAGGTGAGGGAGAGAAGATGGAATTTTTTAAACAAACATTGACTAGCTGCCTGTGGAGTGCCAGGCACTACAAAGGCACCATAAAGAAAACAAGTTGAACAGGCCTCAGCCCCTGAAAAGCACATCTCAGAGCTATACTTTAACCAGGCCTTGAAATTAGATTTAAGTGAAGTTAGAACCCTGGCATTCTGAGCAATTAAAATGAAAAGATAATCAATGTGGATCTTAGTGGGTATAATTCTATGCTGTTTTGAAGTGTGGCTAGTGAATGGTAGAAATGGGAGGGAAATGTTGATAAGCGCTATTTGCTGAGAGGAAGTTCATCTTAGCAGTTGAATTTTAGCCAGATAAAAGAAGCAAATACAAAAGCAGGGTGGAGTTTCAAGATAGTTGTGGATATGAGATGATTCATGCGTAGAAATGAATAGGAACTCAGAGCTGAGCTAATGACTCAACATGGCGGCAAGGAGGGCAGGGAGGAGTGGAGTGAGGTGTGTCAGGCTTGTTCCAGGATTTCAACATAGTGGTAACATCTTGAAAAAGAGGGCATTTATGTAAAAGGATCTGTTTTCAACCTGTAAAGTTGGAGAAAAGATAAACTGGGCAGGTGTCATCAGTGTATATGTTATAGATGCAGAAATTTGATCTCATCATTTCATATAAAGAATGTGGGCCAGGTGTGGTGGCTCATGCCTGTAACCCTGGCACTCTGGGAGGCAGAGCGGGTGGATCACCTGAAGTCAGGAGTTTGAGACCAGCCTGGCCAACATATAGTGAAACTCCATCTTTACTAAAAAATAGAAAAAAAAAAATTTTTTTTTTTTTTTTTTTGAAAGATGGGGTTTCACCACATTGGTGAGGCTAGTCTCGAACTCCTGACCTCAGGTGATCCGCCCACCTCAGCCTCCCAAAGTGCTGAGATTACAGGCGTGAGCCACCACATCCAGCCTTAAAAAATAGAAAAATTCACTGGGCATAGTGGTGCATGCCTGTAGTCTCAGCTACCCAGGAAACTAAGGCAGGAGAATCATTTGAACCCAGGAGGCAGAGGTTACAGTGAGCCAAGATCTTACCACTCCAGCCTGGGCAACAGTGAGACTCTGTCTTTCAAAAAAAAACAGGAAAAAAAATGTGCCTAAGGTTTGAAAAAAAGGGCCATAGAAATCAAATTATATGATGGCAGATTTGCTAGGTTGTTTTGAAAGTCCTCAGGCCTAACACATTTTCACTAGAATCATCCAGGTTTTTCAGTGATCAGATTCTTGCATCTAGCTATGCATTTCTCTCCTAAATAGGATATTTAATATTAAAATTTAACCAGGGCTGGACTTGTGGCTCATGCCTGTAATCCCAGCACTTTGGGAGGCCAAGGCAGGTGGATGGCTTCAGCCCAGGAGTTTGAGACCAGCTTGGGTAACATAGTGAGACTCCCATCTCTACAAAAAATTCAAAAATTAGCTGAGCATGGGGGCTCACACCTGTAGTCCAGCTACTTGGGAGGCTGAGGTGGGAGGATGGCTTGAGCCCAGGCGGTTGAGTCTGCAGTGAGCCATGTTCATGCCACTGCACTCCAGCCTCGGGTAAAACAGCAAGATCCTATCAAAAAAAAAAAAAAAATCTAGGCAAAAACTAGCATTGTCTACCACAGAGGATGAGTATTCCAGCCTCCCCATTACACAGTTCCTGATCAGGTGGAAGGGGCTACATTTTAAAGCATGGTGATGATAACTGAGGAAAGTTGTTAGGTATTAACCTCTAGAGACTTGAATTATGTTGTCCAAGGGCTAGGCAAACACATAGTGATAATAGCTCACACCTACAGATTACTAATGTGTGCCTAGTGCTTTGACCCATGCCTGATTTAGAAACATCAGGAAGTTCTGAGCCGTGTTTTCTAATGTCACGTCTCTTCACATCTGATAAGGAAAGAAAGAATTAGGGTGGGGAAAAGAATCTTGATGAAATGTCTCTCATCTCCCTTTTCATTAATATCCAAAATCATCACCATAGTCAGACACAGTGGAAATCACAAGAGAGGAACAGGGACTTACCTGAAGACACAGACAGGAGGGTAGACCTGGACTAGGGCCCATCTTCTCACTTGTGGATTACTTCACATCTCCGGGCTCTAACCTCTGGCTGTGATGACAGAAGTGAGAGGCTCACTTTATAGCCCAGAATTTCTATGGAAATCATTAAGACAGTCCTGACCAGGAGTTTGCCAAGGAGTCTGAAGAATACTTGCCACTGGAATCAACAGGATCTCGTGGAACTCAGTGGGACTGGTGTGTTGAAATATCCGGGGCACTGTTCCATATTGTCTTAGGGTAGAGGCTGAATCCTAGCCCTCCCACTCACCAGCTATGCCTGACTAGGCAAGTCACCATAACCTTTGCACCTCAGCTTCCATATTTACGGTATCTCAAGATGGCTGGAAGTGATCAAGCCCATAAAAGCAGCTAACACAGTGGCCACTTGATTACTGTTAAAGTCAAAACAAGTGCTGGTGTGATGAGTACACTGGGTGGGCCCCACTTATTCAAATGACCATTCCTCTAGAATGAGATGGAAGCTACTCTCAATGTTTCCTGTAGTGATCAAATTGCCCAACGTTTATTGAGTTGCCAGTGCCTACCTGTGAGGGATATAAAGTAAAGAGCCAGCCGGGCGCGGTGGCTCACGCCTGTAATCCCAGCACTTTGGGAGGCCAAGACGGGTGGATCACGAGGTCAATAGATCAAGACCATCCTGGTCAACATGGTGAAACCCCGTCTCTACTAAAAATACAAAAATTAGCTGGGCATGGTGGCGCGCACCTGTAGTCCCAGCTTCTCGGGAGGCTGAGGCAGGAGAATTGCTTGAACCCAGGAGACGGAGGTTGCGGTGAGCCAAAATCGCACCATTGCACTCCAACCTGGGTAACAAGAGCGAAACTCCATTTCAAAAAAATATATAAATAGCTGGGCGCGGTGGCTCAAGCCTGTAATCCCAGCACTTTGGGAGGCCGAGGCGGGTGGATCACGAGGTCGAGAGATCGAGACCATCCTGGTCATCATGGTGAAACCCCGTCTCTACTAAAAATACAAAAGCTGAGGCAGGAGAATTGCTTGAACCCAGGAGGCGGAGGTTGCGGTGAGCCGAGATTGTGCCATTGCACTCCAGCCTGGGTAACAAGAGCGAAACTCCGTCTCAAAAAAAAAAAAAAAAAAAAAAAAAAAAAATATATATATATATATATATATATATATATATATATATATAAGAGCCATCCAGGGATTTAGTGTTTGGTTGAACATATAAAATAACTGAATTCTCCAACAGTCCTGTGAAATAGTAATCATTCCCATTTTTACAGGCAAGGTAATAGGCATGGAGATTAAATTTCATAGTTAGGGTTGATGGTGCTTGGAAATGAACTCAGATATGTATGGTCCTCACTCCCTCCCTTTTCACAGAGGATCCAGGGAAGATCCTATGGAAAAAAATAGGGTGTGAGGTTGAACTTGAAGAATCTGTAGGATTTGGCTTGGAACGGAAATAGGATAAAAGAATAGAGGCTGCCAGGCACAGTGGCTCAAGAGGGAGGGTGAGACAGGAGGATCAGTTTAGCCCAGGAGTTTGGGGTACAGTGAGCTTTGACCATACCACTGTAATCCAGCCTAGGTGACACAGAAAGAAAAATAGAATAAAGGCCATATGATCATGGTGCCTAACGTGCACTAAGCCTACTGAGAGGGATACAGCTGGCCAAGTAGGGCTGGGGGGTGTAGAACTGGCCAGATAGGCAGTTGGTATCATTGTCAGTTCCTATACAAGGGGAAGTGAAATGATGATGCCTTGGTGAATGTGGCAGGAACAAAGAGTCTGAATTGGTGGAAGGAACATTTGGAAGCAAGGTGATCAATTTAGGAATCTGTTTCAAAAGTCCAGGTGTGAAGTGAGGAGCCTCTGGTTAGGAGGGAGGTGGAGTGGGAATAGACAGGAATGAATTTGAATCCAAGACAGAAGATGAAGGACAGAGAAGAAAGATTATTGGAACGCTAGTCCTGTGAGGTGTACCTCAAAACAAAGGTGTGATGAGAAAATGCCAAACACTTGTTAACAAAAGAAAAAAAACAAAGGTGTCGTCAAATGTGTTTGGGAACTGAAGCATATTTTATGACCCCCTTTTCTTGAGACTCAAGGTAAAAATTAGCAAGTTAGGGACTCCCAAGAATTCTGCAGGAAACCCATTTACCTACTTGGTTCATTCAGCTGTTACTGTATTCTGAGATCCTCTGTTAATGAGCATGGAACTGGCATCTCCATGAGCACCCTTGGGAAGTGCTGCTCTTAGGTCTGAGCTTGGTGGGGAGTTAGATAGTGACTGAGGTGAAAGACTCAGCATTTTCCTTGTTGGAGCCTTCATTTTTGTACTGGTCGGAGATTTCACTGAAAGGAATGAGAAGCTATTAGAAATTTGGTAAAGAGAAAGGAACCAATTATATCTTGAGCTAGGCCTTCTTTCATATGTGTTCTCTTTTTTGTTTTTTGTTTGTTTGTTTTTTGAGAGAGTGTCTCGCTCTGTCGCCCAGGCTGAAGTGCAGTGGTGTGATCTCAGCTCACTGCAGTCTCGCCTCCTGGGTTCAAATGATTCTCATGCCTCAGCCTCCCAAGTAGCTAGGATTACAGGTGCCTGCCACTACGCCCTGCTAATTTTTGTATTTTTAGTAGAGACGGGGTTTCATCATGTTGGCCAGGCTGGTCTCAAACTCCTGACCTCAGGTGATCCGCCTGCCTTGGCCTCCCAAAGTGCTGGGATTACAAGTGTAATCTGTAATCTTGCGCCCGTCCAAACCTTTGTTTTTTTAAGCTATGTTTCAACCCCAGTCCTCAGGGACTTAGCTTGCCTCTCCTTTTTCAAGCCCCTACCCTCTCCTACTCTGATCCTTGGATCCTTGCTGTAAAACAGCAAGCATGGGGGTGAAGGGCACAGTAAAAAAATAAAAATAAACAAAAAAACAGCAAGCATATCTTTGGATTCAAGTGCATCCAGGTTTGAATCCTAGTTCTGTCACTTGTAAGTGCTCATGGGCAGGTCAGTTAAAACCACCAAACCTCAGTTTTATGCAGTTTTATGAATCCATACAATAGAAATGATTCATATCGTCATAGGTTTATTGTGCAAATTAAATAAAATACAAATTAAAGCACCTTTTAGTGCTTGGCACAGAGGTCTTCAATAAATGTTAGTTATTACAAGCAAGATAAAGTTTGATTGCAATTTTTTTTTTTTTTTTTTGAGAGAGTTTGCTCTCGTTGCCCAGGATGGAGTACAATGGCGCAGTCTTCGCTCACCACAATCTCCTTCTCTCATGCCCAAGTGATTCTCCTGCCTCAGCCTCCTAAGTAGCTGGGATGACAGGCATGCGCCACTATGCCTGGCTAATTTTTTGCATTTTTAGTAGAAACAGGGTTTCTCCATGTTGGTCAGGCTGGTTTCGAACTCCAAACCTCAGGTGATCCACTCACCTCGGCCTCCCAAAGTGCTGGGATTACAGGTGTGAGCCACTGCTAGCTAGCCCCAGAGATGAGCATATACGCCCTTTTAAGAGTCAGTTACTAATGTTTACATGGAAAGAGATGGGATGACAAAAATAAACACGTAGCATTTCAGCAAACATTCCTTGAGCGTCTGTTATGTGCCAGGCACTCTTTAGGCCCTAGCAATGAGTTAATAGGATAGTCAGCGCTCCTGCCGTCAGTCTAGTGTAGAAAAACAGACCAATGAGAAACACGTCTGCTAGTGACGGAGGATTGTAGTTAAATCAAAAGGTTGATGTGAGGTAGTGACTGGGAGAAACTTACGGTTGGATGGCCAAGAAAAGGCCCTCCGGAGGTTGTAGTGAGCCAGGATCGCTCCTTTGCACGCCAGCCTGGGTGACAGCGTGAGACTTCATCTCAGAGGGAAAAAAAAACCAAACACTTTACAAGATTTCTTAAGTTTTGTAGGGTTAACATCCTTGGCCTAATGTCTTGATTCTTTTCTGAAGATGGCATCTAGTAACCTCTTGAACATAGACTTGATGCCCTCAGGAACTCACCACGTTCCTCTTTCTCCCCTTCACACAAAGGTCAAAGGTATGCCCTTTGAACCCTTCCTTCAAAATGGCCTTTCCTCAGCTCCTGGCTTAGCAAGTTCATAAAAGTAAAATAATAGGATTAGAAATGCCTTCAGTATGGACCTTGTCTTGAAATACAAACTGGCTAAAGAAACCCAGAAGTAAATGGCTTCAAGCTGGGTGGGCAAACCAGTGCTGCAGCTGAGTTTTGTTTTCCTGGCACAAAATGTTTTCTTCAGTGTTAAGAAAAATTTGTTCATGTACTACACATACACACACACAGAATGCCTTAGGTGAGCCATGCATTCCAGTTTAACATAGACCTCAGTACTTTGACTATTTAATGATTAATGATTACGAAGTTTACAGGCCTTAAACAGAAAGCAGGAGTGACAGCAGTTACTATCCATGCAAATGAAAATATTGAATCCTATTTTCCAATATTTGAAAAAAAGGCTTGCATGAGGCAGGAAGATCAGATCAGGAGGAGGACTGCAGAAAGGCGGCCATAGGCGGCGGATTTCATAACTGAGGCTCCTTCATGGAATGCTTACAAAATACTTAGGTCGAAGCTGGCGACATTGCACTTGCATGTGAGGAAACTAACTTCAGGGGCAGTGATGTAAAGTGCTTTCTATCCCTGGCAGTGCAGGGCCAGGAGGGGTTAGCCCACCCAGCACGTCTCAGCCCTCCTCTTTTCACATTGGTAGGTTGTCTCCAAACACCATGGTGACACCTCACAAGAAGAGCATGCTGGGAAATGGCAACTACGATGTGAATGTCATTATGGCAGCACTTCAAACCAAAGGCTATGAAGCTGTTTGGTGGGACAAGCGCAGGTAATCTGAATCAGGCTTAACTTGGTGGAGAACAGCACGGTTGTGGTATAAGCTTTTAGTACTTGGGCTCATAGCATGAGTGGGGAGGTGGCCAGTTGTGGTATTACAGCCAGAGAACCTTAGGAAGTGGGCTGCCTAAGAGCCTATCACCATTTCTCCTCTGCAGGGATGTCGGCGTCATTGCCCTCACTAACGTCATGGGCTTCATCATGAATCTGCCCTCCAGCCTATGCTGGGGTCCACTGAAGCTGCCCCTCAAAAGGCAGCACTGGATCTGTGTCCGAGAGGTGGGAGGGGCCTACTACAACCTCGACTCCAAACTCAAGATGCCCGAGTGGATTGGAGGCGAGAGCGAGCTCAGGTAATCGGCACCTGTTGTGGCCAAGTTGCTGGGGTCCTTCATTTCTTATGCTGGGGACATGGAGCTCATCGCTGGTTATTTGACAAAGGCAGTGAAATTCCTGTGTTCTTGGATTCTCTCCCTGCCTTAGAATCATAGAGGCTGAAACCTGACCTTAATCTTCGACGGTCCATCGGTACTTTTAAGTCCTTTTGGTAGGGAAGACGCACAGCCTGGGATCTGGCCTTCCGGTCTGGCGGGCTGGCGTTGTAATGGTCTCTCCATTGAAGACAACTGAGACAGTGTAGTTGCCATAGAAAGTTCATAGAAAGGAAGACATTCACTCAGGCCAGGGATGACTGAATTCCCTAGGACCAAAAAAGAGCATTTGTAAAAGTCCTTTAGAGGCTGGGCATAGTGGCTCACGCTTGTAATCCCAACACTTTGGGAGGCCAAGGCAGGTGGATCAGGAGGTCAGGAGGTTGAGACCAGCCTGGACAACATAGTGAAACCCTGTCTAAAAATACAAAAATTAGCCAGGCATGATGCTGGGCACCTGTCTGTAATTCCAGCTACTCAGTAGGCTGAGTCGGGAAAATCACAGTGAGGATGTTGCAGTGAGCCAAGATCATGCCATTGCCCTTCAGTCCAGGAGATAAGAGTAAAACTCTGTCTCCAAAAAAAATAAGTCCTTTATAGTACTTTGGGTACTGTTAGTCACAGAACCAGCCACTGTTGGCAGTCTAACTACAAGGATCAGCAAAAATTTAGGTTGGGATTTTAAGCAGACTGGAGAGGTAATCAAATCTCCAAAACCAGATGACTACAGGAATGTTTTTAAGACCGCCAAGGGTATAGTGAGGTTTCTGGTGACTTTGTAGTCCTGAGACTGGAATTTGCAACTCACTAGCATTTTATTTTCTCTATTCCTTTTTCCATAGGAAGTTTCTAAAACATCATTTACGAGGAAAGAACTGTGAACTCCTGCTGGTGGTACCAGAAGAGGTAGAGGCCCATCAGAGTTGGAGGACTGATGTGTAACACAGTTCTGCCCAGCCTCCCTCTCAGCTCAGCCCCTTCAGTGTCCGTGATGTGCTGTGGCCTCTGCAGTGGGTCTGCCCCTGCTGCTTCCCCAAACGTCTCATCGGGTTTTCCCCTTCAGATCTGACAGTGCAATAGGACAGACATGTGAACTGTTGTAAGAACTACCCAGTGTTTTGTTCCTGGGCAAGGAAGGTAGGAGCTCTGTGCACTCAAGGCCAGCAGTCACAAACCCTTGTTTTGCTTAAGAGACAGAGGAGAAAGTAGAGCAGGGAGGGAATTCTAGCTTATTTTCCGTTTTCTGTGAGGACTTGACACAGGTGTTCTGCTGAGTTGTCACTGCTGCTTGAGACTCACCTAGAGATGCTGCCTCCACTTTCCATCCTGTCTGGGTCTGAAGGTAACGCACACAAACCCCATGGGACTGGCTTGAAGACGCCAGAGCATAAAGATCTCTCAGGAAACCATGTCCCAAAACTCTGGCGGCGGTCCAGCATGCTTCCAACCCTTCTCCTGAGGTGTAAGGGTGGTTTATGGCCATACGTGGAGTTTTATAATGAAAAGTTCTCTAATATTCCACACTAATATTCTAGCGTGAGCTGAGTAAGATAGATACCTAACAGGATGTGGCAAAAGCCACACTGGGACGGCCATGCGGTGGCTCGCTTTCTCCAGTGTTGTCCCTGCCACTTCACGACATCGATTCAGGAGGCTCTGGGACAAGAGAAGCCAAAAAGCAGTTTTCCCAGTTCAGTCACGCTGGCAAAATCAGGAAAAAATAAGTCTGCCTTTGACATCAAATTCCACTAATTTGGGGCAGAGTTGGGTGAGGAAAGTTTTGTGAAGACAGGCTTCTCAGAGTAGGAGCAGCCAGAATTCAGTAGACATTGTAGGCTTGGAGGCTGTCACTATAGTGCCAAGTTGGGTGGCTCCGTGCATTGTGGATGGAACAAGACCTGGGTTTGCCATCTTCCTGTCGTTTTCTTTATATATCAGTGGAAGTTCAACCTGCCCCTACCTCTTGAAATAGTTGTAGGCCGATTTTCTCTTGTAACTTTGGAAAACGAAAGAGAAATAAGTATCATACCACACACGTGTCTCCAAACTGGATGTGGTTGCCTCAAGGCAGGTGGGCAGGCAGGGGTGACCCACTGGCCCTCAGATCGATGGTGTTGGCAGGTACTGAGAGCTGCCCCACTGGCCAGACTTCTCTCTGGCAGCAAAGCCAGCCTGGGGCTTGCATGTTGATCCTGAGCAAGCTTTAACGGGGTTAAGCTGAGGCGTTCTCCCCCTGTGACTGGAGTGCATGTTTACACCAGCACTTTTTCTGCACATGTATCTTCAATCCAGCAAGGCTGTTTTTTTTTTTTTTTTTAATGCTGAGTAACAGGCCACCAAGTGGCTACTTCATTGTGTCTTCTCAGCAACTGGCCGGTTTCTTCTGCACCATTTTCTACAGCAGACCTGCTTGGCGCCACAGGGAGCTCTTCCCGCCCTGCACAATGACATTCCAACCACCACCAGCCAGACGTTACAGCCAACCTTGCTGATTGTCACAAGCAGGACCTTGGGGCCACTGGCACTGTCAAGAGATAGTAAAGCCATTTCTTGGGAAGAGGAGGAAACTCCTCTCCACAAATCCACTTGGCCCTGTGCAAATGGCACTTCACAGTCCCCATGCACTTGGAGTCCATGAGCCAATGGGATATGCAAAGACGCTTAAACATTTCAGGGCTGGTTTCTCTGTTCATATCCAATTCTGGTGCTTAGGAACAGGGACCCATGCTGATGCCCAAGGGCAAAAAGCCCCACTTCCTTCAAGGAAGTGAGCAGGCCTGACCCTGATGCCCAATAAGGGGCAACCCTATGCTTTTTTTTCTTGCTTTTATTCCTTTTTGTTGTTGGCCTTGTGCTGGGTTTGTTTACAAAAGATGTATTTTGTTTAACCAAATATTAAAAATGGAAAACTCCGTATGTCTTGTCTGCCTGAATTCTCTAATTGTGCAAAGGAAGAAAAATAAACTTTAGTATGATCCTGTTTTAAAAGGAATTCATTGCCAGCATAAATCATCTTTTAGAGATATACCGTGCTTTGATTAAATCTTTAACCTGAGAAATCTAGACAGAATCGTTGCTGAAATGGGATTTGGTTCAAAAGATGTCCCCAAGACATTTTTCAGTCTATTTTATTAAAATTGACAATGTGAAGAATCCAGGTAACTGCAAGTTTGTACCACACTGGGGACTCACATTTTTCCCTAGTTAACATGTGAAAGACCATATATCTGCACAGAGGGCCTGGACCCAGCTTCATCCTAAGTGCACAGCAGCAGCGTTCTGTAGTTGGACTGCCTGGACTGGAATCCAGGTCTAGCACTTACTTTGCAGCCTGAGCAATTACCTTTCTGTGTCTGTCTCTTCTGTAAAACGGGAATACCACCTCCTCAATTGTCTAGTGTTGACTATCTGATAACTCACATATAAGGCTTACTCTGGCTGAGCGTGGTGGCTGACACCTGTAATCCCAACACTTTTGAGATGCCAGAAGTGGGTGGATGGCTAGACCACCATTCCCAAGACCAGCCTGGGAAACATAGTGAAACCCTGACTCTACCAAAAATACAAGAAACTAGCTGAGTGTGGCGGCATGTTCCTGTAGTCCTAGCTACCCAGGAGGCTGAGTTGGGAGGATCACCTGAGCCTGGGAGATAGAGGTTGTAGTGAACCCAGATGACACCACTTTGTTCCATTGAGACCAGGTCTCAGGAGGAAAAAAAAAAAAAATCCCAATTCTGCAGAAATGTTATTCTCTACAAATGCTTTGTAATTACAGTGTCATTATAGACTGAAGAAGTACATGGACCCAATCCTTTATTTTAGGCTGATGGATCTCTTAAGTGACTGCCTAAATTCAGGGTAAAGACTGCTATGAAATACTTGGCTAAAAAGGATTTTTTTCAATTTTGGAAACAATTTGGGTCTATGGGGTGAGTGCTAAGATGGAGGTGCTGCTGGTTTAGGTGAGGGGAAATGTGAGGGACAGTATGTGTCTCTGACCCTCTGGTCTCATTTCAAGGTACTTTTCACAAGCACATGGATGACACTTTCAGTTGGAATCATTTTTAATATTTAAATACAAAAAGTGAGCACTAACTTCTGGTTTTTTAAACCCACACACCCAGGTCTAACAGCCAAAATATGCAGAGAAAATCAGCCCCTGCCCTGTCTTCCATAGTCCCCATTCTGTGGCTGAAGCTGCAGCCTCCCTCCTCTTATACGCAGGAATTAATAGTGGCCACTTTACACTACAGGTGTAATGCATTTTGTATGTTTCACATTGTGTGCATGTCCCTCCCCAACAGCTCTATTCTTTAAAAAAAAAAAAAAAAAAAGCAGTCGTTAATAGTCAGGGGCACATCCCTCCCAGTGGCATCGGTTCCTACCCCACAAGGGGAAAGTGAGATCTTCCAGTTAGGAGCAATTTGGTGAAAGGAGTGGGGTGGCCAGAGCTGGAATAACCGTCTGCGTGTCTGCACTCTGGTATGAGTGAAGACGGAAGCAAGTCAGGATAGCATGGAGGGCACAGTTGTAAGTTGAGTCTTTCCATGAGACAATGTGGGGAGAATTCTCTCCACCAGGTTTAGATAGATCAATGTGCCAAAGTTTAAAAAAAAAAATCCAAATAATCAGCAGTTCAAACACTACTGAATTTCAAATTTCTCCCACCAAGACACCTCAAAGAGCAGTAACAATCTAGATCTTTCCAGGAAGTGAAGGTAGAGCCCCTGGCATTCCTCCTGAGAGCCCTGTGTTAGGCCCTAGAAGTATCTGGAAAAGAAAAGGAACGGTGTAAGGCATCATACAGGCCCCAAGATGTTATTCTCACCGTCAGGCACCTGAAAGAGCATGGACACGATCACAATCCCCACCACACATTAACTGTTGGTCAACCCAGGTTCGAGACCAGGAGTTCCCAATTCCTGGGCCATGGACTGGCACTGGTCCATGGCCTGTTAGGAGCCGGGCCACACAGCAGGAGGTGAACAGCAGGAGGTGAGCAGAGGCAAGTGAGAGAAGCTTCATCTGTGTTTACAGTTGTTCCCCATTGCTCACATAATCACCTGAGCTCTGCTTCCTGTCAGATCAGCAGGATTAGATTCGCATAGGAGCACAAACCCTTGTGAACAGTGTATGAGAGGGATCTGGGTTGCATGCTCCTTTTGAGAATCTAATGCCTGATGATCTGTCACTGTCTCCCATCAACCCCAGATAAGACTGTCTAGTTGCAGGAAAACAAGCTTAGGGCTCCCGCTGATTCTACATGATGGAGTTATCTGGTTATATATTACAACGTAATAATAATAGAAATTCAGTGCACAATAAATGTGATGCACTTGAATCATCCGGAAAACATCCCCCCTACCCCCACCATCCATGGAAAAACTGTCGTCCATGAAACCAGGGACTAAGGTTTCATGGAAGACAATTAGAGAAATCCCTTGCGTCTCCACCCCTGGCAAAATGCCCAGGCTCCGGGCTCACCTGCCGCTGCTGCAGTTGCTGCTGTTGCTCCATTTGCAACTTCTCCGTTTCAAAGACAACGGGAAGAACCAGGATCATAAAGGAAGTGGTCCCAATCCACAAGGCTGCCCTGGAAAACCTGCAGAGGAAAACCCCCAAAGGGTTTTCAAAGAGCTTCATGCTTCAAAGAGCATGAAGACACACAAACAAAACAGGGAAAAACTACCCAATAACCAAACCTCTCACATTAAATATGCCAATGTTTTTGGTAAACGTATTCTACCCACTCATTGAACCATACTCCTACCAGAGACAGAAAGAGCAGCTGTGGTAGCTGTAACATTTAGTGATGGCGGTTTTAACATTCTCCTTAGTTCTTACAAAGCTCCTTATTAATTATCTCCAACAATCTGAAATAACCCCCACAACGCCCCTGCCAGTTAAGAATCCCCATTTTACAGAAGAGGAAACTGAGACTCAGAAAGGTTAGGGTACAAATCCAAGGTCACTCAACCCAGGTCTCCTGCTTCCAAATCCCGTGTTCCTTCACAGCACCGCGGTCATCCCATGCACGTACCCAACGCCTTTGCCTCATTCCTTACCTGTACATTTTCTGAGCCACAAAGAGAGAGAGATCAAAAGTGGCTCCCGCCGCAGACCGTACCCTCTCCGGAAACATCTCTGTCAGGCCCCATAGTCTCTCCGACAGGGTCTCATCTAGCTGTGGTGGAGGAGGCGCGGGTCTTACAAGAAAAAGCGGCATCCATTCCCGGCCCCGCTGCGGCGCTGGGAGCCGTGGAGCCCACTGGAGCTAGGGCACCCCCGGGCCCACAGGGGCCCCTAACCCCGCCTCCCAGGAAAGCAGCTTCGCTCGGATCCCGTACCACGCGGATCCCACACCAACAAGCGGGACCGCTTCCCGCCCCGCACCCCGCGAGTCCCTAGTACCTCGTCGTCGTCGTCCTCCTCCAGCTCCTCCTCAGTCTTCTCCGCGTCGCCTTTTGGGAGCAATTCGTCCGGGGACTGAGGTTCCCCTGCACCGGCAGCAGCGACGGCGGCAGCCATGGCTGTAGGGTACACCGGAAGCGGAAAGGAGGAGGCGAGCGCAGCCGGACGGCGGACAGAGCTGCTCTTCCGGGAGCCGAGGCGCGAGCCGGGAGAGAGCTGCGCCCTCTAGCCCCGGGTCCTCCAGCGCCTGCAGCCGGTCCGGCAGCCTTGGCCCTACCCGAGCGTCCGGGCTTCAGTGGGCATTAGCAGCAGCTGGGAGGCCTGTGAAAGGTTCCGGGGTGCCACCGCAGTCATTCTGTTCAGTGGGTTTAGGGTGAGCCCAGAAACTGCTTGTTTTTTTCTTTTTTTCAAATGAGTTGATTCAATTCCAGACGATAAGAGTTTAGGGTAGAACAAAGATCAAAGGGCTGACTCTGGCAAGATTCTGGGCTGGTTTTACTTGCTGAGTGAAACAACTGGAAGAGATGATGAGCCACTGTATTTTCTTTTTCTCTTTTCTTTCTTTTCTTTTCTTTTTTTTTTTTTTTTTTTTTTTTTTTGAGACGGGAATCTTGCTCTGTTGCCCAGGCTGGAGGGCAGTGGCGCAATCTCGGCTCACTGCAACCTCCGCTGCCCGGGCTCAAGCGATTCTCTGGCCTCAGCCATCCCAGTAGCTGGGATTACAGGTGCCGGCCACCATGCCTGGCTAATTTTTGTATTTTTAGTAGAGAAAGGCTTTTGACATGTTTGCCAAGCTGGTCTGGAACTCCTGACCTCGTGAGCCACCGCGCCCAGCCTCGTATTTTCTTTTAAAGTTTATTCTTAAATGTGCAACAGGCTCCAAGACAACACTTTATTCTAGCATAGGATTTTTTTTTTTTTTTTTTTAGACAAAGTCTCACTTTGTCACCCAGGCTGGAGTGCAGTGGTATGATCTCAACTCACTGCAGCCTCCACCTCCCTGGTTCAAAGATGTGGCCAGGAATCCTGATGTTTAAACACGAATGGAGTCAGGGCCACCATCACTGCAGGCACAAAATACAGTGGAACAGCTCTCTTTTGACAGATTATTTAGCTTTTTTTTTTTTTCCTGGAGTGCAGTGGCTTGACCTCTGCTCACTGCAACCTCTGCCTCTGCCTCCCAGTTTCCAGCAATCATCCCATCTCAGCCTCCCAAGTAGCTGGGACCACAGGTGAGTGCCACTACCACGCCCAGCTAATTTATATATAAATACATATAATTTTATTTTTATTTTTTAGACGTGGAATCTCACTCTGTCACCCAGGCTAGAGTGCAGTGTGCAATCTCGGCTCACTGCAACCTCCACCTCCTAGGTTGAAGCAATTCTTTTGCCTCAGCCTCCCAAGTAGCTGTCTCCCAGGCAGACACCAGTATGCCTCACTAATTTTTTTTTTATTTTATTTTTAGTAGAGACAGGATTTCACCATGTTGGCCAGGCTGGTTTTGAGCTCCTGACCTCAAGTGATCCAGCCGTCTCAGCCTCCCAAAGTGCTAGGATTACAGGCGTTGAGCTACTGCTCCTGGCAAATACATATTTATATATTATATATATTTTGCCTGTGTGTGTGTGTGTATATACATATGTATATATAAAAAGATAGGGTAACACCATGTTGCCTAGGCTGGTCTCAAACTCCGGGGCTCAAGCAATCCACCTGCCTCAGCCTCCCCAAGTCCTGGGATTACAGGCCTGAGCCACTGTGCCTCTCCCTGTCAGATTTCTTTTTTTTTTTTTCTTTTGAGACAGAGTCTCACTGTCACCCAGGCTGGACTGCAATATGATCTCGGCTCACTGCAGCCTCCACCTCCCGGGTTCCAGCAATTCTCCTCCCTCAGCTATAGGCACCCGCCACCACACCTGGCTAATTTTTGTATTTTTAGTAGAGACAGGGTTTCACCATATTGGCCAGGCTGGTCTCGAACTCCTGACCTTGTGCCCACCTCGGCCTCCCAAAGTGCTGGGATTATAGACATGAGCCATCGCACCCAGCTGCCAGATTTCTTAATTCTGCCTGTGGCCAGGACCAAAGCTTTATCTTCCTTGTCCATCTCTTTGGTCTGTTTCTTGGACTGTTTTAGGGGCTTCTCTGCCACCTTTGTGGACAGGGCGCCTGCAGCCCCTTCCCCAGACCCTGCCTGGAAACCTGCATTTTAACAAGGCTCCCTGGAGTCACACTTTGGGAAACACTAATCCAGTTTCATTCTCCTGAGCCATATGTTAATTGGTAGGAATAAATTAGTGTCTTGGAGAATAAATTAGTAGTTTGGGAAGACATCAGGTAAATCTTCCCAATGTGCCAAAGGTTAGAGTTACCACTTAAGTACCAAGCACTCTGGCGCCTGTGGGTGTGGGTGGGTACAGTGTGTCTTCATTTAATCTTCACAGCAACTCACTGTGGTAGGCATTGTTATCCCCAATTTAAAAATGAGGAAACTAAGGCATTGTACATAGATTTCTAGTAAATAGGTGAGCTGGTCAGAAAGTATGCAGATATAAATTTATTTATTTATTTATTTATTTAGAGACGGAGTCTCGCTGTGTCGCCCAGGCTGGAGGGCAGTGGCATGATCTCAGCTCACTGAAACCTCCTAGGCTCAAGCGATTCTCCTGCCTCAGCCTCCCAAGTAGCTGGGACTACAGGTGTGTGCCACCATGCCTGGCTAATTTTTTTGTATTTTTAGTAGAGACAGGGTTTCACTGCGTTGGCCAGACTGATCTCAAACTCCTGACCTCAGGTGATCCACTGGCCTAGGCCTCCCAAAGTGCATTGACTCCAAATGGAAAGTAATTAGCAATGTTAATGTGGAGAAGTTTCAGGAAAACCAATGAATGTTGTTTATATTTGTAAGAGCAACACATGCTTTTTTAAAAAAAACCTGTTTGGCTGGGCGCGGTGGCTCAAGCCTGTAATCCCAGCACTTTGGGAGGCCGAGGTGGGTGGATCACGAGGTCAAGAGATCGAGACCATCCTGGTCAACATGGTGAAACCCCGTCTCTACTAAAAATACTAAAAATTAGCTGGGCATGGTGGCACGTGCCTGTAATCCCAGCTACTCAGGAGGCTGAGACAGGAGAATTGCCTGAACCCAGGAGGCGGAGGTTGCGGTGAGCCGAGATCGCGCCATTGCACTCCAGCCTGGGCAACAAGAGCGAAACTCCGTCTCAAAAAAAAAACAAAAAAAACAAAACAAACAAACAAAAACCTGTTTAAGTATGAAAGAGCCCCTTCAACAATTACAGAATTTCCAAGGGATAAGAAAAAATATTGGAAATCATGCAATGCAGAGTATTCAAAACTGGGAGGAGATGAGATGATCTAGAAAAGGCAGAGTGTGCCCAGCCGTGTTGGCTCACGCCTGTAATCCCAGCATTTTGGGAGGCTGAGGCAGGCAGATCACTTGAGGTCAGGAGTTTGACACCAGCCTGACCAATATGGTGAAACCCCCATCTCTACTAAAAGTACAAAAACTAGCCAGGCTTGGTGGCAGGCACCTGTAATCCCAGGTACTCAGGAGGCCCAGGCAGGAGAATCTCTTGAACCAGGAGGCGGAGTTGTTTGCAGTGAGCCGATATTGAGCCACTGCACTCCAGCCTGGGCAACAGCATGAAACTCCATTAAAAAAAAAAAAAAGGCAGAGTGAGAACAGAAGACAGAGCCCTATGGAATCAGACATTTAAAGGTTGGCGCCGGGCGCGGTGGCTCAAGCCTGTAATCCCAGCACTTTGGGAGGCCGAGGCGGGTGGATCACGAGGTCGAGAGATCGAGACCATCCTGGTCAACATGGTGAAACCCCGTCTCCACTAAAAATACAAAAAAATTAGGTGGGCATGGTGGCACGTGCCTGTAATCCCAGCTACTCAGGAGGCTGAGGCAGGAGAATTGCCTGAACCCAGGAGGCGGAGGTTGCGGTGAGCCGAGATCGCGCCATTGCACTCCAGCCTGGGTAACAAGAGTGAAACTCCGTCTCAAAAATAAATAAATAAATAAATAAATAAATAAATAAATAAAGGTTGGAGAGAGAGGAAAACCAGAGGGCTGAGGCATTGCTGAAGGCTTCCAAAGGAAGGCTCAGCAGCAGAGACGGCATGTGAGACTCGCCAGGACGGCAGAGGTCGCAGCAGTGGACAAGGGTGTCAGCAAACTCTTAGGGGTTGGGGCATGGGTCCCTTGGAAAATCCTATGAAAGCTGTAAGCCCCTCCCATTAAGAAGTGCACAGTAACCCTCACCTGTCCTGTTGTGCACACAGTTCCCCTTGCAAGGACTCAAACTCAGACTTTCTCTGATTAATGCCTCTCATCCCACTTGCTCTCATTCCCTCCCTCTTGCCCACAGAACCTTCATTCTTTTTTCTTTTTTTGATATGGGAGGTTTGTGCTGTTGCCTAGGCTGGAGGGCAGTGGCACAGTCTCAGCTCCCTGCAACCTCTGCCTCCTGGGTTCACACGATTCTCCTGCCTCAGCCTCCCTAGTAGCTGAGATTAGGTGCCTGCCACCACACCAGGCTAATTTTTGTATTTTTAGTAGACAGGGTTTCACCATGTTGGCCAGGCTGGTCTCCAACTCCTGACTTCAAGTGATCCTCCCTTCTCTGCCTCCCAAAGTGCTGGGATTACAGGCATGAGGCACCGTGCCAGGACTTTTTTTAAAGTTTTGCTCTTTTGCCCAGGTTGGAGTGCAGTGGTGTGATCTCAGCTTATTGCAACCTCTGCCTCCCGGGTTCAAGCGATTCTCCTGCTTCAGCCTCTGGAGTAGCTGGGATTACAGGCACCTGCCACCACAGCCAGCTAGTTTTTTATTTTTAGTAGTGACGGGGTTTCACCACTTTGGCTAGGCTGGTCTCAAACTCCTGACCTCGTGATCCACCTGCCTCAGCCTCCAAAAGTGCTAGGATTACAGGTTATGAGCCACCTCGCCTGGCCCTTTAAAAAAATTTTTTTTTTTTTTTTTTTTTTTTTTTGAGACGGAGTTTCGCCCTTGTTACCCAGGCTGGAGTGCAATGGCGCGATCTCGGCTCACCACAACCTCCGCCTCCTGGGCTCAGGCAATTCTCCTGCCTCAGCCTCCTGAGTAGCTGGGATTACAGGCACGTGCCACCATGCCCAGCTATTTTTTTGCACTTTTTAGTAGAGACGGGGTTTCACCATGTTGACCAGGATGGTCTCGATCTCTCGACCTCGTGATCCACCCGCCTCGGCCTCCCAAAGTGCTGGGATTACAGGCTTGAGCCACCGCGCCCGGCTAAAAATTTTTTTTAAAAAGACAGTGTCTTGCCCTGTCACACAGGCTGGAGACAATCTTGGCTCACTGAATCCTCAATCTGCCAGGTTAAGGGATCTTCCCACCTCTGCCTCCAAAGTAGCTGGGGTTACAGTTGTGTGTCACCACACGTGGCTAACTTAAATTCCTTCTTCACTGCAGAGCTGCCCCTCCTACCGCAGGGTGTTTCGGTCCTAATGGTGGTGATGGTAGGGGACCCACATCATTGTGACAACCAAATATGCCCACATGATGCCCAGGGTTTCAGTCCCGGTTCCACCCCTTCCACTGTGTCACCCTGCTGGGTTGGTTTCTTCATCTAAAAAACAGGGATGGGGACAACAAACTTGAAAAACTGTCCTGAGAATGAGGTGTCCGGCATCAGGAGTACTTAACAAAGGGTCCCCAATGATAACCAGCCGAGGCATAAGCAAACTCCATTGCTCCTATTATCTGCATCTGAAGATTGACACTGCGATGTATGTGGATCCTTTTCCAACTTCTTCTGTATTAAACATTCTCTCTTGTAGCAGAAAGGTTATGGGTTGGAGCTACAAATATGCCCTTTGATCCATCCCCCATACAGAGTGCTTTGCTGGTGGTAAGGATGGACTGCAGACAGCGGCTCCCTCTGAGGCTGCCCCTAGCTCCTCTCTTCACAGTGGGCTGTGACTCAGGCTCCAGCCTCCACTGTGTGGTCCTCGATCAGTGTCTGAATCTCCCAGAGTTTGTTTCCCTCTCCGCAGATGGATGTGCTGACAGCCCCTGCCACACAGGGCTGAGCTGAAGGGGAAACGAGACAGTGCAAGCAAAAGCGCCTGGTGTCAGGCATGTACCAGGCATTCAGCAGTGGCGAACCATGGTAGCCTGCCCCCAGTCTAAAACCCTGGGCTCCATGCCCCCACCCCCTCAGTTCCTTCCCACTTGACTTCAGGAGCTGGAGTCTCTCCTCTTGCCAGAGAAGTCCAGCTCACACTGCCTAAGGCACAAATTCTCACACCAACCACTAGGTCCCTGCCAGCTCCTGTCCAGTCCCAACTCCATGAAGCAGGAGGGCAGGTAAATTTGAGCAGAGACTGTTTCTGTTTGGCATCAGCCTCTGCCAATCGCCCAGGACAGCTGGAATGCTCTTCAGCAAGCATGACATTTCCTCACACCCTAAACACTTTTTTTTTTTTGAGATGGAGTCTTGCTCTGTCACCCAGGCTAGAGTGCAGTGGCGCAATCTCACAACCCCCATCTCCCAGGTTCAAGCAATTCTCCTGCCTCAGCCTCCCAAGTAGCTGAGACTACGGGCGTGTGCCACCCACCCAGCTTATTTTCTTTTGTATTTTTAGTAGATACGGGGTTTCACCATCTGGGCCAGGCTGGTCTCAAACTCCTGACCTCAGACGATCCACCTGCCTTGGCCTTCCAAAGTGCTGGGATTACAGGTGTGAGCCACTGCGCCTGGCCAATTCTGTCTTTGGATGGAGCAACAGAAGCTTAGACTGTAGGCTCCATATATATATATATATATATATATATATTTTTTTTTTTTATGAGAGGGAGTTTTTTTTTTTTTTTTATGAGAGGGAGTTTCGCTCTTGTTACCCAGGCTGGAGTGCAATGGCGCGATCTCGGCTCACCGCAACCTCTGCCTCCTGGGTTCAGGCAATTCTCCTGCCTCAGCCTCCTGAGTAGCTGGGATTACAGGCACACGCTACCATGCCCAGCTAATTTTTTGTATTTTTGGTAGAGACGGGGTTTCACCATGTTGACCAGGATGGTCTCGATCTCTTGACCTCGTGATCCACCCGCCTCGGCCTCCCAAAGTGCTGGGATTACAGGCTTGAGCCACCGCGCCCGGCCCATATATATATTTTTTTAAACAGGATCTTGTTCTGTCACCCAGGCTGGAGTGCAGTGGAGCAATCACAGCTCACTGCAGCCTCAACCTTCCTGGACTCAGGTGATCCTCCCATCTCAGCCTCCTGAGAGGCTGGGACTATGAGTGTGCACCACCATGCCTGGCAATATGAGTTTTTGTATTTTGTTTTGCTATTGCCAGGTCTTGAACTCCTGAGCTAAAGCAATCAGCCACCTCAGCCTCTCAAAGTGCTGGGATTACAAGTGTGAGTCACCACACCTGGCCAGGTTCCATTTAATTCTTTTTTTTTTTTCTTTTTTGAGATGGAGTCTCACTCTGTCACCACACTGGAGTGCAGTGGTGTGACCTCGGCTCACTGCAACCTCTGCCTCCTTGGTTCAAGCAATTCTCCTGCCTCAGCCTCCCAAATAGCTGGAACTACAGGTGCCCGCCACCATGTCCAGCTAATTTTTGTTATTTTTACTAGAGACAGAGTTTCACTACATTGGCCAGGATGGTCTCAATCTCCTGATCTCATGATCTTCCCACCTCGGCCTCCCAAAGTGCTGGGATTACAGGTGTGAGCCACTGCAACCAGCCTAACTTTTGTATTTTTAGTAGAGATGGGGTTTCACTCTATTGGCCAGGCTGCTCTTGAACTCCTGACCTCAGGTGATTCACCCACCTCAGCGTCCCAAAGTGCTGGGATTACAGGTGTGAGCCACCATGCCTGACCAGCTCCATTTACTTCTTGAGGAATTCATGCTTCTCTTTTTAGTCACTTTGGTCACAGAAAGATCATTTAAGATCATTTAATAAAAAAGTAGTGCAAACAGGAAAGTAGCATAAAACATAGTGTTGCTGAGGAAGGCTGGTGCTTGCTGTTGAGAAGCAGAGGCCAGAGGAGGCTGGGTGTGAGGGAGGAGGATTCTTTAAAGGCAGGAAGAGAGAGGGCTGCCTTTAAGAGCCAGGAGAGCCGCACATTCATGACCCCCAACATAGAGCTCTGCAGAACTGCCGCCACACCTAAACACCTACGTAAGCGGGTGAGAGAATGAACTCCAGCCACTTCTCCCAACAGGGCCCAACAGAGCTATTCTGGGACGTGTGTGTTTGCAAGCTTATGTGTGTGGGGAGCGCCCAAAAGCTCGTCAGCAGACCCAGACCTCCACGCAGTCTGGTTTTCAGACTGGCATCTGCAGACAGTGCATGTGAAGCGCCTTCTCATTACTGCCCCCATCTGGAATCTTGGTCTTCTCCATTCCATGTCACCTTCGATTGCCAACCCAAGGGTGCCAGTGCCTGTGGGTCCCATTAAATTATACTCTCTCCCAGGACCAAATCCGCTAGTCTGACCGGAAAAAAAAAAGCACTTAGCCACATCCTACTCCGTAATGAATGCCTCTGGAGTCTTCATTTTCTCTTCCGGCTGATCCTCAGTTCATCCAGTTCCTTCTCCATTAATTGGGATTCGGCAGTGGACTCTGAGAGCTGAAAGTAAAGCAGCAGCTGTTAGAAGGCAGGACATTTCTAGGAGATGTTTCAGGTTTGCAAGGCCGGCCCTACACGCGGAGGAAAGGCCCCTGGCGCTTCTCTGATGCTGCTGGCCTCCATGATGGGAAGCCCTCTGTACCTGGGTAGAATGCAAGCACCTGATGACCCAGGACCACAAGTACTTGAAGAATATTCACAGTGCACTCTGTCAGCAGGCTGTCACCCACAAGCACATGGTACTCCCTGCATGAAGTAGAGCAGGTCTCAGAGGATGTCAAAGACAGATACTGGTGAATCTAAGGCTAAGAGATCAGAGTTTAAGTTGCTTCTACGCTGTAGCTCCCATAATGGGGATTAGGGGAAAAAAATGTTTGAAAAAGAATGCCACTTTCCTCCTTAGGGTTGTTTGTTTGTTTTTTGTTTTCATTTTTTGAGACAGGGTCTCGCTCTATCGCTCAGGTTGGCTGCTTTTCTTGTACTAACTCACTATGAGGTACATACTACAATTATGCTCATTTTTTTTTTTTTTTTTTTTTTTTGAGACAGAGTTTCGCTCTTGTTGCCCAGGCTGGAGTGCAATGGTGCAGTCTCGGCTCACCACAACCTCCGCCTCCTGGGTTCAGGCAATTCTCCTGCCTCAGCCTCCTGAGTAGCTGGGATTACAGGCACACGCCACCATGCCCAGCTAATTTTTAGTATTTTTAGTAGAGACGGGGTTTCACCATGTTGACCAGGATGGTCTCGATCTCTTGACCTCGTGATCCACCCGCCTCGGCCTCCCAAAGTGCTGGGATTACAGGCTTGAGCCACCGCGCCCGGCCTTATTATGCTCATTTTTAAAAAACCATCCAAGCGAGGTGCAGTGGCTCATGCCTGTAATCTCAGCACTTTGGGAGGCTGAGGCAGGCTAATCACTTGAGGTCAGGAATTTCAGACCAGCCTGGCCAACATGGTGAAACCCCTTCTCTAGTGAAAATGCAAAAATTAAACAGGTGTGGTGGTGGGAGCCTATAATCTCAGTTACTCAGGAGGACAAGGCAGAAGAATCACTTGAATCCGAGAGGCAGAGGTTGCAGTGAACAGAGATCATGCTACTGCATTCCAGTCTGGGCTACAGAGCAAGACTTTGTCTCAAAAAAATAAATAAATACAAGTAAAAATTATCTCAGCCCACTGCAACCTCCGCCTATCAGGTTCAAGCGATTCTCCTGCCTTAGCCTCCCGAATAGCTGGGATTACAGGTGCATGCCACCACACCCGGCTAATTTTTGTATTTTTAGTAGAGACGGGGTTTCACCACGTTGGTCAGGCTGGTCTCAAACTGTTGACCTCATGATCCACCCGCCTCAGCCTCCCAAAGTGCTGGGATTATAGACGTGAGCCACCGCACGCAGCCTAGTCCTTTTTTTTTTTTTTAAAAAAAGTCAGAGTCGCCGGGCGCGGTGGCTCAAGCCTGTAATCCCAGCACTTTGGGAGGCCGAGGCGGGTGGATCACGAGGTCGAGAGATCGAGACCATCCTGGTCAACATGGTGAAACCCCATCTCTACTAAAAGTGCAAAAAATTAGCTGGGCATGGTGGCATGTGCCTGTAATCCCAGCTACTCAGGAGGCTGAGGCAGGAGAATTGCCTGAGCCCAGGAGGCGGAGGTTGCGGTGAGCCGAGATCGCACCATTGCACTCCAGCCTGGGTAACAAGAGCGAAACTCCGTCTCAAAAAAAAAAAAAAAATGTCAGAGTCAGCAGTGTGCGGTGACTCACGCCTGTAATCCCAGCACTTGGGGAGGCTGAAGCAGGCAGATCACCTAAGGTTGGGAGTTTGAGACCAGCCTCACCAACATGGAGAAACCCCATCTCTACTAAAAATACAAAATTATTCAGGTATGGTGGCACGGGCCTGTAATCCCAGCTACTTGGGAGGCTGAGGCAGAAGAATTGCTTGAACCCGGGATGCGGAGGTTGTGGTAAGCTGAGATCACACCATTGCACTCCAGCCTGGGCACTGTCCCAAAAAAACAACAAAAAAAGACAGGGTCTTGTTTTGTTGCCCAGGATGGTCTCAAACTCCTGGGGTTAAGCCATCCTCCTGTCTTAGCTTCCTGAACAGCTGGGACTCCAGGAGTGTACCCCCACAATTAGCTGTTACGCCATTTATTGCTGAAGAAATTAAATCGCAGAGCAGTTAGTCAATAGCAGAGCTGGGCAAGGAGCCCAGGCCATTTTGCTACAGAGTGTATGTGCTCTTCACCACCACCGTGTGTGCTCTCTTGTCTCTGAATCTTCACAGGCTCCTCTAGGCCCAATGGGTTGCTGGATTTTTAATAGCCACAAGAAACCAACGCTAACACAGTGTGAGCCTCTCAGCAGGTCTGTGCTGGGTATTAATTAATGCCTATGAACCAGCTCCTCCCCTCTTCCTGGGATGCTTCCATCCCAACCTCCATTCCTGCCATTATCCTTCTACTTTCAGCTCAGATATCCCTTCCTCTGGGAAGCTCTCCTGACCTGACAGAATTGACTTCTCCCTCGTGTGCTGTGCAGACGCTGTGCAGACTCCAGCCGGGTTCTTACCACTGCCGTCATCATACGGCCCACCTACCTCTAGACCGTGGGCACGAACTGTGTCTTGTTTCTCGCGTGTGTCTTGGGATACAAAGCAACGTACCTGGCCAAACTGGCATTGAGGAGGTATCTGTTGGCTTAAATGACTCGAGGTGGAGCCTCCCCGAAAGGAGAACCTAGGCATCTCTTCCCCATCACCCGCCTCACCATGTCTAACAGGATGTCCACTTTCAGCCGCAAGAGATTGTTTTCTTCCTCCAGCTGCTGGTTCCGCCTGCGAAGGCGCTGGACCTCCCTCCGGTCCACACCTCCACTAACCCCTGTCTCTGGAGGAAGGACAGAACCAGTTAAAGGGGGGTTTCCTTCTACAACCCTGATTGATGAGATGGCAGGAAGTGCAGCTCACCTGCTATCCACTGGCCATTTTCAAACTTCAGGCTCTGCCCTGCCAGGTTCATAGTGGGGGATCCATATTCCAAGCCCAGCTCCACCTCCCGGGTTGACCGGTCCAACTGTGGGCGAGACGCTATGTGACAGCTTCAGCAGGCCCGGAACTTGCCCTCATTCCAGCTCCTCTTCCCCTAACAATGTAACCCACTAACTTATTTTTCTAATCATTACCTGGCACCTTTAATGATTTTTGTAAAGGCCATAAAATCAGATGATGTACAGCAAAAGTTTAATTACAAGATAAAAAAATACTGTTTTTTATATTAGATGTTTTCTAGAAAAGGTATATATACTGAAATTTATAAATTGAATTATTTTACATCTACTAGACACTTAATAGTTGAAGCAATCCTACTGTAAATTGTTAATCAAGTGAAAAATCCTTTTTAAATATAATAGTCCCCTAAGTTATCATTTTCTTAATATAGAGCTACATATGTTGTGGAAAAGATGTGAAATTCTAACAGGAAGAAGAGGAGTTGCTTCTTAATGTGCAACAGTACAATTTACATAGTCATTTCTTTTCTTTCTCTCTTTTTTGATATAGTTTCCCTCTGTCGCCCAGGCTGGAGTACAGTGGCACCATCTCAGTTCACTGCAGCTTCCACCTCCCAGGTTCAAGTGATCCTCCCACATCAGCCTCCGAGTAGCTGGGACTACAGGCGTGTACCACCACATCTGGCTAATTTTTGTTTTGTTTTGTTTGAGACGGAGTCTCGTTCTGTCGCCCAGGCTGGAGTGCAGTGGCGCAATCACGGCTCACTGCAACTTCCGCCTCCCGGGTTCAAGTGATTTTCCTGCCTTAGCCTCCCAAGTAGCTGGGACTACAGACGTGTGCCACCACACCTGACTAATTTTTCTATTTTTTAGTAGACACGAGGTTTCACCAAATTTGGCCAGGCTGGTCTTGAACTCCTGACTTTGTGATCCATCCGCCTCAGCCTCTCAAAGTGCTGAGATTACAGGCATGAGCCACTGCACCCGGCCTAATTTTTGTGTTTTTTAAGGTAGAGTCGGAGTTTCACCACATTGTCCAGGCTGGTGTCAAACTCCTGACCTCAAGTGATGCCTCAACCTCCTAAAGTGCTGGAATTACAGGCATGAGCCACTGCACCCAGCCCATATATTCATTTCTACAACTCACTGAACACCCACCCTAATTCAGGACTCAGTACTGGGTATCCAGGGATGAGTATGACCAGATCTTCCTCAAGAGCGGCTCAACAGGGAGAGACCTTCAGGGAAGTGCACAAATGTCCCTTTCTCAGTCAGGCCTTCCTGACCACCCTGGTGAAGATGACAGTTCTGTACCCACTACTCAGAAACACCCCTTCTCAGGCCTATGCTTTGTTTTGCTGTCTACCACCTATCACCCTCTGATTTAAATGTGCTTATTTTCTGTAGTCTTCCATTAAAATATCTGCCCCATGAAGGCAGGGATTGGGTGTTTTTCCTCTCCCCTCCTTCATCCACTTCTGCCTGCCAGTGCTTAGAAGAGTGCCTGCCACATAGAAAGGTATCAATCAATAGCTCCTGAATTAATCAATAGAGAAGAACATTCTAAGCCGGGCATGGTGACTCATGCCTGTAATCCCAGCACTTTGAGAGGCCGAGGCAGGCAGAGGATCTGAGGTCAAGAGTTCGAGACCAGCCTGACCAACATGGAGAAACCCTGTCTCTGCTCAAAAATGTGCAAAATTAGCTGGGCATAGTGGCACATGCCTGTAATCCCAGCTACTTAGGAGGCTGAGGCAGGAGAATCACTTGAGCCCGGGAGGCAGATGTTGCAGTGAGCTGAGATCACGCCACTGCACTCCAGCCTGGGCAACAAGAGTGAAACTCCATCTCAAAAAAAAAAAAAAAATTAGCCAGGCATGGTGGCAGGCACCTACAATCCCAGCTACTCGCTCAGGAGGCTGAGGAAGGAGAATCACTTGAACCCAGGAGGTGGAGGTTACAGTGAGCTGAGAATGCACCACTCAAGGGAAGAAAGACTCCATCTCAAAAAAAAAAACAACAAAAAAAAAACTGAATAATAGTGTTTGGGATCAAATATCATAACGAGATTGTCTTCTTAGGTTCCTGGATAAACAAGCTCTGACAATCATTCCCAAACAAGAGTTCGAAAATGTTATCAGCAATAGCAATCACATGGATAGAAAGGATGCCCTCCTGCAATGATGCCTCCGGAGGACCCATTTCCATTCAGCCACACACTCAGCACTCAACTCATGCTGCACACTGGGCCGACCCCAGTACCGACACTCACAGAATGCAAGTTGGAGAGAGATGCAGACTTCCGAGGAGGTGTCTTCTTTGGACTGAATGTATTCCCAAAGAAGGGCATCTTTGGCCTCATGAAGGCAAAGCCAGTGCTCCCTTCACCTAGTATCAGAAAAAGTTAGGGGGAAAAGACAGCTGGATCACTGACCTTACGCCATTGTCCTCTAATCTTGAAAACATACATTTTATCATGTGGCTACTAACGATCCTGGTGCTATGGTTTGAATCTCGCCACCAAGACTCATGTTAAAATTTCACTGCCATGGTAACAGTATTAAGAGGGGCGAGCCTTTAAGGGGTGACTGGCCCATGTGAGCTCTGCTCTCCTGAGTGGATTAATGCTGTTGTCATGGGAGTAGGTTAGCTATCTCAGGAGTGGGCTCCTGGTAAAAGGGTAAGTTCTGCTGACATGCTTCTGTCTCATGCACGTGCTCCCCGTGTGCACCTTCTGCCTCACATCGGATGACCCTCACCAAATACTTGCACCATGCTCTTGGACTTCCCAGTCTCCAGAACTGTGAACCAAATAAACTTCTTTTCTTTTATTTATTAATTTTTTTTTTTGAGACAAAGTCTCACTCTGTCGCCCAGGTTGGAGTGCAGTGGGGCAATCTCGGCTGACTGCAACCTTCACCTCCCGGGTTGAAGCAGTTCTCCTGCCTCAGCCTCCTGAGTAGCTGAGACTACAGGCGCACACCACTATGCCCAGCTAATTTTTATATTTTTAGCAGAGACAGGGTTTCACCATGTTGGCCAGGATGGTCTCGATCTGCTGACCTCATGATCATGATCCGCCTGCCTTGGCCTCCCACAGTGCTGGGATTACAGGTGTGAGCCACCCGGCCTTCTTTTCTCTATAAATTACCCAATCTGGGGTAATCTGTTACAGCAGCACAAAATGGATTCCCATGTGTTGTGCAGGAAAGCTTTCGTTTAAAAAAAAAAAAAAAAAAAAGCTCCCATGTGCTGAATGCTCTCTCTGTGCTACGTGGTATGCTAAGATTTTTGGGTGGGGCACAGTGGCACATGCCTGTAGTCCTAACTACTTGGGAAGCTGAGGTGGGAGGATGGCTGGAACCCAGGGAGACTGAGGCTCCGTGAGCTGTGATCCACTGCTGCTCTCCAGGCTAGGCTATGGAGTGAGAGACCGTCTCAAAAAAAAAAAAAAAAAAAAAATTAGCCTGGCATGGTGGTGTACACCTACAGTCTCAGTTACGCAGGAGGCTGAGACAGACAGATCGCTTGAGCCCAGGATCCAAGACCAGCCTGGCCAACATGGCAAAACCTTGCTCTACAAAAAATACAAAAATTGCCCGGGCATGGTGGTACATGCCTGTAGTCTCAGCTATTCAGTAGGCTGAGGTGGGAGGATCACTTGAACCCATGAATTTGAGCCTCCGGTGAGCTATGATCATGCCACTGCACTCCAGCCTGTGTGAAAGAGCAAGACCTTGTCTCCAAAAAAATAATAATAAAGAAATGGCCAGAGGCAGTGGCTCATGCTTGTAATCCCAGCATTTTGGGAGGCCAAGGTAGACGGATTACCTGAAGTCAGGAGTTCAAGATCAGCCTGATCAACACGGAAAAACTCTGTCTCTACTAAAAATACAACATTAGCTGGGCATGGTGGTGCATGCCTGTAATCCCAGCCACTCAGGAGGCTGAGGCAAGAGAATCACTTGAGCCCGGGAGGTGGAGGCTGCAGTAAGCTGAGACTGCGCCACTGCACTCCAGCCTGGACAACAAGAGTGAAACTCTGTTCCCCCCCACCACCCACCAAAAAAAAAGAAAGAGAAATAAAGCTACGCTTTTATTTCCTTTTTGATAACAATGCCCCTCACTTGTCACCAGTGTCACTTGTCATCTCATATGTCAGGTTACCTGTCCTGTTATGAAGGTGAGGTGAGGTGTCCTGAAAAGGGGGCAGGTCTAGGCTGTGGCAGAGCTGGACCTCCCTGCCCCGTACATTTGCTTTCAGCATAGTGCAACCTACTGCAATTCACCTAGGCCTACTTACGTAGATTTACTGATAACACCCAGGTTTTTGGGAAAGAAAAAAAGGGGAGAAGCGAACTTTTAATTTAGGCTGGGTACAGTGGCTCACACCTGTAATCCCAGGACTTTGGGAGGCCAGGGCAGGAGGACTGCTTGAGCACAGGAGTTCAAAACCAGCCTGGGAAACTTAGCAGGACCCGTCTCCACCAAAAAAAAAAAAAAAAAAAAGATAAAAAATTAAAAAAGAAAATATATGACGTTAATACAGAAAAGTCTACTACAGATCATAAGGGTAAGGTTTCATGAGTTTTTACTATACAAGTATAACCACTGTTCAGGTCCAGGCATGGACTCAAACCTGAAATCCCAGCACATTGGGAGGACAAGGTAGGAGGACTGCTTGAGCCCAAGAGTTCAAGACCAGCCTGAGCAACATAGTGAGACCCTTGTCTCTAAAAATAATTAAAATCAAATAATTTAAAAATTTTTAACTTTTTATTTATGATTAATTTTTTGAGACAGAGCCTTGCTCTGTCGCCCAGGCTGGAGCGCAGTGGCATAATCTTGGCTCACTACAACCTCTGCCTCTTAGGTTCAAGTCATTCTCATGCCTCAGCCTCGAAAATAGCTGGGATTACAGGCGTGTGCCACCATGCCCGGCTAATTTTTGCATTTTTAGTAGAGACAGGCTTTCACCATGTTAGCCAGGCTAATCTTAAACTACTGACCTCAAGTGATTGGCCCACCTTGGCCTCCCAAAGTGCTGGGATTACAGGTGTGAACCAATGTGCTGACTCAAAAAAATTATTTAAACCACCCTCCAGATCGGGATCCAGAGCATTTCAGCATTCCATAAGCCTCACCTGGCCACTTTACATGCATGGAATTGTACAGGGAGTCCTCATTTGCATCTGGCTTCTCACATTCAACGTCATGTTTCTGACATTTATCCATGCAGCTGTGTGTAGTTACGGTTTGTTCATTTGCATTGCTGGATAATACTCTATTGTATAAACACAGCAAAATTTACTTGTCTACAGAGATGGACATTTGAGCTGCTTCTAGTTTTTTGTTTTTTGTTTTTTTTAATTTTTGTTTTGTTTTTTAAGATAGGTTCTCATTCCGGTCCCCCAGGTTGGAGTGCAGTGGTGCTATGTCTGCTCACTGCAGCCTCGACCTCTCAGGCTCAGGTGACCCTCCCACCTCAGTCTCATGAGCAGCTAGAACTACAGGTACACACCATCACACTAGCTAATTTTTTGCATTTTTAATAGAGATGGGAGTTTCGCCATGTTGCCCAGTCTGGTCTTAAATTCTTGGGCTCAAGTGATCCGCCTGCCTCAGCCTTCCAATGTGCTGGGATTACACGCATGAACCACCAGGCCTAGCTGGTTTCCAGTTTCGGACCATCAAAAATAGTGCTGCTAGGCCAAGCATGGTTGCTTATGCCTGGCAGGCCAAGGCAGAAGGATCACTTGATGCCAGGAGTTCAAGACCAGCCTGGGCAACATAATGAGACCTCATTTCTACAAAAAAAAAAAAATTGAAAAATCAGACAGGCATGGTGGTGTACCCTTATAGTCCTAGCTACTCAGGGGGCTGAGGTGGGAGGATTGCTTGAGCCCAGGAGTTTGAGGCTGCAGTGAGCTATGATCACCCACTGCACACTCCAGTCTGAGCAACAGAACAAGACCCTGTCTCAAAAAAAAAAAAAAAAGGCCTGCTAAGAACATGATGCTTGGGCATGTATATCTACATGCATATGCACACTTTTCTGGTTCCATATTTAGAGGTAGAACTGTAGAGTCATAGAGCATTCATATATTTAGCTTTAGCAGATACTGCCAAATGGTTTTCCAAAGTAATTGTACCAATTTAGACTCCTAACTGCAGTTTGCAAAAGATCCTTGTCAATATCTGGTACTTTCTATCTTTTTCACCTTATCCTTTGTGGCAGGTATGTAGTAGTGCTGCATTGTTTAATTTGCTTTTCCCAAATAACTAATTAAATTGAGCACCATTTAACATACTTTTTGGACATATATAGATACTCTGTCTCTCTCTCTTTTTTTATTTTTTTTTCACTCTTGTTGCCCAGGCTGGAGTGCAATGGTACGATCTAGGCACACTGCGACCTCTGCCTCCCGAGTAGCTGGGATTACACATGTGCACCACCACGCCTGGCTAATTTTTTGTATTTTTAGTAGAGATGGAGTTTTACTATGTTGGCCAGGCTGGTCTCAAACTCCTGACCTCAGGCGATCCACCCACCTCAGCCTCTGAAAGTACTGGGATTACAGGCACGAGCCACCATGCCCAGTTCTGGATACTCTCTTTTGTGACATGCTTGTTCATGTCTTTTGCCATTTTTTTTTTTTTTTTTTTTTTTAAGATAGAGTCTCCCTCTGTCATCAGGCTGGAGTGCAGTGGCATGATCTCAGCTCACTACAACCTCTGCCTCCCAGGTCCAAGTGATTCTCCTGCCTCAGACTCCAGAGTAACTGGGATTACAAGCACATGCCACCATGCCCAGCTAATTTTTGTTATTTTTAGTAGAGAGGGGTTTTGCTATGTTAGCCAGGCTGGTAAAGACCAGAGCAGGCTGGTCTCAAACTCCTGACCTCAAGTTATTCATCTGCCTCGGCCTCCCAAAGTGCTGGAATTACAGGCATGAACCACTGTGCCCGACCTCTTTTTGATTTCTTATTAGCTTCTTTTGATCAATGAAGTTTTGTTTTTTTTTTTTTTGAGACAGAGTCTTGCTCTGTTGCCAGGCTGGAGTGCAGTGGCACAATCTTGGCTCACTGTAATTTCTGCCTTCCAGGTTCAAGTGATTTTCCTCCCTCAGCCTCCTAAGTAGCTAGGACTACAGGCACACGCCACCACGCCAAGCTAATTTTTTTTTTATTTTTAGTACAGATGCGGTTTCACAATGTTGGCCGTGATGGTCTCCATCTTTTGACCTTGTGATCGTGATCTGCCCACCTCGGCCTCCTAAAGGAGGCATGTACAGGCATGAGCCACTGCACCCAGCCAGAAGTTCTTAATTGTAATGAAATCCAACATTCATTCATTCATTATTTCATTTATTTATTTAGAGATGGAGTCTCACTTTGTTGCCCAGGCTGGAGGGCAGTGACACGATCTCCACTCACTGCAACCTTTGCCTCCTGGGTTCAAGCAATTCTCCTGCCTCAGCCTCCTGAGTAGCTGGGATTACAGACACCTGCCACCACACCCAACTAATTTTTGTATTTTTAGTAGAGATGGGGTTTTGCCATGTTGGCCCGGGTGGTCTTGAATTCCTGACCTCAGGTGATCCGCCCACCTCAGCCTCCCAAAGTGTTTGGATTATAGGCATGAGCCACCACGCCCAGCCCAATTTATTAGTATTTTTTAATGATTAGTGTTTGTATCCTATTATAAAATGTTTGCCTACCCCAGGCCAGGTGTGGTGGCTTATACCTATAATCCTAGCACTTTGGCAGGCAGAGGCAGGCAGATCACTTGAGTCCGGGAGTTTGAGACCATCCTGGGCAACATGGCAAAACCCTATCTTATCAAAGATACAAAAAATTAGTTGGGCACCGTGGTGTGTGCCTGTGGTCCCAGCTACTCAGGAGGCAGAGGTGGGAGGATTGCTTGCGACCGGGAGCCAGAGGTTGCAGTGAGCTGAGATTATGCCACTGCACTCCAGCCTGTCCAGTGACAGAGTGAGACCCCATCCCCACTCCCCCACCAAAAAAACATTGCCTACCCCAAGATCATGATGATATTTTTTGCTAACTTCTGGTAATATTATTGTTTACATTTCATATTTGTGACTATAATTCATCTTGAATTAATTTTTGTATATGATATAAGACAGGGGTTAGTGTTCTTTTGTTCACACAAATCACCAAAAAAAATTTTAAGACGGGGTCTCACTCTGTCGCCCAGGCTACAGTGCAGTGGCATGATCTTGGCTCACTGCAGCCTCGACCTCCCAGGCTCAAGCACTTCTCCTGCCTCAGCTTCCCGAATAGCTGAGATCACAGGCACACGCCACCAGGCCCAGCTAATTTTTGTATTTTTTGTACAGATGGGGTTTCACCATGTTGCCCAGGCTGGTAATGAACTCCTGAGCTCAAGTGACTGGCCCAACTTGGCCTCTCAAAGTGCTAGGATTACATGCCTGAGCCACCATGCCTGGACTTTATTACCCAATTTTTTTTTTTTTTTTTTTTTTTTTTTGAGATGGAGTCTCACTCTGTCACCCAGGCTGGAGTGCAATGGCATGGTCTCAACTCACTGCATCCTCCACCTCCGGGTTTCAAATGATTCTCCTGCCTCAGCCTCCCAAGTGGTTGGGACTACAGGCGTGTGCTACCACACCCGGTTAATTTTTGCATTTTTAGTAGAGACAAGGTTTCACCATGTTGGCCAGGCTAGTCTCGAACTCCTGACCTCGTGAACCTCCCACCTCCGCCTCCCACCTCCCGCCTCCGCCTCCCAAAGTGCTGGGATTACAGGCATAAGCCACTGTGCCTTGCCTATATTACCCAATTGTAACTTACAGCACACACACAGTTTACAAAGAATCCTTCTCAAAAACCATTGACTGAAGAGAACAACAATGACAGCACAAGTCAGCAAAAAGAAAACAGCAGAACCCTCACTGCTCCTCCTCCTGGGAGTAAGGTCTTCCTTCACTACATCATGAACTAAAAGCTGTAACAGGTTAATTGAATCTGACAAGAAATTGGCCAAAAAAGGCAGAAGGAGCGGTCCCTATCTTTTCAAGATTTTTGAAACAAGGTTTTAGATACATTATCATTAAAACAGAATTCAAAGTATGAATCCATGATAATCAGCAAGACATGTATCCAATGAGAACAGGAAAAAAAAATTCCAGGCTGTTTTCACTGAGGGAGAAATCGATCTCACTGAAATTAATGATAAAAGTTTAGAAGCTTCTCTGTAAGTTTTATAACATACAATACCTAAGTATATGTATATATAATTTATAAATAAATAAAGGTATTTTGGGTTATGTGATCATGATAGCTTTCCTGGTAGTTATGTGTTTGTAATTAAAAACAATTATATGGTGGCTCACGCTTGTAATCCCAGCACTTTGCGGGGCCAAGGTGGGTGGATCACCTGAAGTCAGAAGTTCGAGACCAGCCTGGCCTACATGGCGAAAATTTTAAAAATACAAAAATTAGCTGGAAATGGTGATGCTCACCTGTAATCCCAGCTACTCAGGAGGCTGAGGCACAAGAACTGCTTGAACCTTGGAGGCGGAGCTTACGGTGAGCCAAGATCGTGCCACTGCACGTCAGCCTGCATGACAGAACGAGACTCTGTCTCAAAAAAATAAAATAAAAATAAAAACAATCATAGACCAGCAACCTAGGGGATGGCCTTTGGGCCTGGGCACAGCACTTTAAAACTTGGACAAACCAGAATGCTTCCACCCTGGTAGTGGAGGGGACAGGTGGGGACCAAGATGCTGAGGGAGGGGTTGATGTTATGTCATCACCATCCAAAACACACTGTAAGGCCCTGGCGCTGTCTCTGCTGGAGAAGAGAAAGCAGTTAGGAGAGGGAAAAGCATGAATCTTACATGTATAATCTTATGTAAAGGGCAGAACAAGAATAAAATAAGAGGAATATCCACGAGGAAAGTTCTTCAAAGGGCACAGTAACAAAAACTAATTCATATCACTTCCTGTGTATCTACTATGTGTCAGGCACAGTGCTAGACACACTTCGTTTATTTTTCATTCCTTGCAGTACCTCTTGAGATGTGGGCATTTTCCTACCTATATTAAAAATGAAAATGCTAGGGCATGATCAGTTGGCTAAAGGTATATATGTATGTGTGTGTGTGTATATGTACCTGTACACAGACACATAAATAATTATCCTTGTATTAGTAACATGTGAGGCACATCATTAAAAGATGCATTTTCGGCCAGGGAGTGGCTCACGCCTGCAATCCCAGCACTTTGGGAGGCTGAGGTGGGTGAATCATGAGGTCAGGAGTTTAAGACCAGCCTGGCCAACATGGTGAAACCCCATCTCTACTAAAAATATAAAAATTAGTTGGGCGTGGTGGCAGGCGCCTGTAATCCCAGCTACTCGGGAAGCTGAGGCAGAAGAAGCGCTTGAACTTGGGAGGTGGAGGTTTCAGTGAGCCAAGATCTCGCCAACCTAGGCAACAAGAGCGAAACTACAACAGAAAGGAAAGAAAGAGAGAGAAAAAAAAGAAAGAGAGAGACAGAGACACAGAAAGAGAGAGAGAAAGAGCTAGAAGGATACACCAAATTGCTCATAGTGGTTAAACTTGAAAAAGGGAGTAGGATGACTGACTTGAATGAAATTCATTTTATAGGTTAAAAAAAGGTCACATTGTGGCAATTTCATAGGGTACAATATAAAATTATATTAAATACTCAAGATTAAATGAATTATTACAATGAGAATATATTCATGTTTTACTTACAAACAAAATAAAACACAGTTAAAAAGCAGTCCCCAACACTCCTAGTATCCAGAGACATTTGAAGACAGAAAAATAAGCTAAGTCCCCATTGATGCTGACTGCACTGTGCCTGAGCACATGGCCTGGACAAAACCAGGTTTCAGGGCTGGCTCTGCTCTCAGCTGCCTGCTAGACTTTGGCCCAGCTGCTTTACTTCTGGGGCTTTAACTGGGGCACCTCACTCATGACCACACTAATTCTCATAACACTACAGCTGGGAACTGTCATCCATATATTACAGATGAGGAAGGGTCTGGATTAGCTACTTTTTTTTTTTTTTTTGACAGAGTCTCGCTCTGCTGCCCAGGCTGGAGTGCAGAGGCCAGTGTTGGCTCACTGCAACCTCCACTTCCTGGGTTCAGTGATTCTTCTGCCTCAGCCTCCCAAGTAGCTGGGACTACAGGCGCGCACCACCATGTCTGGCTAGTTTTCTTATTTTTAGTAGTAATGGAGTTTCACCACATTGGCCAGGCTGGTCTCAAACTCCTAACCTCATGATCTGCCCACCTCGGCCTCTCAAAGTGCTGGGATTACAAGCGGGAGCCACCCCACCCGGCCGGATTAGCTACCTTTTAAATCAGATCTAATAATCCACAAACAGGTCGGCTGAGATCCTGGGGTTCTGGGGCATCCGCGTGGACTTGAGGTACAAGCTGTCCCCTTGGCCCAAGGCAATCTTCTTTCTAGTGAAACTCCCAAGAAGAGCGTTTTCAGCACAAAGGAAGTGAATGGGGAGCACCTGGCTTCCAATGATCATTCTGTTGCTTACCCCCAGCGGGACCCCAGCATTTATGCCCCCTGGGCTTCGGCTTCTTTCTTTGCAATGAGGAATAATAATAGTACCTGGATCACAAGATGTTATAGTATTTAGTGTTTATGAGAAGCTGTGCACTTGATTCTCACAACGACCCTGGAAAGAGGATCAAGTAAGTGGTCTCCCAATCCATAGATATTGATACTGATCACTAATGATTATGCAAAGGTTTTCCGTTTCCAACAGGCCGTAAAATATATTATATTTATTTAATTCTAAGAAAATAAGGGAGGAATCTTTGGCTTTCATCGGATTCTCAAAAGTATACGTGTCCCCCAAGGAGTTCAGAGACAGGCATGTTACGCAGGTGTAGGGCCCCCCAGGGCTGTCGGACTCAGGTAAAAGCTGACAACAAACGTTCACACGCACGATCTCACGCACCTTCACGGCGACCTACGGGTAGGAATGACCGCCCCAATTCACAACCGCGGAGACACACAGAGGAGGGCGGCCACCGCCCGGGGTCGCCCTCCCGCCGCCTCTCTCCAGGCCAGGCCTGGGCGTTCCCGGGCCCCCCAGGTGAACCTAGGCAGCGCTGCCCGGCGACGCCGGAATCGGAGACGTACCTGACGCGTCCCAGAAGCCTGGGTCCAAGCGCTCCCCGAAACTCCCCGCAAAGACCCTGCAGCACAACGCTACCTTGATCCACCGGCCTCCTGCCGCCCGCTCTCTACGCGCATGCGCAGCCCCGCCCGGCCTCTACCACCGAGGAAAGAGGGTCCCCAGCGCCAGCTTGCACAAGCCCCCAGAAACTCCGCGAATCCCCTCGGGATAGTAAACGGATTATACAAAGGCATTGTCTTCCGGGGTCCTTTACATGACGCCCGTTACAGGCTAGGACCAGGACCTGCACTCACCCTCCCCACAGACACATTGGTCTGAATCCTCGGCCGGGCTGTCACCATGGAAACGGCGTCTCGCGGACCACGCGGCGACTTGCGAAGATTCCATTGTTAAAGAGAAACCAGAAAGTGGTGACGGCCTCGGCGTTGCTTGGAGAACGCCTCGACTCACAGTAGCAAAATGAGCCTCTCCCTGGCTCCGCTCCTCCTCCCCGAGCACAAGGCAAGGGGCACCCCTTGTGAGTGTCGGGAGCCCACCCAGAACTTTGCGCGGTTCCCTGGGGAACCCTTGGCGGGACCGGCCCAGGGTTCGTCAAATTCTGCCGATGCTTTCAGGTAAGACCGACGGACAGACGCACCATGACCCACCTGTGGCAGCTTGCCCCCTCCGCACGCCTTCACGGTGGCTTCTACAAGCAATGGAAACTGAGGCTCAGGGACTACTTAAAGGTCGCACTGTGAGCAAGGGCAGAGAACTACTGGAGAATCAACTCCAGATCTCCTAGACTCTACGAGATAATAATACACAGCGTGTATTATTGTTCCGTCTGATAAATGAAGAAACTCAGGCTGTTCAAAGAATGTTTACCGGCTGCCTGGTGGGTGTACCATGTGGCACCATCCATTGAGGGGCAGGACCCAGGGGTCTTTGGCTCCAAGCGCAATTCGCTTCCAACTACAACACCTTCCATTAAAAGAGGTGAGACTTCATGTCCTAGAACCAAAATCTTCACAGTCTGGCTCAGCATTGTCCAGTAGAAACATAAAGCAGGCCACATATGTAATTTGGAATTTTCTAGTAGCCACATTTTTTAAAAAGTAAAAAACAGAAAAACCAAGTGAAATTAATTCGAGTGATGTTTTATTTCACTCCATAGGTCCAAAATATTACTATTTCAAGATATGATCAGTATTCTAAATTTACACTACTTCCATTTCAAATTTTAATTTTTTTTTTTTTAAGATGGAGTCTCACTCTTGCCCATGGTGGAGCGCAGTTGTGTGATCTCAGCCCACTGCAACCTCCCCTGCCAGGTTCAAGTGATTTTCCTGTCTTAGCCTCCTGAATAGCTGGGATTACCAGCACCCATCATCACACCTGGCTAATTTTTTGTATTTTTAGTAGAGGCAGGGTTTCACCGTGTTGGCCAGGCTGTTCTCAAACTACTGATCCACCCGCTTCAGCCTCCCAAAGTGCTGGGATTCCGGGTATAAACCACCACACCTGGCCAAATGTAATGCTTTTTTTTTTTTTTGAGACGGAGTCTTGCTCCATCACCCAGGCTGGATTACAGTGGCGCAATCTCAGCTCACTGCAACCTCCGCCTTCCGGGATCAAGCAATTCTCCTGCCTCAGCTTCCTGAATAGCTGGAATTACAGGCATGTGCCACCATGCCTGGCTAATTTTTGTATTTTTAGTAGAGACGGGGTTTCACCATGTTGGTCAGGCTGGTCTCAAACTCCTGACCTTGTGAACCGCCTGCCTCCGCCTCCCAAAGTGCTGGGATTAGAGGCATGAGCCACCCCGCCTGGCCTGTAATGCTCTTGAATCATCCTGAAACCAGTCTGTGTAAAAATCATCTTCCATGAAACTGATCCCTGATGCCGAAAAGTTTGGGTACTGTGGATACAATGACTATTTATTAAGTACCTACCATAAGCCTAGTAGCATGCTCCTACTTGGGATGGAAAGGTGAACTAAACCAGACTAGATCCTTGCCCTAAAGGGGCTTATATCTACTGGAGGAGATAGGATAATCAGTCAGTTATGTAAATAATGAGTTGTAACTGCCATCACGGCTTCAAAGGGGCAGTACTGTGAGATGACGTAAGAGTGTGTTTTGACCATACAAGGGGGTCAAGGTGCTGAAGGAGGAGCAAAAGTTAATTAGATAAAAGGGAGCGGAAATAATATGCCATCCAAAATGTACCATCCAAGCAGCAGGAAGTGAGGCTGGAAAGGTAGAAGGTGCCCAGATATGGGCTGGCCATCCCAGGAGCACTAGCAGCATGTGACAACTAAGTCCTTGGAATTTGGTTAAAGTGACTGAATAAGTATAATTTTAAGGCTGAATGCAGTGGCTTACATCTGTACTCCCAATACTTTGGGAGGTGGTGATGATGCCACTGCACTCCAGCCTGGGCGACAGAGTGAGATCCTGTCTCAGACAAACAAAAGTAAAAAATTTTTAAAGTAAAGCGTTGAAAGAATGGCTACTCCATAAACAGAACAGCCAAGAGTAAAATTTTAATTTTAATTAATTTAAATTTTGGCCGGGCGCAGTGGTGAAACCCCATCTCTACTAAAAAAATACAAAAGTAGCCAGGTGCATGCCTGTAATTCCAGCTGCTTGAGAGGCTGAGGCAGGAGATTCACTTGAATCCGGGAGGCGGAGGTTGGGCAGCAAGAGTGACACTCCATCTCAAAAAAATAAAAGAGCATTACATTCATTGTGTACTTTATTTCTACTATAATTACATTGTAACATATAATAAAATAATTCTACAACCCACCATAATGTAGAATCAGTGGGGACCCTGAACTTCTTTTTCTGCAACTAGACAGTCTATCTAGGGGTGCTGAGAGACAGTGACAGATCATCAGGCATTAGATTCTCATAAGAAGCACACAACCTAGGTCCCTTGCATGCACAGTTTATAATAGGATTTGCACTGCTATGAGAATCTAATTCTGCAGCTGATCTGACAGTTGGTGGAGCTCAGGCAGTAACATGAGGAATTGGGAGTGGCTGTAAATACAGATGAACCTTTTCTCCTTGCCTGCCACTCCCAGCTAATTTTGTATTTTTAGTAGAGACAAGGTTTCTCCAAGTTGGTCAGGCTGGTCTCAAACTTCCGACCTTAGGTGATCCACCCACGTTGGCCTCCCAAAGTGCTGGGATTACAGGCATGAGCCACCGTGCCTGGCAAGGATCTAAGTCTCTTGCTCTGTTATAACAAGGCCTGTCACACTGGACACTGGACCCAGAGGGCCCACAAATGGTAGTAATGTGCTCCTAGCCAAGAAGCAAGGACCCAGGAGAGCTGGCAGGCCAGGATGTTCTAGAGCCAGGGAGGAAGAGTAGGGTTGGGGCCAGTTTTCTGAGAGAGAGCAAAAAGCCTCAGGTGGATCAGGAGCCTTGTGCTAAGGAGATGGACCCCATATTCTAGAATCACAGTATCAGAGAGCTGAAGAGAGTCTTAGGGTCACCTAATCTAATTCTCTTTTAGAGTCGGGGCTCAGAGAAACAAACATCTGATTTCATTTCTAGTTTGGGAACTGACTTGCTGAGTGGTCCCGAGTAGTCTGGAGCCCTGGCCTTTTTCACACTCTATTCTCTTTATTTTTAAAACTAGAACAGCCGGGCCCGGTGGCTCACGCCTATAATCCCAGCACTTTGGGAGGCCGAGGCGGGTGGATCACAAGGTCAAGAGATCGAGACCATCCTGGTCAACAAGGTGAAACCCCGTCTCTGCTAAAAATACAAAAATTAGCTGAGCACAATGGCACACGCCTGTAGTCCCAGCTCCTCGGAAGGCTGAGGCAGGAGAATTGCTTGAACCCAGGAGGCGGAGGTTGCGGTGAGCTGAGATCGTGCCATTGCACTCCAGCCTGGGTAACAAGAGCAAAACTCCGTCTCAAAAAAAAAGAAAAATTAGAACAAGGCCAGGTGCCGTGGCTCACGCCTGTAATCCCAGCACTTTGGGAGGCTGAGGTGGGTAGATCACGAGGTTAAGAGATCGAGACCATCCTGGCCAACATGGTGAAACCCCGTTTCTATTTAAATACAAAAATTAGCCGGGCATGGTGGCACTCGCCTGTAGTCCCAGCTTCTTGGGAGGCTGAGGCAGGAGAATTGCTTAAACCCAGGAGGTGGAGATTGCAGTGAGCCGAGATTGCACCACTGCACCCCAGCCTGGCGCCTGGCGACAGAGCAGGACTCTGTCTCAAAAACAAAAAAACAAAAAACAAATAAAACTAGAACAATTGGCCGGGCGCGGTGGCTCAAGCCTGTAATCCCAGCACTTTGGGAGGCCGAGGCGGGTGGATCACGAGGTCGAAAGATCGAGACCATCCTGGTCAACATGGTGAAACCCCGTCTCTACTAAAAATACAAAAAACTAGCTGGGCGTGGTGGTGCATGCCTGTAATCCCAGCTACTTAGGAGGCTGAGACAGGAGAATTGCCTGAGCCCAGGAGGCGGAGGTTGCAGTGAGCCGAGAACGCGCCATTGCACTCCAGCCTGGGTAACAAGAGCGAAACTCCGTCTCAAAAAAAAAAAAAAAAAAAAAAAAACTAGAACAATTGGCCAAGAAGTGGATCACACCTGTAATCTCAGCACTTTGGGAGGCCAAGGCGGCCGGATCATGAGGTCAGGAGATTGAGACCATCCTGGCCAACATGGTGAAACCCCGTCTCTACTAAAATACAAAACATTAGTCCTGTATGGTTTCACACATCTGTAGTCCCAGCTACTGAGAAGGCCGAGGCAGGGGAATCTCTTGAACCTGGGAGGCGGAGGTTGCAGTGAGCTGATATCGCACCACTGCATTCCAGCCTGGCGACAGAGCAAGACTCCATCTCAAAAAAAAGAAAAAAAAATAGAACAATTTTCATCATGGGATAGGAGGAGAGGGAGAGTCAGGAATCAGACATTGGAAGAACAAGTCCATATACGTTGAAATCCTCATTTAAGTTCGGGCATCTCAGAAAGAACCCTTTAATTCCCCGTGTAGGCATGGGACATGTGCTTCACCATCAGCCCTGCGTAGCTGGTGAACGTGGTTGGGCTTTTCCTCTTGCGTTTTCTGAGCTGGGTCTATGCTGTTTCTGATTTCCAGGAGGCTGATTTAAAAAAGGACAAGATTGGAGTGGGAAATGAGAGGCTCTTAAAAGTGGACACTTTTTGTTTGTCCGTTTACAAGAAATTGGACAATGAATCATTTCAGGAAGATGGAGGTCATCAACCTCACCGCCCTCCCTATGATACCAGTGGATGAGCACCTGGCTGTCTCGCTTGTCTCACGGAATGCAATGGTGAAGACTGTGAGAAAGGAGTTAGAGGACAATCCACCCTGTATCCTTCCGGTGGTGTCACCTACAATCAGACCAAATTTACCTAACTTCAGTCATGCCCCCAAGATCTAATCAGTGCTCAGGTCTATAATTCATATTACTTATTAGCTCATCCCTTATATATTCATTTTATTCCTTGTGTGTGTGTGTGTGTGTGTGTGTGTGTGTGTGTGTGTATGTGAGACAGTTTCATGCTGTTACCCAGGCTGGAGTGCAGTGGCACAATCTCAGTTCACTGAGACATCTGCCTCCCAGGTTCAAGCAATTTTCGTGTCTCAGCCTCCCAAGTAGCTGGAATTACAAGCACCTGCCACCACACCCGGCTAAATTTTTTGTATTTTTAGTAGAGATGGGGTTTCACCATGTTGGCTAGGCTGGTTTTGAATTCCTGACCTCAACTGATCCACCTGGCTCAGCCAAAGTGTTGGGATTACAGGCATGAACACCTGCACGCAGCCACATTCTTTTTTTTTTTTTGAGACAGTGTCTCACTCTGTCGCCCAGGCTGGAGTGCAGTGGTGCGATCTCGGCTCATTGCAACCTCCGCTTCCCAGGTTCAAGTGATTCTTCTGCCTCAGCTTCCTGAGTAGCCTGGGATTATAGGCACCCGCCATCATGCCTGGCTAATTTTTTGTATTTTTAGTAGAGACGGGGTTTCACCGTGTTGGCCAGGCTGGTCTTGAACTCCTGACCTCAGGTGATCCACCCACCTCGGCTTCTCAAAGTGCTGGGATTACAGGCATGAGCCACCATGCCCAGCACATTCATTTTTTGAATTTGAGACTGTGAAGGATTGTTTGACTCCAGTATTTTTACTAATGTAATCAGAAGGAGCCCCAAAGGAAGAAGTTCTGGAAGTATTTATTGAAAGAATGGGGAAGAAGAGTTTAAAAGCTCATTTTAAAAAATGGTTGCCTTCTTTCCCTTCTACCTCCCAAGGAATTATAGATGTTATTATAGCAACTAAGATGTGGTACAGCCCTCCACCCTCAGACAGATAAGCATAAAACCCAGCTTTTTCTTTTTTTTTTTTCTTTTTTCTTTTTTTCTTTTTTTTTTTTTTTTTTTTTTTGAGACGGAGTTTCGCTCTTGTTACCCAGGCTGGAGTGCAATGGCGCGATCTCGGCTCACCGCAACCTCCGCCTCCCGGGCTCAGGCAATTCTCCTGCCTCAGCCTCCTAAGTAGCTGGGATTACAGGCACGCGCCACCACACCCAGCTAATTTTTTGTATTTTTAGTAGAGACGGGGTTTCACCATGTTGACCAGGATGGCCTCGATCTCTCGACCTCGTGATCCACCCGCCTCGGCCTCCCAAAGTGCTGGGATTACAGGCTTGAGCCACCGCGCCCGGCCTCTTTTTTCTTTTTTTTTTTGAGACAGAGTCTCACTCTCTTGCCCAGGCTGGAGTGCAGTGGTGAGGTCTCAGCTCACTGCACCCTCCGCCTCCCAGGTTCAAGCAATTCTTCTGCCTCAGCCTCCAAAGTATCTGGGATTACAGGTGTGAGCCACCATGCCCAGCTAATTTTTGTATTTTTAGTGGAGATGGGGTTTCACTGTGTTGGCCAGGCTAGACTCGAATTCCTGACCTCAAGTGATCCACCCACCTTGGCCTCCCAAGGTGCTGGGATTACAGCTGTGAGCCACCATGCCACTTTTTTTTTTTTTTTTTTTTTTTTTTTTTTTGAGATGGAGTTTCACTCATTGCCCAGGCTGGAGTGCAATGGTGTGATCTCGGCTCACAACCTCCGCCTCCTGGGTTCAAGTGATTCTCCTGCCTCAGCCTCTTGAGTAGCTGGGATTACAGGCATGTGCCACCATGCCTGGCTAATTTTGTATTTTTAGTAGAGATGGGGTTGTTTCTCCATGTTGGTCAGGCTGGTCTCAAACTCCCAACCTCAGGTGATCCACCCACCTTGGTCGCCCAAAGTGCTGGTATTACAGGCATGAGCCACCACGCCCAGCCTTTTTTTTTTTTTTTTTTTTTTAATGGATCAGCTTGACCTTGCCTCTTCTTACCTGCCAGCCCTTCCACCTGGCCCAAAATCTGCTGCTTCAGGCATCATCCAGGCTCTACCAGCATCTTACTGCTCTGGCTTGTCTTCATTCATCCTCATCTCACTTCTGACCCTGAGTTGTATTCCAGTGTCACAGAACTCTTATCTCTGGAGGACCTTACAGTTTGTCCAGCAAATAACCTTCTAGGGCTATAAATAACCCCAGGCCTTTTCATCTTCTGTAGAGCTTATTTGACTTCAAACCTTGCTGCCAACAGCCAGCTGCATGTACCACTCTCCCCGTTCACTTTCCGTGCCTCTCGGAAGCCCTTCTTAAGATAAGGCAAAGTGTGATCCCATCAGAATTTGCTTTCAGGGTCTCATTCTATGGGGCCGCTTTCCAATGTCCCCTCTTTCTTCTTAATCTTACTCCAAACAAGTCCATTTCACCTGCTGTGAATTTGTCATGTCCCTTCTTGGTGTCTTCATTTTTCAAGAATCCTCTGATTTGTAAGAACACTTGAGAGTAATGGAAGTAAAAGTGAACCTTGCTTTATGTGAAGGGAGTGAGGGATGATAGGATTATGGGGCTTTTACAAAGAATATATCCTAGACCATTGAGGCTAAGACAGAAAGCAATGTAAACGCTGAGAGGGCAGGAAGAGGGGCCATCGAGCTGAACAGATTTCAAGTGATAAACAAGGTTAAGATACTCTTTGATGCAGTCATTGTCACCTGAAAATCTCTCATAAAGAAATATTCTAAAATATGGAAACAGCTCTCCATGTGACATGGTGACATGTGCCTTACAGCTTTATTTATTTATTTTTCATTTTCTTTGTTTTTGTTTTTTTGTTACCCAGGCTGGAATGCAGTGGTACAGTCTCAACTCACTGCAACCTCCTCCTCCCAGTTTCAAGCGATTCTTGTGCCTCAGCCTCCGGAGTAGCTGAGACTATAGGTATGTGCCACCACGCCCGGCTACTTCTTGTATTTTTAGTAGAGACAGTTTCACCATATTGGCCATGCTGGTCCCAAACTCCTGACCTCAAGTGATTCGCCCACCTCAGCCTCCCAAAGTGTTGGGATTACAGGTGTGAGCCACCATGCCTGGCACACAGCATTTTATTTTATTTTATTTTTGAGACAGAGTCTCACACTGTTGCCTAGCTGGAGTGCAGTGGTGCAATCTTGGCTGACTGCAATTTCTACCTCCCAGGTTCAAGCAATTATCTTGCCTCAGCCTTCCAAGTAGCTGGGGTTACAGGCACCCGCCATCACCCCCAGCAAATTTTTTGTATTTTTAGTAGAAATGGGGTTTCACTATGTTGGCCAGGCTGGTCTCAAACTCCTGACCTCATGATCCGCCCACCTGGTTCTCCCAAAGTGCTGGGATTACAGGTGTGAGCCATCGTGCCCTGCCAGCATTATTTATAATTGTAAAAAAGTGTAAATAACTTAAATCTTCAGTCTCCAAGGAACAGTTAAGTGTATTAAGCTGTTTCCTCCAAATAGAATATTATAATGTCACTTTAAAATAATTATTATGACAATCCTTTAGCTGAAGGAAGAATGCTCCTAATAATGAATGGAAGAGAAATCAGAGTAGTAAAACAGGCGTACACTGAGATTATAAAATATGGACAAAAATATGTATGTAAGGGGGGAGGGACGGGGAGGTGGGGAGGTGGGAAGAGGTAGCATGGGGAGAAATGACAGATACAGGTGAGGGGAAGGAAGGCAGCAAACCACACTGCCATGTGTGTACCTATGCAACAATCTTGCATGTTCTTCACATGTACCTCCGAACCTAAAATGCAATAAAAAAATTAAAAATATATAAAAATAAAATAAAAATAAAAATTTACTTTAAAAAAAAATGTGTATGTAAGAAATACTGTCAGGAAAGTTCCCAAGTCCTAACAGAGTTGTTAGGGTGGTGACATCATGGATGGCTGTTTTTCACTAAAAAGTGACATATATAAAAATATGTTTCAAGGTATCTATAATATGGTCACCTCTCATTTATAATTTGCAAGTAACTCATTTAAAAAAAAGATAAAGAAATGTGGGCTGGATGCGGTGGCTCATGCCTGTGATCCCAGCACTTTGGGAGGCTAAGGTGGGTGGATTACTTGAGACCAGGAATGTGAGATCAGCCTAGGAGACACAGCGAAACTGTGTCTTTACAGAAAATTTTAAAAATAAGCCAGGCATGGTAGTGTATGCCTGTAGTCCCAGCTACTTGGGAGGCTAAGGTGGGAGGATCAGTTGAGTCCGAGAGGTCTGCTGCAGTGAGCCATGATTGCACCACTGCGCTCCAGTATGGGTAACAGAACAAGGCCGTGTCTCAAAGAAAAGGAAGAAAGAAATGTAAAAAATATGAAAATTTGCAAAGAAAATAACTAAGGAGAGAGGTCGTGCAGACAGGGGCTGCCCTCCTCACCAGATGAGCCCCATCCTGTTGTGTGTGTAATCACCACCTTGAGTTTCCTTAGCAGACTCACCTCCCAGCCTGTCTCATTGGCTCCATGCACCAGGTGAACCAAAAGATTGCTGACATAAATCTGCGTACCGAGCCTCCAGCCAACAGCCTGGTGAGTTACCTGTGCTGGAGCTGAGGCAAAGCTTCTGACAGGGAAGGGCCCCAGGGATCATCAAGGTGTCCCAGTGCCCTGGGGCCTTTCTATTTATTTGAAAACATCTTTATACAATTGAGTTCTCAAAGTTGATTTTTTTAATTAATAAATTTTATTTTTCATTTTTATTTTTACTTATTTATTTTTGAGACAGAGTCTCACTCTGTTGCCCAGGCTGGAGTGCAGTGGCGTTATCTCAGCTTACTGCAACCTCCGCCTTCTGAGTTCAAGTGAATTCTCCTGCTTCAGCCTCCTGAATAGCTGGGTTTACAGGCACACACCACCATGCACGGCTAATGTTTATATTTTTAGTAGAGACGGGGCTTCACCATGTTGCTCAGGCTGATCTCAAACTCCTGACCTCGTGATCCACCCTCCTCGGCCTCTGAAAGTGCTGGGATTACAGGCATGAGCCACCATGCCCAGCCAATTTTTTATTTTTTTGAGACGGAGTCTCACTCTGTCACCAGCCTGGAGTGCAGTGGCACGATCTCAGCTTACTACAAGCTCCACCTCCTGTGTTCAAGTGATTCTCCTGCCTCAGCCTCCCAAGTAGCTGGGACTATAGGTGTACACCACCACACGGACTACAGGCACATGCCACCATGCCCAGCTAATTTTTGTATTTTTTTTTTTTTTTCTGAGACGGAGTTTCGCTCTTGTTACCCAGGCTGGAGTGCAATGGCGCGATCTCGGCTCACCGCAACCTCCGCCTCCTGGGCTCAGGCAATTCTCCTGTCTCAGCCTCCTAAGTCGCTGGGATTACAGGCACGCGCCACCACGCCCAGCTAGTTTTTTGTATTTTTAGTAGAGACGGGGTTTCACCATGTTGACCAGGATGGTCTCGATCTCTTGACCTCATGATCCACCCGCCTCAGCCTCCCAAAGTGCTTGGATTACAGGCATGAGCCACCGCGCCTAGCCTCCTTGGAGCTTTTTTAAAACTAAAAGAGCTCTCTGATAGTAAGTGAAAAGAACAAGGTACAGAACAGTGCATCTGGCATGATACCATTTGAATGGGGATGGAACATCTCTGGAAGGGTATGCAAAAAACAAGGTTGGTTGCCTATAGGGATGGGAATTGGGCAAGGTATAGGAGGGAGACTTTTGACTGTGTTATTTGATCTTACATCATGTAAATTGCTTAATGGTTTTTAAAATGTAAGTAGAGAATTATTCAGGAGCCACAATAAATGCATAAAAAATTCAAAACCCAATGCAGACCTAGGAAATAAATATCTCTAACATGAAGGCTTGGGAATCTGTATATTTGAATACTTCCTAAAATGCCAGTCATTGGCCTGGTTTGGGAGTTGCCTTCCTAGAGAACAGCCCCACTTGTAGGTCCTGCAGTCATGTCAAAGGTAAACTCAGCTCAATGCTGGTCTTGCCACCTTTCCCCTAAAACTTGCTCTTCTTTCAACATTCAACTATCCTTTCTCCCCTCTTTCTGTCTTATCCATTCTTCCAGACCATACAATGTCTGCCACAATGACATTGGTAAAGATCAGAGATATTGCTATATTGCTACAGTGACTCATACCCATACAATTCATTCATCATGCCTTGAATTTCAGCTTGCTTAATTGGAGTAACAATGTTAATACACAGACTAACCCATATGACCACCCCCCCACCCCGCCCACTGGCACACACACAGATACACACATTCCTGCACACATGTCCAGTACCTTTCCCTTATGCAGAGCAGGGAGTGCCGATGCAAGGGTAAGATGGGCGAGGCCTGGAGAGGCATTTCCCAGTTTATCAAGCTCAAGAGTCCGATGCCATCGACACTCATGTCCACCTCTTCCGGACAGTCCTCTGTGACTGCTCTGGCCCACACTGACCTCATTTTTTGATTCCTAATCACAGCAGTTTAGCACTTAATTGTTTCATGGATGCCGATTTGCCTCTCCAAATAGACTATAAGTTCCTTGAGGGCAAAAACACACAGACTCATAGACTCATACTTCTTTGTTAACTTTGTTATCTAGGTTCATTGCTGGATTCTTGGTTGATAACCAATACAACTTGGGTCACTAACATTCATTTTTCTTTTCTTTTCTTTTCTTTTCTTTTTTTTTTTTTTTTTTTTTGAGACGGAGTTTCGCTCTTATTACCCAGGCTGGAGTGCAATGGCACGATCTCGGCTCACCGCAACCTCCGCCTCCTGGGTTCAAGCAATTCTCCTGCCTCAGCCTCCTGAGTAGCTGGGATTACAGGCACGTGCCACCATGCCCAGCTAATTTTTTGTATCTGTAGTAGAGACGGGGTTTCACCATGTTGACTAGGATGGTCTTGATCTCTCAACCTTGTGATCCACCCACCTCGGCCTCCCAAAGTGCTGGGATTACAGGCTTGAGCCACCGTGCCCGGCCCTCTTTTCTTTTTTTTTATGAGATGGAGTCTCACTCTGTCACCCAGGCTGGAGTGCAGTGGCACGATCTCAGCTCACCACAACCTCCACCTCCCAGGTTCAAGCGATTCTCCTGCCTCAGCCTCCCAAGTAGCTGGGATTACAGGCATGCGCCACCATGCCTGGCTAACTTTTATATTTTTAGTAGAGACAGGGTTTCACCATGTTGGTCAGGCTGATCTCAAACTCCTGACCTCGTGATCCACCCGCCTCAGCCTCCCAGAGTGCTGAGACTACAGACGTGAGGCACTGCACCCAGCTGACATTCATGTTTCTTTCTTTTCAGTGGGGTAGGAAGATGGGGGGTGGGGAGGAGTCAGAGATTAAGAGAAGTCTCTCTTGAGAGGTCAGGGGGAAATAATATATACCCCTTATTGAACAGCTCCTATCTGAAAGCCTCTTTGCCAGTGTTTTAAAATACCTTAAGTACTTTATTTTTGACCTTTATAAGGAATGTGGAAGATGGTTATTATTATCCCACTTTTTTTTCTTTTTTTTTTTGAGACAGAGTTTCGCTCTTGTTGCCCAGGCTGGAGTGCAATGGCGCGATCTCGGCTCACCGCAACCTCCGCCTCCTGGGTTCAGGCAATTCTCCTGCCTCAGCCTCCTGAGTAGCTGGGATTACAGGCACACGCCACCATGCCCAGCTAATTTTTAGTATTTTTAGTAGAGACGGGGTTTCATCATGTTGACCAGGATGGTCTCAATCTCTCGACCTCGTGATCCACCCGCCTCGGCCTCCCAAAGTGCTGGGATTACAGGCTTGAGCCACCACGCCCGGCCTATTATCCCACTTTTACAAAGAAATTAAACAATAGCTTGTTTAATTTCCAATTCCTGCTCTAAATCACATACTCCTAAGAAGAAAGGGCAGCGTGAGACAGTGGGGACACTCTGGGGAATGATGTCAGTGACATTGAGGACACCAGGACCTAATGTGGAAAGACAAGGTACTGGCCACAAACTTTGTTCCAGGTCTAAGACAAAAGGCCCAGTTCCTGACCCCACCCTTCTCTAGGATTTGCATTAATCCCTAATGCCTCCTTTTTCTTGGTTTTTGAAGGCAATTGAGAGATTTGAGTTGGAGAAGAAGGCTTTAAGAGAGAAAAGTCGCAGCAGCCCAGGAGACAAAGGCAAAAATCTTTCTCTTAGCCTTGATACTGTTTTCATGGGTTTGGTATTTTTAGTATCTAAAATGCAACTGAGTAGGAATCCCAAGTTTCAGATGAGGATATTTCTGTCATCTTCTGAGGGAGCCTTAAATCTGACTTCTTGACATTGGGCAAGAAGGAGGGAGGAATAGTACCATTTAGACACCACCTACATGTGACACCAGGTGCTTTTATCCACATTCCCTTGTTAATTTTTTTTTTTTTTTTTATGGAGTCTCCCTCTGTTGCCCAGGCTGGAGTGCAATGGTGTACTCTCTGCTCACTGCAACGTACACCTCCCAGGTTCAAGTGATTCTTTGGCCTCAGCCTCCTGAGTAGCTGGGATTACAGGCATGTGCCACCACACCCAGCTAATTTTTGTATTATTAGTAGTGATGGGGTTTCACCATGTTGGTCAGGCTGATCTCGAACGCCTGACTTCAGGTGATCCACCGGCCTCAACCTTCCAAGTGCTGGGATTACAGGCATGAGCCACCGCACCCAGCCTCCTTGTTAAATTTTTATAACACCTAGGAGGTAGGTACCATTTAATATATTTTATAGATGGGGAAACAGCCTTGGACGGAGGGGAGTAACTTACCTAAAGTCACAGCCCATCTGCTCCTCCTTGCTGCTTCCCTGGATCAAGTGGTCTAATCAGATAAGTCGGTAACGCAGTTGGGATCTACGAGAATAGTAGTAGGAGTGTCATTTGGCAGCTCAGGTGGAATGAAAAAGCGCAGTTGTAAGCATCACACAGTTGTGGACAGACCCTGAGGTTACTCATTCATCTCTTCCTCCATTTTTTTGCAGTCAAGAGACAACGAAAATCTCAGTATTCCTGCAAGGGCTCAGAACTCAGACATGCCAGATCTTTTGTTATAAAAAGGGTAAGGGATCTACTGCTGGGTCTGTTTCTAACTGGCTTCTGCTAGGCATGAAATAAAGATTTTATTCCTGGGGAGGAGAATACTTGGTGCCTCGGTAGTGATTGTGAAGAAAAACCACAGAGTTCCTAAATCCAGAATTTCTCGTGATACCCTTAAAAGGGCAGAGCCCACCCCAACCCCAGAATAGGGAGTGTTGCAGAGTCGTGTGTCTGTTTATTTTTAGAACTTAGGTTTCTCGGCCGGGCGCGGTGGCTCAAGCCTGTAATCCCAGCACTTTGGGAGGCCGAGGCAGGTGGATCGCGAGGTCAAGAGATCGAGACCATCCTGGTCAACATGGTGAAACCCCGTCTCTACTAAAAATACATAAAAATCAGCTGAGCATGATGGTGCGTGCCTGTAATCCCAGCTACTCAGGAGGCTGAGGCAGGAGAATTGCCTGAACCCAGGAGGCGGAGGTTGCGGTGAGCCGAGATCGTGCCATTGCACTCCAGCCTGGGTAACAAGAGCAAAACACCGTCTCAAAAAAAAAAAAAAAAAAAAAAAACTTAGGTTTCTCGCCGAGCACAGTGGCTCATGCCTGTAATCTCAGCACTTTGGGAGGCTGAGGTGGGTGAATCATGAGGTCAGGAGTTCAAGACCATCCTGGCCAACATGGCGAAACCCCATCTCTACTAAAAATACAAAAATTAGCTGGGTATAGTGGTGTGCACCTGTAATCCCAGCTCCTCAGGAGGCTAAGGCAGGAGAATTGCTTGAACTGGGACCCTGGAGGCGGAGGTTGCAGTGAGCCGAGATCACGCCACCGTACTCCAGCCTGGGCTACAGAGTGAGACTCTGTCTCAAAAAAAAAAAAAAAAAGTGTCTCCCCTCAGAGATGTTCAGGCCTAGTCCAGAGCCACTGTGCCACGCAGCTGCAAGGGGCTGTCCACACTGCAGGCTCCTGTGCGGCTGCTCTGAGTCACACCCCATGCTAGTTGTACCACTGCAGACTTGCTGCAGATGCCTCAGGAAGCTAAGATTCAGGAGTAGTAAGGAGTCAGGTGTCAGGTCTGCCACGTGACTTGTCATAGGGTCATGCAGCTCACGGATGCCAAGCCCACTTTCCTGCTCAGTCCTCTGACTTAAGGCAGGCTCTCCCTTCTGCCTCCCCTGCAGCAATCTGGCCCCACCGCACAGACCCCAGTTCAGATCCTCCTTGACTTACTCTTTTTTTCTTTGAGATGGAATCTCTCTCTGTTGCCCAGGCTGGAGTGCAGTGGCGTGATCTCGGTTCACTGCAACCTCTACCCTCCAGGGTTCAAGTGATTCTCCTGCCTCAGTCTCTCAAGTAGCTGGGATTACAGACATGCAGCACCACGCCCAGCTAAATTTGTATTTTTAGTAGAGACAGGGTTTCACCATGTTGGCCAGGCTGGTCTCGAACTACCAACCTCAAGTGATCTGCCCTCCTCAGACTCCCAAAGTACTGGGATTACAGGCATGAGCCACTGTGCCTGGCCTTTGGCTTGTTGTTTACACTGCATGAGTCTTAGGTATCCAAACTTTTAAATGCTGGGGAATCTGAAACAGTATGTTGTTCATTTCCTTCTTACACTTGTTAGCCTAGGAAATTCCAAAACGGCACAAGGCCTAAGGGGGGTGTGAGTCTGCACTGAAACTGTCATACAGTCCATTGATGGTGGCTAAGCTAAGCGTCCTGCACAAGGTGGCATAGCCAGCACGTGGCAGACCTGACACCTGACTCCAGTCATCTGATTCAGAGTCAGTGCCACAAATCATGAGCTGTTCTTCCACTGCCCATGGCCAGAGCCCAGTTAGGAAGTCATTTGGGCCATCCAGATGTTTCAGTGGGCACCTTTGGGTGGCTGTAGTTTCCTTTTTTCCATATTTTTGTTTTTGTTTTTTTTTGGGGGGGCTTTCCGGCGAGAACCGGAAAGCCTGCTAGACAAATTCTAAAAGAGCTGTAACACTATTTTTGTATTTTTTATAGTCATGTTATAGTTTTGTCATAAAAATCATTTAATGATATATATTAAAAACCACAAAGATAGTAATATCCATTGTTAGTATATTAAGAAATGCACACTAAATAAAATTCCCCTTTCTTAATACTGCTTAAGTCTTAAGTAGGCTTAATTATTATTATTAATTAATTATGCTAATAATGGATATTACTATCTGCAAGCTGTTCATGATAGTAACTGGAAGTAGTCAATGAATAGTTCATTAAATTATAGCACATCTTAAGATATATCATCTTAAGTGATAATTTTTTAAATGATAATTTTGAAGACAAAACTACATGAGAATCTAAAGTAGATAAAGCAGAACATAAAAATCATATATATATTATATTTCTTAGAGAGGTCAAAGTCAGCCAGACAAATCACATATGAATCATATTACGATTAAAGTTACATGTTTGCGTTTGTACACATTTGCTCAAAACCTGTTAAGGGAAAACAGAAACAATGTAGATAGTACTTTGGGAGGCTGAGGTGGGTGAATCACCTGAGGTCAAGAGTTCAAGAGCAGCCTGGCCAACATGGTAAAACTCCATCTCTACTAAAAATACAAAAAAAAAAAAATCTGGGCATGTCGGCGGGTACCTGTAATCCCAGCTACTCAGGAGGCTAAGGCAGGAGAATTGCTTGAACCTGAAAGGTGGAGGTTACAGTGAGCCAAGATCACACCACTGCACTCCAGCCTGGGTGACAGAGGGAGACTCCATCTCAAAAAAGAAAAAAAAAAAAGCAAAGAATGTAGATAGGAGTTTGAAAGGGGTCCTAGGATCCTAAACGCTCTATTTTCTCAACATTGTATAAGGTTGTTATATTGTCTTCATAATAAAGAGGGGAAGCCGGCGTATTGTTTCAAACGGTCAAAATGATGAATCCCATTTTCATATTCTGCTCTTTTGCTTCAGAAAACAGCAGATAAAAATCTGCTGGCGGAGCTGTACCAGTATTCCAACTTTAACAGCTCCAAGCCAAGCAAGCTTCCCAATGGAGTGGACTTCTGTGACATGGTAGGCAATGTGATCCGGTCTGAGAGAAACCATGTTAGTGGCAAGGTAAGGAAAGAGAATAGTGCTTGTCCTGACTTTGCCACACCATAGGGCAGATGCAGCCGTCACCCTTTCACACCCCAGGAGAAATTGAGGAACTCACCTAGGGCCACAGGTTGGCATGTGGCTGAGCTAAGCTAGGAGCCCCAGACCAACTTCACTGCAAAACCTAGATTCCTTCTGCTGGAGCAACAGTCTTCAGACCGTTTTGATCACATATCCTACTGGTGCGAAATTTTTATCACAAACCCTCGTGGAAATGTGTCTGTTTATAAATTGTATACTTGTTCTGTTGCCAATCACTACAATGCATATTAGTACGCTTAGTCTCTCTTTTATTTTCTCTCTTTTCTGTTTCCTTCTTTCCTTCCTTCCTTCCTTCCTTCCTTTCTTCTTTTTCTTTCTTACTTTTTTGAGATAGGGTCTCCCTTTGTCACCCAGGCTGGAGCGCAGTCAGCCCCAAACTCCCGGCTCGGAGGCGGAGGTTGCAGTGAGCTGATATTATAACACTGCACTCTAGCCTGGCAACAGATCGAGATTAATCTCAAAAAACAAAAAACAAGAAAACTCCTTGGCTCAAGTGATCTTACCGCCTTAACCTCCTGAGTATCGTGCACCACCACACTGGCTAGTTTTAAAAAATTTTTTTGCAGAGACAAGGTCTTGCTAGGTTGCCCAGGCTAGTCTCAAACTCCAGTAAACTGTCTTCCCCCCAACATCCTCGGCCTCCCAAAGTGCTGGGATTACAGGCATGAGCCACTATGCCCGGCCAGTTGCTTTTCTTTCTTATTAAGATGTTATTTTGAATATTTTCTTCTCACACCCCTGGAGGTGAGTATGCCTCCTTGCAGAGCTGTGCACTAGAGCACACTGGGTTCCTTGAGTAGAAAGGAAGAAAGTATTATAAAGCTCAGAGGAACCTGTGTGCTCAACCAATGTAAACACTAGCTGCTCTGGTGATGGGGGTTCGTTGTAAGGAGGTCTTGGAGAAGAGAGGAAGCCCAGAAAATGGTCTCAGCTGCTCTGCAACTGTGCCACATGGCTCTTCATCATCAGACAACTGTGGTGTCCCCAAAGCAGGTCTGATCATTGTCCCCTGAGCTCCTAACAAGTCACCCCACCATTCCTGAGACCCAGCATCTCAGTCTCTTCCACCTGTAGTTCTCAATGCTGCTTTGAGCCATGCCCCCATCTCTCTATCTCTGTCTCCCTCTCCCCATGCCATTTCTTCCTCTCTTCTTCATGGCTTCTTCCTGCTGCCTTCTCTCTGGGCTATGTCTGTCCCATCTATTTCTCACATTCTGACTTCCTAAGAGAGATAATCTATTTGGGCCAGTCACTGCCCAGAAAGACAGTGCCGTCTGCTGGCATGGCCTGCAGTCAGCCAGTGGAAGGGGCGCCGGTCTCTGGGCCTGGCAGTGGCGGCCCAGGTGTTGGAGTACCTGATTCCCTTTGCTTCTGCTTTCCTCAGGGCAGAGGCAGTAGGAGGGACAGGTGCTCAGAGTATCACGTTCCCTACAGGACAGTGTACAAAGATGCTCACCGCAGTGTCCATTGCAATAGCGGGGAAGTGGAAAGCATTATGCATTGGTTGATGTGAGTTGCTGTTGGCTGAGCGTAGGAGCGCAGAGCTGGAGGTAATTGGTGTGGAGCAGCTGTCCAGAGTCTAGAGTTGTGGGTTCCAGTCCTGGCTCAGCCACTTGCCACTTTGGTCCTCAGTTTCTTCATCTACAAGATAATAATGTATGCCTCATAAGATTATTAAAGGGGTTAAATGAGAGTATGTAAAATGACCTGAGTAGGGTCTCATTGACAGGTTGGATGGTGTTTCTGTTCACTCTAAAATATGTTGACTCCAGATGAATTTTTTAGAAAAGAATAACAACAATAATAATAATGTGAATTTCATTTCTTTTCAAGTGTTTCTGTTCGGGTAGAGAATTAGAGAAGTTTCTCTCTTCTCCTTCCATAAGAGCCATCTGGCTGGATAGCTTTTGGTGGATATTTCACAAGAGGTACCAGGTAAATACAGATCTCCTTGTTTCTCGGCCTTGCTTATTTTTCTACAGAACAAATTCCATCCTCTTTGACCTGGGCTACAAGCCCCTCTGATCCCATGGAGCACCCTGCCACCTCACCTGTCACCTGGTCCCCTCCCCACCTGTGCTTCAGCCAAACACCCTCGGCTTCAGCCATTGCACAGTATCCTGTGGCTCCCCCAGGTGTTAGGAGTTGGTGGCACAGCTGTCACAGGTGGGGTTGACAGCAGACCTCAGGGCTTCTGGGCCAGCATTAGGGTGCTGTCTTCAACAGCGCTCTGCCTCTGTGTATGTGCTTGGTAAATCTCATCCCAAAAATGAACATTTTATTTCATAAAGCATATGAGGCGGCCTGGCGTACTGGCTCACACCTGTAATTCCAGCACTTTGGAAGGCCGAGGTGGGTGGATCACCTGAAGTCAGGAGTTCAAGACCAGCCTGGCCAATATGGTGAAACCCTGTCTCTACTAAAAATACAAAAAATTAGCTGAGCGTGGTGATGGGCACCTGTAATCCCAGCTACTTGGGAGGCTGAAGCAGGAGAATCACTTGAACCCAAGAGGCAGAGGTTGCAGTGAGCCAAGATTGCACCCTTGCACTCCAGCCTGGGCAACAGAGCCAGACTCCGTCTCTAAAACAAACAAACAAAAAATGACCACACGAAATATCTTGAGAATAAGATTCCTGGAAATGAAAGCAATACTGATTTTAAAAATCCCAGCCCCTCAGTTGTTTCAGCAAGGGATTTTAGTAATTCTTTTTTTATTTCTATTCCTGGCAGCCAAACAAGGAGCTCCAGAATAATCTGTTCGACCGGATAGCCCAGCACTATGCCTTACTTTTGTTTCACGTACCCAAGTCCCACTATGAAGAGGCACTCATAAAAGTGAGCATCAGCCACTACATGAAAAAAAGTCACATTAGATTTCATTTCTGATGCCAAGAGAATGTCTTAAACATTCTTTCCATAAGGGAGTAATTAGCAAATTGTGATAATCCATAGACTAACTTGGAATGCAGAAGTTACAAAAATACCATGGAGCTATTTATACTGATTGGGAGATGCAATGATATATTTAAGTGAAAAACAAAGCAATTTATACAATTCTATGTGATATATATATGTATATGTATATGTGCCTATGAATAGGAAAAAAAAAACCTGGAAAAATGTTTACCAAACTCTTAGCAATGCTTATCACTGGGAAGTCAGGTTATAAGAAATTTTCCCTTTCCATTTATTTATTTATTTAGAGAAGAGTCTCGCTCTGTTGCCCAGGCTGGAGTGCAATAGCACAATCTCTACTCACTGCAACCTCTGCCTTCTGGGTTCAAGCAATTCTCCTGCCTCAGCCTTCTGAGTATCTGGGATTACAGGCATATACTACCACACCCAACTAATTTTTGTTTTTAGTAGAGACAGGGTTTCCCCATGTTGGCCAGGTTGGTCTCAAACTCCTGACTTCAAGTGATCTGCCTGCCTCAGCCTCCCAAAGTGCTGGGAATACAGGTGTGAGCTACTGCGCCTGGCCTCCCTTTCCATTTTATATTTTTCTGTAGTATTTAAATAAGCATGTAATTTATTTATTTATTTGTTTGTTTGTTTATTTATTTATTTTTTTGAGAAGGAGTTTCGCTCTTGTTACCCAGGCTGGAGTGCAATGGCGCGATCTCGGCTCACCGCAACCTCCGCCTCCTGGGTTCAGGCAATTCTCCTGCCTCAGCCTCCTGAGTAGCTGGGATTACAGGCACACGCCACCATGCCCAGCTAATTTTTTATATTTTTAGTAGAGACGGGGTTTCACCATGTTGACCAGGATGGTTTCGATCTCTTGACCTCGCGATCCACCTGCCTCGGCCTCCCAAAGTGCTGGGATTACAGGCTTGAGCCACCGCACCCGGCATAAGCATGTAATTTAAAAATTAAAAATGTGACCATACATATATACTTTTTATATGGGTATATATATGTACTAAAAGGATTGCTAGGAGAAAATATAAGTGAATACTTAACATGATTTGGGGCTGAGGAAGGACTTTATTTTGTTTTTTTTTTTTTCTCTCTAGAGACAGAGTCTGGCTTTGTTGCCAGGATGGTACAATCATAACTCACTATAGCCTCAAATTCCTGCATTTGAACAATCCCCCTCCTCAGCCTCCTGAGTAGCTTTGACTACAGGCATGCACCACCTCTCCTAGCTCGTTTCTTTCTTTCTTTTTTTTTTTTTAAAGACAGAGTCTCTGTCACCCAAGCTGGAGTGCAATGGCATGGTCTCGGTTCACTGCAACCTCCGCCTTCCAGGTTCAAGTGATTCTCCTGCCTCAGCCTCCCAAGTAACTGGGATTACAGACATATGCTACCACACCCAGCTAATTTTTTTTTTTTTTTTTTTTTGTATTTTTAGTAGAGACGGGGTTTACCATGTGGACTGGGCTGGTCTTGAATTCCTGACCTCTGGAGTTATATGTATATACAGATTTTAAAATTTTTATTATTTTTATTTTTTATTTTCGTAGAAACACAGTCTTGATATATTGCCCAGGCTGGTCTCTAACTCCTCGCCTCAAGCAGCTCTTCCACCTAGGCTTCCCAAAGTGCTGGACTTACAGGCGTTAACCACTAAGCCCAGTCAGGACTTCGTAAATGTGACCTAGAGGAACTGGCCATGAAGGAAAGGACTTATAGATTTAACTATATAATTTTTTTTAAATTACTACAAAGTTAAAGACAAATGACAAACTATGCAAAAATACAGGTAGCCTATATGTCACACAACATAAAGAACTCTTACAAATCAATAAGAAAATATTGAACACTCCATAGACCAATGGACAAAGTGTATAAACTACAAATTCACCAAGGAAGAAGTATGAGTGGGGAAAAACTTTGCCCTTAACAGTAACAAAAATGCAAATTGAAACAATAGTAATTTGATACCCCTTTTCCTTTTTTTAAGACAGAGTTTCACTCCTGTTGCCCAGGCTGTAGTGAGGCTGATCTTGGCTCACTACAACCTCTGCCTCCTGGGTTCAAGCAATTCTTCTGCCTCAGCCTCCCAAGTAGCTGGAATCACAGTTGCCTGCCACCACACCTGGCTAATTTTTTTGTATTTTTAGTAGAGACGGGGTTTCATCATGTTGGGCAGACTGGTCTCAAACTCCCAATCTCAAGTGATCCGCCCGCCTCTGCCTCCCAAAGTGGTGGGATTACAGGCATAAGCCACTGTGCTCGGCCCCCATTTTACTTCTTAGATTATGTAGGTTAGAGAGTATAGCCGAGTGCAGTGGTACACACCTGTAGTCCCAGCTACTCAGAAGGCTGAGACAAGAGGATTAGAGGATCATTTCAGCCAGGAGTTCAAATCTAGCTTGGGTGACACAGTGACAACCTTGTCTCAAAAACATTAAAAAGTCCTTCCTCATCCCCAAATCATGTAAGCCAGGGCGGAGATGTTGAGAATGTGGGCTGAGCACTGCTTGCTCCGCAGAGACTGCCTTCACTCCTGAGCAAAGCCGTGTACACCAGCTTCTGTTGCTGTTTCCCACAGTCCTGGTTCAACACGCACGAATTCAAGTCTGACATCTGTAACACAGTGAGCCTGTGGATTTCAGGTGAGAGGTGACTTTTTTCCACTGGGGAAAGCAGTTCTGGGAAAACGTTTTCCACTGGTACCTAGGTGTGTTACTGTTTGCTATGACACCCCTTCATCAAGACATTCTCCCTCTTCTTAACATTAAAGACAGCAAAGTATGTGGTTGGAGCCCCAAGGAATACAGATTTTCCTGCTTCAGCAAAACAGTTCTGAGACATCCCTTCCTAATCCCCTCCCCCTCCTTCTTTTTGAGATGGAGTCTCGCTCTGTTGCCCAGGCTGGAGTGCAATGGTATATGATCTCGGCTCACTGCAACCTCTGTCTCTGGTGAAGTGATTCTCCTGCCTCAGCCTCCTGAGTAGCTGGGATTACAGGCATGTGCCACCGACACCCAGATAATTTTTGTAATTTTACTAGAGACGGGGTTGCAGCCATGTTGGTCAGGCTGGTCTCAGACTTCTGATCTCGTGATCCCCTCGCCTTGTGATCTGCCTGCCTTAGCCTCCCAAAGTGCTGGGATTACAGGCATGAGCCACTGCATAGGTGTTCATTCCAGAGCTGTGGTACTCCAAAGCTAGGTCTTTGACCATTATGCCACCCTGCCTCCCATTTTCTGACTGTCTTCTATTCATGCTGTTTCACCTTGCTATTCCCCTTAATGTCCAAGGCTACACTTCCTTACCCCTATTTATCCCTGGTAATAAACCCTCTGTCCACTTTGTCCAACGGAGCCAGCAGCTTTGCATAGTGGCTCAAATGTCTCAAGTAATCCTCGGAAGCATCACTGTCAAACATGCAGAGAGAAGCCATTTCTGGCAATTAGCTAAGTGTGATAATGTTAAGCAGACATTTACTAAGCACCTACTGTATTTATTTTGTCCCAAACCTAGAGCCCTGGAGGTATAAAGATGAATAGGACCCAGCCCCTGTTCTCAGGGAACTCAGTCTAGCCAGAACAGGGGGCATGGAAAACAAATAACTATGATGTCTTCACATTTGCAAAGCATGTCAGGGACCCACACACTGTGCGTTCTGACCCTTACACCCAGTCGACAAGTAGGGCAGGGTCATCATCCCCATTTTCCAGAGGAATAAGCCAAAGCCCCCTAGAGAGGAAGTGACTCTCCCAAGGCCACAAGGCTAGTATGGGGCAGGACTAACCCTGGAAGCCCAGCCTCCCAGGAGCCAGCAGGGGTTCCCCAGGACTCTTTTACAGAAGTCTCCATTCTCACTCTTTTTTTTTTTCTTTTTAGTGATGGGGTCCCACTATGGTTGCCCAGGCTGGCCTCCTGGACTCTAGTGATCCTCCCACCTTGGCTTCTCAAAGTTCTGGGATTATGGGCATGACCACCAGGCCCAGCCCCATTCTCACTCTTGACTCCTCCCTTAGGCACCTATCCTTGCCCACAGAGCTATGACAGCTGGGACTACTCAGAACTAGACCCAGAGCGATTCCGCAGAGAAGAGTTAATGTCACAGAGAAGAAGACTGAGAAAGGGTAATTACGGCCTCCCGCCCTCTTTGCCACTGCCATACCCGACTACCATCTAACTGAGGGAGGAGTTGATGTCCTCACCATTGATGTCCTCAGGTCAGGTTCTGTCTTGAGTACCCCCAGACTAGCCACCAAAATTCTTCATGCTTGTGGACTGTAATGTACAACGCAATCATTGTGGGGTGGGGGGGGGGTGGAATTTTGTATTGGAAATAGTAGATGCCGGATAATGAATGTGTACCTATGTGCCAGGCACTGTGCTGTGCTCTCTGCTCTGTTACCCAGGCTGGAGTGTAGTGGTGCAATCTCAACTCACTGTAACCTCTGCCTCCCAGGTTCAAGCGATCCTCCTGCCTTAACCTCCTGAGTAGCTGGGATCACAGGCACCCACTACCATGCCTGGCTTACTTTTCTATTTTTAGTAGAGATGAGGTTTCACCATGTTGGCTGCCTTGGTCTCGAACTCCTGACCTCAAATGATCCACCTGCCTTGGCCTCCCAAAGTGCTGGGATTACAGGCATTAGCCACCGTGCCCTGCCAGCCCATTTTATTTAATCTGCACAACAACCTGCTGTGGCACACACTGAGTCCACTTCACAGATGAGGAAACTAAAGCTCAAAGAAGCAACTTGTCCAAGGTTGACTTTTTTATTTCACCCAGCAGACCCTGAGCTCTGGGTGCCAGGCAGTCTGCCCAGCACTGGGAACACGGTAGTGGAGACAAACCCAGGCGCCCTGTGGCAGGGCCAGGGAGCCCCAGAATCAGGGCTTCTGCCTGGAAAGGTTTGTGTCTTTGCCCAGGAAGGAATCCAAGGATGAGCTGGTTGTAGAAGAAAGCAGCTCACCTTGACTATTGCAGCCCTCTGGCAGCTTCTGAAGAGCAGGGCTACCCCATAAGCAGTGTGTGGAGAAGAGCAGCTCAGGGGCAGAGTTCTGCAGGCTCCTTTATACCCACTTTTAATTACAGGCAAATTAAGGGACAGGTTATTCAGAAATTTCTGGAGAAAGGGGTGGTAAATTCCAGGTCCAGTCATTGCTAAGGAATGGATAAACTGTCCTGATGCTGGTGGGCATGCCTTATGGAGACAGTCTTCAATTAGGTCTGGAATAGAGTTCCGCCTCCTACCTCACCTTCTTACTATCTAGTGGGAAATTCAGGCAACATAACTGCCCTGCAGGGGATTAGGCACTGCAGTGGGGAATCGAGAGGGGTAAGGCAGCAGGGGGAGGTATACCCAGTCCAGCCCTGAGAAGGTTAGTACGTGGCATTCGAGCTGAGATTTGAAGAGAGTGTTGGTCTGAAGACCCACAGCGTCAGCATCTCTCCAGATCAACTGACTCTCACCCTGCAGTTTATCAAGATTTCCAGTGATCTAGAAGCACATTCCAGTTTGAGAAGCCCTGGTTTAGGGCACAGAGGAAGAGAATGCCTGCAATCCTAGGAGCAGAGCACGGTGATCGTTATTAGCTGGAAATTACAGTAGCGATAACTTACTCAGGGTCAGACACTTTTACCTGTTAGCTCTCCAGGCATTTCCATTTCCTGACCCCTTCATAGATATGGTTTCCCTGAGGTCATCATGCATGCTCAGGGAGGATTTTCTTTTCTTTCTTTTTTTTTTTTTTTTTTTTATTTTGTGCAGCAGAGTCTCTGTTGCCCAGGCTGGAGTGCAGTGGCATGATCTTGGCTCCCTATAACCTCTGCCTTCCAGGTTCAAGCAATTCTCAAGCCTCAGTCTCCCAAGTAATTGGGATTATAGGCATGCACCACTACACCCAGCTAATTTTTGTATTTTTAGTAGAGACAGGGTTTCACCATGTTGCCCAGGCTGGTCTCAAACTCCTGAGCACAAGTGATCCGGCCACCTCAGCCTCCCAAAGTGCTGGGATTACAGGCGTGAGCCACCATGCCTGGCTGACTTGAGGAGTTTTTTCAAAGTGAAGAAAAACCTAACCCATAAGTTATGTGAGTTTAATGACATTTTAATGAATATTAAATTTAACGGCTATGAGTTTGATAGATTGCTTCTTAAGCATTTAAGCATTTCAGTTTTTCAGAGTTCTGAATTGGTTTTTCTTCTGAAGCCAGTCCTTTTTTTCCTGTGGGTTGAGTGTCTGCCCTGTGCACAGGGCTGTGCGCACATTATTTCCTTTCATTGGTGTGTCAGCCCTAGAGGGAGATAGTGTTCACAGTCCAACAGGATCAGGGTAACTTGCCCCGCATGTGGAGTCAACAGAGAGACTCTAGTTCTGGTGGGTGTCACTCTCTCCAGAAAGGAGGCTGTCTCAAGCTCCTGGGCTGCAATCTTCATTGCCCCATGACAAGAGGTACTAATAACAGCTTTTCTCCTTGTATAGGAAGAGAGTTTTCTTTGTTTACTGGTAAGAGAGCCTTTTTCCAGAAGCCAGCCCAGAGCAGGAAATTCTACCGCCCTCAGGTAAGTGGGGAGGCACAGACCAAGATCCCTTGGGCCCCAGGCCCCGTAAGCTTCAGAAATCCTGGGTTCTTCTGGAGCATCAGTGGCCTCCTGTTGTGTGTCTCTGTACCCTTTGCCCAGGTCTACCCCATCTTCTAAGTAAGAAGCCCCGGCAGGCCTCCAGGCCTCAGTGCAGCAATTGAGAAGAGAGAGGGAAGGAATCAGATTTTCAGTGTAGGCTGCAGTGCGAGATGCTTTTACTTATTTTTTTTTTTCTCTACTAATTCTCTTGGCAAACCTGAAACTAGCAGTCATCCTTGACACCTACTTTCTCCTCTGCCCTATTGATGTTCCTAGATGTACCTCCCAGAACCACTGGCTTCTTGCTCTTCCACTTCTACCACCCTAGTTTGAGCTCCCATCACTACTGCAGTGGCACCTAACTGCTCTCCCTCAGCTTCTCAGACACCTCTAGGGCCATCTTTTCAACGTGCAAAGCTAAGTACATCATCCCATCACCACCTGACCCTATCCTATCCCCACACCCTAAAAACCCTACTTCCAGGCTGGACACAGTGACTTGTGCCTGTAATCCCAGCACTTTGGGAGGCTGAGGCAGGCAGATCATTCGAGGCCAGAAGTTCAAGACCAGCCTGGTCCACATACTGAAACCCCATCTCTACTAAAAATACAAAAATTAGCCAGGTTTGGTGTAATGCACCTGTAGTCCCAGCTACTCCGGAGGCTAAGGGATCAGAATTACTTGAACCTGGGAGGCAGAGGTTGCAGTGAGCTATGATCACACTACTGCACTCCATCCTAGGTGACAGGGTGAGACTTGTCTCAAAAAAAAAAAAATCCTACTTCTCAGCCAATAAAACAACACCCTCCACACCCCAGAAGGCTTCCTCTAGCCTTTGGGGTAGACTGATCTGGCTCAAGCCCTTCTCCACCATCCTGGACTCTCAGGGGTCCTGCCGCAGAAGATTTATTTCAGTTCCTTGTATACCATACTCCTTTCCTATATGTGGCCTCTGTACCTCTTGTTCTTCTTGTCCCAGGTAAGCTCCCATCACCACTGCCATTGTCATTGTCACCATCTCCTCCCAACTTCCAGAGACATTAGTAGCATGCAGTTAACCAAATGTCACATATAAAAGCCTATTTTTTTTTTCCAAAGAGCTGGAAAAAAATTAAAATCCAGGGCATGGTTTAGCAAACTATGAATCAGACCTTCCACTGCCAGTTTGTTTTTTTTTTTTGAGTCAGAGTCTCTCTCTGTCCCTCAGGCTGGAATGCAATGGCACGATCTCGGATCACTGCAACCTCTGCCTCCTGGGTTCAACTGATTCTCCTGCCTCAGCCTCCCAAGTAGCTGGGACTATAGGCGCACACCATCACACCTGGCTAATTTTTTATATTTTTAGTAGAGACGGGGTTTCACCATGCTAGCCAAGCTGTCTCAATCTCCTGACCTTGTGATCAGCCCGCCTCAGCCTCCCAAAGTGCTGGGATTACAGTCTTGAGCCACCGCTCCTAGCCTCACTGCCTGTTTTTGAAAATAAAGCTTTATTGGCACACAGCCATGGCCATTCATTTACTATTGTCTACAACTACCTTTGCACTGAAACAGCAAAGTTGAGTACTGGTAACAGAGACTTTGTGACCTGCAAAGCCGAATATTTATCATCTGGCTCTTTGCAGAAAAAAAATCTGCCAAACCCTAGTCTAGGAGATACATAATCAGTCATCCTTCCATGGCAGTTCAGGTTCTTGTAGGGAGAGAAAAAAAAACCTTTTATTTACCCTCTTAGGCAAAGTATATGGAGCCCTACAAGTTAAACTGACAAAAGATAGACAGTTTAACAGAAGAAAGGCATTCAAATTTTATTTGATGTTAATATTTTTACATGACACAGGGCTTCATAGGAAAATAGTGAAAACCTCAAAGAAGTGGCTAGGTCTGATAGTTCACATACCACCTTAACAAAGAGCAATTAATTGTGGCGATGTGACAAGACAAAGAAAGAGAGGTTTGGGCTTCTAGGGATGGTAAATTGTGGGAAAGTAAATATATGGGGGAAACTAATCTAATGGAAGATAAGGATTATTTCAGTAAGATTTGTATATGCAGACTGAGGGGGTGCTATCTCCAGTGATAAGTTGTCTCTTCTTCCTGGTATGGGAGATGGGAGTGGGGGACAGCTTCACAAAGGGAAATTTCTGCTTTGCTTTTAGATGGAAAGTGGGATTGTAAAGAGCTCTTCCTGCATCTGCTGTTTCTCAGTTGCCTTCAGCTCGAAATAATTCTTATGTCAGAGTGACCTATTTTGGGATGGCAGATTCTGACCCCCTTCACTGTCATCCTCAGGGTCAGCTTTCTGCCTCTCTGGGCTGGATGAGGTTTCTTGTTATATGGGCCAATGTCCCTTTCCTTCAGAGCCCTCATGTAATTATTTGGTCATTACCCTGATCATGGCTGTTTCTCTCACTGATCTTTTTTTTTAAATTGGTTTATTCTTTTAGAGACAGGGTCTCACTCTGTTACCCAGGCTAGAGTGCAGTGGTGTGATCATAGCTCACTGCAGCCTCAACCTCCTGGATTCAAGTGATCCTACTGCCTCAACCTCCTGAGTAGCTGGAACTACAGGTGCGTGTCACCATGCCCAGCTAATTAAAAAAAAAAAATTTTAATTTGCTGGGCATGGTGGCATGTGCCTGTAGTCCCAGCTACTCAGGAGGCTGAGGCAGGAGAATTGCCTGAACCCAGGAGGTGGAGGTTGCGGTGAGCTGAGATCGCGCCATTGCACTCCAGCCTGGGTAACGAGCGAAACTCCGTCTCAAAAAAAAAAAAATTTTAGTAGAGATGGGGTCTTGCTATGTTGCCCGGGCTGGTCTTGGACTCCTAGCTCATGCAGTCCTCCCACCTCAGCCTGCTGAAGCACTTCAGTTATAGGTGTGAGCCACTAGGCCCATCCTCCCAGGTAATCTTTAAACCCTAGGCAACATTCCCACTTCTAGTACCTGAATGCCTCATTTCTAATGACATGCTTCCTTAACAAATGGTACCTGAGGCTTGATTCATTAAGACAGCCCCCTCCTCTGTTTGGTCCAGGGTTGGTAGTGTTTCCACTCTAGAACATTCTCCAAAGGGAGGTTTGGGATGGGTAAAGGGTGTACCTTTTTTTTTTTTTTTTTTTAATTTTTATTTTTTATTTTTTTGAGACGGAGTTTCGCTCTTGTTACCCAGGCTGGAGTGCAATGGCGCGATCTCGGCTCACTGCAACCTCCGCCTCCTGAGTTCAGGCAATTCTCCTGCCTCAGCCTCCTGAGTAGCTGGGACTACAGGCACGCGCCACCATGCTCAGCTAATTTTTGTATTTTTAGTAGAGACGAGGTTTCACCATGTCGACCAGGATGGTCTCGATCTCTTGACCTCGTGATCCACCCGCCTCGGCCTCCCAAAGTGCTGGGGTTACAGGCTTGAGCCACCGCGCCCGGCAAGGGTATACCTTTCTTTTGTAAAGTGGTAAAAGGCTGTTGTGAATGCCTGCACATACTCAGGACAATTCCTTCCAGGAAGCATTTTGAAAGGCAAGCTAAGGATCTGGAAATTGATGTTCTCAGAACTGTCAGTCCCATTAGTCCTTGGAAAGTCTTCATGTCCCCACAGGGTTTGAAGATCTCTAGTTAAAAATCTGTTCTTGGCAGGGCACAGTGGCTCACACCTGTAATCTCAGCACTTTGGGAGGCTGAGGCAGGCAGATCACTTGAGGTCAGGAGTTGAAGACCAGTCTGGCCAACATAGTGAAACCCCCATCTCTACTAAAAATACAAAAATTAGTTGCTCGTGGTCACGGGCGCCTGTAATCCCAGCTACTCAGGAGGCTGAGGCAGGAGAATTGCTTGAACTTGGGGGATGGAGGTTGCAGTGAGCAGAGATCACACCTCTGCACTCCAGCCTGGGCAACAGTTGTTGCTGTTCTATCTTTTTTTACCTCCTAGAACAGACCTAACACAAAGAAGACACTTAACAATATTTCTGGACTTGGTGAATGAGGTCATCTATGTAAACTCTTGGCCCTGTGCTTAGTATATGATGATGCTCTGTAAATGTCAGTTCCCAAAAAGCACAGATGAAACAGGTGCTGCAGAAGAACAGCCATCACTCAGAGACCAATACCAAAATATTATTCAGTGTTTGGGTACTGCCTGTCACAACGGCTTGAAACAAATGTGTGTTCTTTGTACTGAAATACATAAACTCTTCTGACAGTTATTTCAGGAACTTAGTTAAGAGATTCCATTTACTGCCCCCAAAATAGAAATAATCAAAAACTCTGGAACCTTGAGCACAGCTGAAGTTTTAATGAGCAAACCAGGATAGAGGGAGTAATTGGGTTTTGTGGTGGGGATAGAGCCTCTCTTGTCAAGAGCAGACACATTTTCCCTTCTGCTCAATGAAAGCCCTGGCTGTGTTCAAAATATTCTTTTCATGGCAATCATCTGTCTGAGAGTCCACAATTCAGAGGAATGAGCTGCAATTACTTCAGGTCTGTGACCTGCTGTCTGCCCCTCTCTTGTTTAAGTGTTAGGGATTTGCACAGTGGGAATGAAAAAGTACCAAACCACAGAACTGGCTTCTGCGATGAGACCCAGCTATCAATTAGGACACCTGCCTATTAGAGACTGAGTCATTTGTTCATTTAATAAATATTTTTAAAGATAGAACAGTTTTAGGAAATGGAATCTGAGGGAGAAAATGATAGGGAGAGAGAAAAACCAGGGAGATGAAAAGGGCAGAGGGCAGGATATTCTCCCCTGCCTCTTTGTACAGTGCCTCAACTCTGTCTCCCTTTCCTAGCTCCCAGGTCCTAAACCTGAAGAAAGAAGTAGTTGAGAGACTGGACTATCAAATTAGGCACGGATTAGAATCCTAGCTCTTAGCCTGGCCAACATGGTGAAACCCTGTCTATACTAAAAGCACAAAAATCAGGTGGGTGTTGTGGCATGCACCTGTGGTCCTAGCTAGTTGGGGGGCTGAGGCATGAGAATCTCTTGAACCTGGGAGGCAGAGGTTGCAGTGAGCTGAGATTACGCCACTGCACCCCAGCCTGGGCAGCAGAGTGAGACCGTATCTCAAAAAAAAAAAAAAAAAAATAGAATCCTAGCTCTCAGATGAGTCATTTTATCTCCCTGAACCTCAGTTTTTCTTATCAGTAAAATGGGTACCTAGAGAAGTCAGTCACAATGTGGGCATTAAATATGATCTTATATGCAAGCATTCAGCAAACAGCATAGCATAGAGTAAGAACTCAGTAAACATGAGCTCTTATATTATACAAGGGTGATACCTAGAGGAACACAGCTGGAGATTAGGAAAAGTGATGTCTTTGAGCCAGGAAGGCATACATTTCAGGACCCCCAGCATCTGTGAAACCCAGTTGTACACCTTTCCCCATTACATATGTCAGGTGCAAATATAGATTATTAGGATCCTGGGCTTTGTCTCTGGGAAGATGATGAGATGGCTAGAAACTACATTGTCAGGGTCCAAGGACATCCCTGGGCTGAGACCTTGGACATAGGTCCTTGCAGGGGACAGGGAGGGAATATATATATACATATATATTCTGTTTTTTGTAGACCCAAAAAGGAAAAAAAGGCAGTGAAAGAAGACCACTGTAAGGAGGAATCATTATCAGTTCTCAGTTGCAAACAATAGAATCCACTCAAGCTATTTTAAGCAGAAAGAAATGTATTAAAACTGGGTTTCTCCATGTTGGTCAGGCTGAGGCAGGAGAATGGCTTGAACCCAGGAGACGGAGGCAGCAGTGAGCTGAGATCGCGCCATTGCACTCCAGCCAGGGCAACAAGAGCGAGACTCCATCTCAAAAATAAATGCTTCATTGAGCCCTGGGAGTGTTTCCCTTGCAACCACTTTAACACTATAAAAATCAGTAGCTGTTGGACAGCCAGCTGCATGATGTCTGGGAAGTTCTTTCAGCTTTCTCCTGCCCATTCAAATATCACATTTCTATAAAAGCAAACGGTTGTTGTTGAGGCTGGTGGACTGCTTGTCTGCCACTTGGTGGGCCATCTGTTTAACATTGCCAAACTCCTACTCATCCTTAAAGACAGAATGCAAGTGTCTTCTCTCCTTGGAAGCCCTCCAGCTCTCGCCCAGACAGAATCCAGCTCTAGCTTCCCGTGATACTCTCCTCACACTGTTTGTGGCCAACTATGAGTTGTTTCCCAATATCCCTTGTCCCCTTCACCTATGAAAAAAAACACTTCTGATTTTTTGCTGGGCATGTACCTGGCCAAAATAAAGAGTATATTTTCTAGCCTCCCCTACCTCTGTGTGTGGCCATGTGACTAAGATCCAGTTAATGAAATATAAGTGGATGTGTCATGTGGCAGTTTCTGGAAACTTTCCTTGAAAAACAGCTTTATCTCTTTGTCCTTTCCTCCCTCCTGCTGCCTGGAATGTGAACGTGATAGCAGGAGCTTCAGATGCCTTCCTGGACCCTAAAAACATGGCCGGGTGCGATAGCTCACACCTGTAATCCCAGCACTTTGAGAGGCTGAATCAGGCAGCTCACTGGAGGTCAGGAGTTTGAGATCAGCCTGGCCAACATGATGAAACCCTGTCTGTCCTCAAAATACAAAATTAGTCGGGTATAAGGGCACACACCTAAAATCCCAGCTACTTGGGAGGCTGAGGCAAGAGAATTGCTTGAACCCGGGAGGTGAAAGTTGTAGTGAGCCAAGATTGCACCATTCCACTTCTGCCTAGGTGGCAAGAGCAAAACTCTGTCTCAAAACAACAACAACAACAACAACAACAAAGGTCTTATGAAACCTGGAACCGTGCTCTGGAAGAAGTCAGAATCTGTCCAGGTGCCGTGGCTCATTCCAATAAGCCCATCACTTTGGGAGGCTGAGGCAGGAGGATCACTTGAGGTCAGGAGTTTGAGACCGACCTGGCCAACATGGTGAAACCCCATCTCTACTAAAAGAACAAAAATTAGGTGGGCAGGGTGGTAATCCCAGCTCAGGAGGCTGAGGCAGGAGAATTGATTGAGCCCCGGGAGGCAAAGGTTGCAGTGAGCCAAAATTGCGCCATTGTACTCCAGCCTCAGCAACAGAGCAAGATTCCATCTAAAAAAAGACAAATCAGAATCCCTGAGGATTTAGCACCACCAGTGCTTAGAAACACTGTGTGAGCCCAGGCTTGCCTGCCTTCAGACTTTATGTGAGAGAGAAATTTCTTTATTTGTTTTTATTTATTTATTTTAAGACAGGCTCTTGCTCTGTCACCCAGGCTGGAGTGCAGTGGTGCAGCCATGGCTCACTGCAGCCTTAACGTCACAGGCTTAAGCAATCCTCCTACCTCAGCCTCCCAAATAGCTGGGACTACAGGTGCACACCAGTATATGCTTGGCTAATTTTTTTTTTTTTTTTTTTTTTTTTTTTGGTAAAGACAAAGTCTCTTTATGTTGTCTAGGCTGGTGGGAGAGAAATTTCTACCTATTTTGAGCCACTGTTATTTTGAGTCTCTGTCACATTCAAACATAATCCTAACTTCTGTAACCTCTATATAACAAATACAGGATGCCTGCCACACTTAAGTGTAACTATTTACTGTTATCTCCCCTGCTCGATGGGAAGCTCCTCAAGTCGGGCTCAGTTTCATTGTTTGCCCAGTGCAGACACATTAGTAGTTGCCCAGTGAAACATTTGCTGAAAAAAGTGATTGTATAAAGGATGATAGCAATGTTTTTGGAGCACTCACCAGGAGCACTCATGTAATTTGCATACATTAGCTGACTTAATCCCACAAGGAAACCAAAGTGGTGAAGAGGTTTGATGACTTGCCTCACATCACTGGCTGTTGAGTGAGAGAATAGGGACTGGAACCCTGGTTGGCCTGGGTCCCAGCCCATGTGTTTTCCACATCAGCCACTACTGTGTGCCATGCTCCTGAGAGGACCTGAAAAGTCATCCTCTACATGTTCCTTTGCTGAGAACAATAAGAAATAGCAAAGAAATTGTATTTATTACTTTTTTGTATTTCTCTGACTACCAACTTTATTTTGTTCTCTCTCTCTCTTTCTCCCCCTCTCTCTCTTTTCTCTCCTGAAGTCTTTTAGTGCAAATTTACCCAATGAAAAAGCCTCTTCGGCCAAGCAGAACTCAGAAAAAAGTTCAGAAATACAGAACACTGCAAAAGGTATGTTGACTACCAAAAAGGGTAGACTGAGTAGACTGAGTTATTATCTCCAAAACCCTGGTTTCTTGAGTTAGTTTGAACAGAATTTGCTACCCTACTCTATACTTGGAGTTCCACCCTGGGCCTTGGCACCAAGTAGTATTTTATGAAAGGATGCAATTGTCTTTTCAGTTCAGCAAGCACTGATTAAGTTCCACTTTTGTGGTGTTGGGGTCAGTACAGTGCTAATATCTGTGGGGATGAGAGGTTGTTGACACTAGAAGAAAATAAATTTAAGACATGCTGACTGCTCCTCTCCCCCACCAGAAACCAGTAATTACTAAGGTTGGAAGTAATTTGCACCCAGGTCTTAATCTATAAAGGTGACTTAGTGATAGCACAGAGAGGTCAGTGCCATTGAAAGAAAAGTTCAATGTTGCTTGCAATTCCCCTGGAAATTCCCCCTGGAAATTGTGAGTAACATTAAACTCAACACACCATACATTCAGGGCCAGCGGGGAGGCACCAGTGCTGGTCAGGAGGCAGAAAGGAGCATGGAGAAGGGATAGGCCACATTCTTTTTTGATGTTTCATTAGGAAAGACAAAACAAGGCTTGGTAACTAGTTTAGGATTAGCTGGGTGCAGTGGCTTACACCTGTAATCCCAACATTTTGGGAGGCTGAAGCAGGAGGACTGCTTGAGCCCAGAAGTTCAAGACTGGCCTGAGTAACATAGTGAGACCCTATCTCTACAAAAAAAAAAAAATTAAAACTGGGTACTGTGGGTGCACATCTGTACTCCCAGCTACTAAGGAGGCTGAGGTGGGAGGATCTCTTGAATCCCGGAGGTTGAGACTGCAGTGAGTCATGATTGAGCATTTAATGAATATTTACTATATGCCAGGTACTATGCCAAACCTTATACAAACAGCCTGGGTGACAGTGATACCCTGTCTCAAAAAAAATTTTTAAAGTTTAGAATTGGCTGGGTTGAATAATTCCAGTGGGTTCTAGGGCATAGGGGCTGTCCCTAGTTGGCTTGGTGTGTGAGTTAGATAGAGTTGGTTCAGAGTGTGGCCTCTGGATTGTGGGAGAGGTGTATAAGCAACTTTGTCTGTTAGTCTAGTGCTGTAATTAATGGATGGCAAACAGACAAATACAGAATATAAGAAAACATACTCTTAAGTATCATTCTAGGTATTTTTTTTAAATTTTTTTTTTATTGCGACAGAGTCTCACTGGCGTGCAGTGGCATGATCTTAGCTCACTGCAACCTCCGCCTCCTGGGTTCAAGCAAGTCTCCTGCCTCAGCCTCCCAAGTAGCTGGGATTACAGGTCCACGCCACCACACCCAGCTAATTTTTTTTGTGGTTTTGCTAGAGATGGGGTTTCACCGTGCTAGCCAGGCTGATCTCAAACTCCTGACCAAGTGATCCGTCCATCTCGGCCTCCCAAAGCGCTGGGATTACAAGCATGAGCCACCATGCCCAGCTGGGTAATTTCACTCATGATTATTATTTCACCTTTATTCTTTTTCTTGAGGGAGAAATGGAGGCTCAGAGAAGTTAGTATGTGAATTATGTCTCAGTAAAACTGAAAGAAAAAGCCTAGGGACCACTGAGGTTTAGCTAGGGCTCTAAATAGAGGTAAATATTTGCAGGAAACTTTGCAAGTCCCCCAGAGTTTACATATGTATTCAATTAATGAAAACCCATGTGTCAAAGAGGAATTGCCAAGGGAAATTAGAAAATATTTGAACTGAATGAAATGAGACCTTCTTTTCTAATATGAGCATTTATTTAAGGCTAGAGGCTTCCCTCTAAACTGCTTTAGCCGGGCACAGTGGCTCACACCTGTAATCTCAGCACTTTGGGAGGCCAAGGTAGACAGGTCACTTGAGGCCAAGAGTTTGAGACAAGCTTGGTCAACATGGTGAAACTAAAACTGTGAAATTTAACTGGGCATGTTGGCACACACCTGTAGTTCCAGCTGCTCAGGAGGCTGAGATACGAGAATTGCTTGAATCTAATGGTCATTTTCTTGCTCATGTCACCTTGACAGAGCATCATTTTCAGACCCTGGTCTTGAAGAAACCCACAGAAGAAGTCAAGAGAATATCAGAAGCAAGAGAATGTGAGAATATGTTTCCTAAAAAGGTGAGCACATGATTGGAAATTTAATAGTAAAGGTGATTTCAAAGGAGGTGAGAGTTATTATAAAATGATAATTAACATTTAATGAATATTTACTTTTTAAAATGAATATTTACTATATGCCAGGTACTATGCCAAACCTTATGCAAACTTTATTTTACTATCACAGTCCTCTGAGATAGTTACTATTGTTAGTCTCCAGTTTATTAATGAGCAAAGTGATTTTGAGAGCAGGTACCCAATTTGTCAAATAACACAAAGCAAGCAAATGATAACAAAAGTAAAAAAATAAAGGCTGGACACGGTGGTTCATGCCTGTAATCCCAGCAAATTGAGAGGCCTAGGCAGGTGGATCACTTGAGGTCAGGAGTTTGAGACCAGCCTGCTAAAAAAATGCAAAAATTAGCTGGGCGTGGCGGCATGCCTATAATCCCAGCTACTCAGGAGGCTGAGGCAGGGGAATTGCCTGAACCTGGGAGGCAGAGGTTACAGTGAGTTTGCAGGAAACTTTGCAAGTCCCCCAGAGTTTACATATATATTCAATTAATGAAGACCCATGTGTCAAAGAGGAATTGCCAAAGGAAATTAGAAAATATTTGAACTGAATGAAGTGAGACCTTCTTTTCTAATATGAGCATTTATTTAAAGTGCTACTGCACTTTAGCCTGGGCAACAGAGCGAGATTCCCTCTTAAATAAATAAATAAATCGCAGATAAGTGATAAAATCAAGATGTGCATGCAGATCTGACTGGCTCTGAGCCTGAGCTCTCAACCATCGACCCTTTCCTGCAGCACAGCACCCAGCACAGGAAAGGTACTAGTATCATTCTCTCCTCTTCCCCTTCCCCACAAACCTCGGTGGATGGTAGTTTACATCAGTAGAAACTTCAGTCTTGTGTAATAGGACCTGAACAGGGTGAAATGTTTGGGAGCTTCCAGCTAGCAAGGGAGGCAGGACATAGAATTTGGGCTAAGTAAAATGAGAAATGTAGATTTTAAGTTTTTTGTTTTGTTTTGTTTTGAGACGGAGTCTTGCTCTGTCACCCAGGCTGGAGTGCAGTGGCCTGATCTCATCTCACTGCAACCTCTGCCTCCCAGGTTCAGCAGTTCTCCTGCCTCAGCCTCCTGAGTAGCTGGGATTAGAGGCATGTGCCACTATGCCTAGCTATTTTTTTTTTTTTTTTTTTTGCATTTTTGGTAGATAGAGGGTTTCATCATGTTATCAGGCTGGTCTCAAACTCTTGATCTTGTGATCCACCCACGTTGGCCTCCCAAAGTGCTGGAATTACAGCCGTGAGCCATTGCACCCAGATGATTTCTTGTTTTCTTTGTTTTTTGGTTTTTTGGATACAGAGTCTCACCCTGTCACCCAGGTTGGAGTGCCGTGGTGTGATCTCGGCTCACTGCAACCTCTGCCTCCTGGGTTCAAGTGATTCTCATGTCTCAGCCTCCCAAGTAGCTGGGACTATAGCATGTGCCACTATGCTGGACTAATTTTTATATTTTTAGTAGAGACAGAGTTTCACCATGTTGGTCAGGCTGGTCTCAAACTCCCAACCTCAGGTGATCTGCCTGCCTCGGCCTCCCAGAATGCTGGGATTACAGGCATGAGCCATCACGCCCAGCCTGGAAATATGTTTTTTATTCTCTTGGATAGATACCTAGGAGTGGCATTTTTGGGTTATATGGTATCTCTATGTCCAACTTTTTGAGGAGCCTCTAAACTATTTTGCACAGTGCTGTACCATTTTACATTCCTACCATGTATGAGGTTTCCAGTGTCTCCACATTCTCACCAACACTTATTTTCTGTTATTTTTATTATACCTCTCCTAGTGGGTGTGAAGCAGTATTGTATTGCGGTTTTGACTTGCATTTTCCTCAGTGACTAATTCTACAGAGGAGCTTTTCATGTGCCTAGTGTTCATTTGTCTGTCTTCTCTGGGGAAATCTCTATTCAAATTAGTTATCATTTTTTGATTTGGTTGTTTGTCTTTTTGTTGTTGAGTTGTAAGAGTAGAGCCAAAATTTTACCATGCAGTCTTACTCCTGATCCCATGCTGTAAATCAGTCTCTACTCACTGCAGTGTGTCTTAGAGAATGGTCCATATGAGAGCACAGCGAGATCTAGCAGGTTCTATTTTCATGGTTCAAAGATTCATTCACATGGTCTGTTGGTGGTCATGTAAGCACTTCCAGTTTTTTGCTATGTAAACACCGCTGCTTTGAACATCTTTGTGGGTATGTGTGCGTTGTTGTGTTGTGTTTCTTGGCTCACATATTTAAGAATACATGTAGGAAAGATTTATATAAGTGGAATTGCTAGATCTTTTTTTTTTTTTTTTTTTTTTTGAGACCGAGTTTTTGCTTTTGTTACCCAGGCTGGAGTGCAATGGCACGATCTCGGCTCACCGCAACCTCCGCCTCCTGGGTTCAGGCAATTCTCCTGCCTCAGCCTCCTGAGTAGCTGGGATTACAGGCACGCACCACCATGCCCAGTTAATTTTTTGTATTTTTAGTAGAGACGGGGTTTCACCATGTTGACCAGGATGGTCTTGATCTCTTGACCTCGTGATTCACCCGCCTCGGCCTCCCAAAGTGCTGGGATTACAGGCTTGAGCCACCGCGCCCGGCTGGAATTGCTAGATCTAAGTATGTGCATCTTAAATTGCTCTCCAAAGAAATTATGCCTTTTTTTTTTTTTTTTGAAGTGGGGTCTCATTCTATCCCCCTGGCTGGAGTACAGTGATGCAATCACAGCTCACTGCAGCATCAGCCTCCTGGGCTGAAGGGATCCTTCCACTTCAGCCTCCCAAGGATCTGGGACCACAAGCACTTGCCACCACAACTGGCTAATTGTTTTTTATTTTTTGGTAGAAGTGGGATCCCCTTATTGTTACCCTGGCTGGTCTCAAACTCTTGGGCTCAAGAAATCCTCCCACCTCGGCCTCCCAAAGTGCTGGGATTACAGGCATGAGCCACCGCGCCCATCCAGAAGTTCTTAATTTTTATAGGCATATTTAGTGGTAGTCTTTTATGGCTTCTAAATTGCATTTCTTGCTAAGCTCCTTATTGTTCTAAAATTATATAAAACATCTTGGGGCCGGGCGCGGTGGCTCAAGCCTGTAATCCCAGCACTTTGGGAGGCCGAGGCGGGTAGATCACGAGGTCAAGAGATCGAGACCATCCTGGTCAACATGGTGAAACCCCGTCTCTACTAAAAATACTAAAAATTAGCTGGGCATGGTGGCATGTGCCTGTAATCCAAGCTACTCAGGAGGCTGAGGCAGGAGAATTGCCTGAACCCAGGAGGCGGAGGTTGCGGTGAGCCGAGATCGCGCCATTGCACTCCAGCCTGGGTAACAAAAGTGAAACTCCGTCTCAAAAAAAAAAAAAAAAAAAAAAAAAAAAAATATATATATATATATATATATATATATATATATATAAAAAGTGAATATTAGTTGCCCTTCTTAAAACTCCTTTAGCCATTCTACCATTTGCCAGGGCATCTTCTTTCAGTTTTCTCCACTTTCCTCTCTCCCTTTCTTTCTTTCACCCAAACTCCTGCTCATGTCTAGTGCAGGGCAGAAGCTTTCCTTTGCCTTCAGTCACGCTGGAGGCTTTCACCTGCTTACCAGGTGGCTTGTTCCATGTCTCCCAAGGAAAAGACAGCCCTGCCCTGTAGTGAATTATGGTACCAGCTGAGACAATTTGTTTGTATTCCTCTAGACTTCCTTCATTTTTTTTTTTTTTTTGAAACCAAATCTCGCTCTGTTGCCCAGGCTGGAGTGCAATGGCATGATCTTGGCTCACTGCAACCTCTGCCTCCCAGGTTCAAGTGTTTCTCCTGCCTCCCAAGTAGCTGGGATTACAGTCATGCCCACCATGCCTGGCTAATTTTTTTGCATTTTTAGTAGATATGGGGTTTTACCATGTTGGCTAGGTTGGTCTTGAACTCCTGACCTCAAGTGATCTGTCCACCTCAGCTTCTCAAAGTGCTGGGATTAACAGGCATGAGCCACCACACCTGGCCTAGACTCCTTTTTAAAGGATTTTTAAAAATATATACCTTGCATTTTTAGATGTTTTGTCATGAGTTTAGGGCATCCTTTAAAATTTTAAAATACATATACCTATGACCTGGTAATTCAGCTTCTAATAATCTATCCTGTAGAAAAGTTCATTACAAGATTATCCCTTACAGCAGGCGTCCCCAAACTTTTTATACAGGGGGCCAGTTCACTGTCCCTCAGACCCTTAGAGAGCCGCCACATACTGTGCTCCTCTCACTGACCACCAACGAAAGAGGTGCCCCTTCCTGAAGCGTGGCGAGGGGCCGGATAAATGGCCTCAGGAGGCCGCATGCAGCCCGCGGGCCGTAGTTTGGGGACGCCTGCCTTACAGCATTAATCTGTACCAGCAGAAATTGAAGAAAACTTCAATTTCAGTAGAGAAATAGGTAAATTTTGAAGTGTCCATAATAAGGATACTCTGCTGCTATGAAAAACCATGAGGAAGATTTACACCTTCTGATATGAAATCAGAAGGGGATTTCATATCAAATCTTTCTGTTATAAAAGACTGTCAGCCAATGACATCTAAAAGTTAATCAAGAAAATGATGGCTCACGCCTGTAATCCCAGCGCTTTGGGAGGACGAGGAGAACACCTGAGGTCAGGAGTTAGAGATTATCCTGATCAACATGGTG